>NC_136975.1:11787530-11980030 GCF_032717465.1 Coenobita brevimanus | reverse complement strand
GTCGTCGCTAGCAATGCACTCCTTAATCTCCTCCTGAAAAGCGAGAAGTTTTTCATGTGATGGAAGTGGAGGATTGAAGTGAGACCGAGGGTGTTCTAGTATAATGAATGAGACTGCTTTGAGAAGGAAGGAGAGAGGGGGAGAAGACTGAGTACGAGGTGGAGGGGTGGGATTGAAAGGCATATGATGAGATTGGTGTGAGACTGAAGGAGAGAGGGGAAGAATGAAACCAAGGACGATGTGGAGGGTTGGAATGAAGAAGTATAGGGGATGTGAAGGGTTGGAGAGGAGAGGTGGATGAATGAAGGTGGTGTGAGATGGAAATGGGGCAGCCTGGTGGGGAAGGACAGGGGGACTATGGAGGTGATATGTTTGTGGCATACATTCAGACATGAATACATACAAACAAAGAGAGAGAGAGAGAGAGAGAGAGAGAGAGAGAGAGAGAGAGAGAGAGTCCTTCAACACGATCACGTCTTTTCCAGTTTTCTTGCCCCATCCAGATGATTTTATGAATTTTAGGACCTCTCGTGGTGAACGGGTTAACGAAGGCTCTATCTATAGTCTCCACAGTAAGAAGATACTGAACTAAGGAACACCGCTAGAGGGCAGAAAGAATGGGGTAGGAAAGACGGCATTGAAGTGAAGTGATTCTTTTTATCACGTTCATTTTGCCTCTGACACATTTTTTGATCCTCAGTACTTGCATCTCTCTCTCTCTCTCTCTCTCTCTCTCTCTCTCTCTCTCTCTCTCTCTCTCTCTCTAACTTTTACTCATCATTCTCCACTGGACTCATTTCCCCTGTTCCTTCACCTCTAAAAAAGCATTGATCTTGTTCACCGTGGCGAGTTCATTCTTCAGGACTGGGATGTAAGGGACGTATTTGCAGATGTTAGGCAGGAACCACACGGAGGATAACAGGTCCAAGTCTGCTGGCTGGATGAACGTCTCTAGGATCTTGTTCAGCTTGCTGTGGCCGTAGGGGTACCTCTTGCCCATCATCATCCTCCACAGCACATTTATCATGGACCGATTGAACAGCCGCTGTGTTGGGAAAGCAAGGCCGTGTCTTGAGTGGTTTATAGATGTCATAGCTTCTCTTCTTTTTTAAATTAATCAGTGCATTACACTTCAGTATTCTCTCGTGTTTTATTCATGTGTAATATGCAAAATAAATCGCCAAGGAAAGGGAGCTACGAAGCTTCTTATATCACCTAGTATTACTAAGCTGGAGATCTTAAAGGAAAAGGCAAAATCCTTGTGCTAAATGAAAAGATGTCCCTTAACTCGTAATGTATTTTACAATGCCACATGAACTAACGATCAGTTTGCATTCTTGGCCTTTTTTTTCCCCATCCCTGAGGCCAGCAGTCCTGCAACTGAATACACATCTCCACATGTCACCACTAGGGGTATGCAGGTGGAGCATGTTTCTGGCTCAGGGAATATGGGCACCCCTGCCGTGCATAGTTTCGGGTCACCCTCGTGCAAAGTGTAGCACTCTTTAGTCCATCAAAAAGGTAGGAGATGGGTGGTTACCATTGTCTCGGGAGGGACTACCGTGAAGTGACATGGGGCCATGGTCGGTATAGTTGCGGAAAGGAGTTTCTACACCCCCTCTACTACCTTCCTACCCTACCCTACCCCCTGACCAAAGGTGGCAATGTGGCAGTAGTAGTGAGGGTTTGAATGAATGAATGAGCCTCGTCCTGCTACGTGGGACGGAAGTGGTGATTGAGTTTTGCTATTGTTGATGCCGTTAATAATTTGCAGTATGGCCTTAAAAACAAATATGTGACTCCATGAATCATTACCATAATCATCATATGTAAAGTGAATGCTAATACAAAAGGCTTAAAGTAATATAACTTCACAAATTCTGTATGTTTAGTATTACATGCTGTGCAGACAGTAGCCATCATACACCAGCCAACCTTATTAAACAAACATTGAGTCTGGTGAATTCGAGCTGCTTCTTTGTGCAAACGATTCGAAATGTCCATGCACGACACGTATGAAAACCGATTATAAGTTTAATGCATAATATATGGCCAAGTTACAAGTTGCAGTCCATTTTCATTAGTAAAGATCAGACACTGATTATGCGGGTGATCGATAGGTGAGATCCATGGTAGTGTAAGGAAATATTGTCAGTATGATTAAATTATGATATGCAGTTTAAACCGATATGGCACGCCTAACAAATGCAAAGGAGACACATACACATCATGACAAGGAGTAAAATAAGCCCACTTGTAACGTTATTTCCACTATAATGGAGATTAGTTTTTCTCAGGGTTAGACACATATACTTACGCTACCCGCCATCGAACGTTGACATACCTGATATCTTGCGTCAACTCGTCCTATATATAGGCTAGCCTGTATATATCATCATCATCATTATTAGCCATTTAGAGTTCACTGCTGAACAAGGGCCTTCCCTTTCCTTTGCATGAATTCCTTATTAGGGCCAGTCTGGGCTAGGTTTTACCTACAATCTTCTCTATTAACCCCATCTCTTATATGATCGTTTTCTGCTACGCTGCCCATCTCGTGGAATCCAGTCAGTCATTCTTTCATTCCATTGGGTTTCCTTTAATATTGCGACGTGACCTGTCCATATATATATATATATATATATATATATATATATATATATATATATATATATATATATATATATATATATATATATATATTGTTACGGAACAGAGAAAGATAATGTACACTTTAAGTGAGAATACTAATAATCACTACTGTCCAGTAAAGGTCCATTTTCAAAATAAAAGAGTTAGGTAAAATTACAAGTTAAAGTTTAATGCTCAAACTAACAACAAAACATTCAGGACTCATAAGGATAATGTAATGGCAAAAACAGGTTAAATATATGGTTAACTGCAATAGCCTCTATTAACACGAAATTAGCATGAGTAAATTTATCTAAGTCAGCCCTGTTAAAATGAGATACCAGCTAATACTCAGTGAATGCCAGATATATTATTACAGATACAAAATATCAGAGATGGAAAACTCGATTCACTTTGGTGGCTCGAGTTTTTATGAGTCACTCACCGAAGAGAATCGGGTAGTTGAGTCACTCGATTCACCAAGTCAGTAGCCTGGCTGCAGCAATCGTTACTTCTGCCAGCCGACTAGCCGAGCAAGTCGGTGTTGGGTGAGAGAGTGTAGCTCGCTCGCTCAACACTCGGTTAATCATTGAATGTTGCCAACTCCCTCCTGTTTATTATTGACTAGCGTTTAACTATGGACCTGATGCAAGAAAATTTTAATTATCGGGGTAAAGAATGAAACACCTATATTACATAATTAAAAAAAAAAAACTTTACTATTCTGTTAAACAAATTGAATAAATGACATAATTAGAGCAAAAACAAACATAATCCATTAAACTGTGGCAGTTAAATTCTATGTTTCTATCTATTGGCCGACGCCATTATCCTCGATGGGGTTACCAAGACTGAATCGTCTCTAAACCAACCTTTCTCCCGCCAGACATGACCTTCCTCCCACTCAAACCCACTCGCCCTCATATTCCTCCTCACTCCATCCCTCCACCTCATTCTTGATCTCCCCCTACCACTAATCCCTCACACCTCACTCTCAATCTTTCACTCTCCATACATTTCATAATACTCTCTTTACAAATTAGCATTTAAAAAAAACAAGTTCACGAACCTTTATTGCTAGAATAAAACAGAAATGAAAAACACAGCGACCTGTTATTTAAAATCCTTCCCCATTCGTGAGTCACCAGTGACTCGGTGAGCCGGGCCTTGGCCGGGCCCCACCGCAAATGTCCGGGGTGGCCTGAGTCATGTAATTCGAGTTCTACGAAATCTTGTTCACACTCAATAATCGAGGCTGGAACACGTTGCCTGCAAGTGGTCCTGTGCTATGAGTGGTGATGTGTGCTCACACTACTGTTCATACCAATCAGTGGTGTGAACACTGAGCAATACTTATACCGCGACCGGGTATTTCAAACTCGTGAGTGGTGAGCCGGGTCGGGCCCCGCCACATTTGCCCGGAGCGGCCTGAGTCAGTCGAGTTCTAAAGTTATAAGTCACTCGTGACACTCGTGTCCATAACTCGAGGCTGAAACCCGCAGCCTGCCACGAGCTGAAGGTCTGGTCACTTGGTCAGTGTACAGCCAGTGATGGTGTGGTATGAGTGGTGGTGTATCCTCATGCCAGGCAGTGATATGAGCATTGCACATACCACTCTCGAGTCTCAACCGAAATATAATGTTAGAATATAAACTAATACTAAGTGAACGAGTTAATGAAAACAATGACTCGATACGCCCAATTCAGCTAAAGGAATCGTTCGATTTGAGCGATTGACTCGCGAGTCTTACATCACTACAAAATATTATTAATGATGGCTGACAAAGAACCTTTACATAAATTACAAAAACTTCACTAGGCCTAAAAATTAACAACTTATGCTATTCAGTACAAAAACAAAATGCAATAACACTCATACTCAAATTACACAGCAGTTAGATGGCTGGAGACTTCCTGAGCACTCACAAATAACTGCACAGGGGAGGACAGAGATGTGAACAAAATGAGGAGTAGATCTAAGTGGCAATTAATGTAGAGACTAAGCTCATTATATAGGGGCCGGCAGAGCTTGATACAACTTGTAAGAAGGACGCGCAAATGAAGCCATGGGGACAAAGAGTTGACAATCCTGCTCTGAACAACAGAAAGAACGACTTTACTATAACGGTAGAAGGGGGGAGTGAGGTAGAACATGCTCGTGATCAAACAGGCAGCACACTGTACGTTAGAATTACACAAAGGATGATGAAATCATAGGCTATGAACACCTCCCCACAAAGAAAAAGAAATTTACAAAGGAAATTTCTTATTACTCTAAAACAATCTGTCTAAAATCTAGATAAGCAATCTGCAATAACATTTTCTTTCCCCTTGATATGCTGTATGTCTAATGAATACCCCTGAAGAAGTAGACTCCATCTTGTCAATCTCTGATTTTTATCTTTAAACTTACTAAGGAATTTCAGTGGGTTATGATCGGTATAAATGACTATGGGGTCAAAACCAGAACACAAATAAAATGAAAAATGCTGTAAACCCAAAATCAAGGCCAAAAGCTCTTTCTCAATAGTTGAGTAGTTCTTTTGAGGTGGAGTGAACTTCTTACTGTAATAAGATACAGGATGTTCAATACCCTGATCATCCTCTTGCAGCAAAACAGCCCCAGCTCCTGTATCACTTGCGTCAACAGCCATCTTAAAAAGCTTAGCAAAATTTGAAGTAGTGAGCACTGGCTGACTTAATAGGATAGCTTTAAGTTTGGTGAAAGAGGATTCACAGTTATCGGTCCAGACAAATTTAACTCCCTTTTTCAGTAGGTCTGTAAGTGGTGATACAAGAATTGAAAAGTTAAGAACAAATCTCCGGTAATAACCTACCATTCCCAAGAATCTTTATAGCTCCTTCCTACTTTTAGGTCTGGGAAGATCACTTATAACCTGAACCTTAGCTCCTGGTGGTGCAACATGTCCATCACCAATTACATACCCAAGGTACTGAACTTTAGCTTGACCAAACTCACACTTTGATAAATTAGCTACAAGATTAGCATGAACCAAACGTTCAAGAAATTTACTGACATGGCATAGGTGATCTTTCCAGTTGTCACTGAAGATTAATACATCATCAATATAAACAACACACCCTGCCAAACCCTCTGTTACAACATTCATGAGCTTCTGAAATGTGGCTGGTGCATTCTTCATACCATATGGCATTGCAGAACATGCAAACGTCTTTCCTAGTGTTACAAAACATGAGATCTCCCTAGCACGTTCAGTCATAGGTACTTGCCAGTATCCCTTTAACAAATCAAACTTACTTATGTACCTAGCCTTTCCGATCTTGTCTATGCAATCTTCCACGCGAGGGAGAGGGTAAGTGTCTGTTTTGGTTATCTGATTAACACGTCTGTAGTCAATGCAAAGCCGCTGTGACCCACCTGGCTTAGGGACTAGAGTGACAGGAGAACTCCACTCGCTCTGACAGGGCTCAATCATCTTGTGGTCCAACAGGTAGCCAAGCTCCTTCTGGATGAGAGGAACTTTCACTGGGTTCACACGGTAAGGAGGCAATTTAATTGGCTTTGCGTCTCCAACATCGACATCATGCATCAACACAGTGGTTCTTCCTGGAGTGGCATGGAACACTTGCGGGTACTCCTGCAGTAATGCCGAAAACTCCCGCCTTTCCTCGGGAGCTAGATGAGAGAGCTTAGTCTGGAGATCATTCATGATATCAGGATTCTTCCCCAAACTATCACTCAGGCTCATCCCGCATGGGAGAGCTTCACTTGCAGACTCGGGTGGAACAGCTACAGTGCAGACTGGATTATTTTCGTCCCGCCTGTGATATAACTTTAGCATGTTGATGTGACAAAGTTGCTTGTTCTTTCTACGATCTGGTGTGGCGATGACATAGTTGACATCACTGAGTTTCTTCTCCACGAAATAAGGACCACTAAACTTGGCTTGAAGAGGTTGCCCATGCACTGGTAGCAGAATCAAAACCTGATCTCCTGGCTGAAAGTGGCGTAACCTGGACTTCTTATCATACCAAGTCTTCATCTTCTCCTGAGCAGCTCCTAAATTCTCTCTCGCCAGCTGTAAAGCAGTGGACAGCCGTTCTTTGAACTTCATCACATACTCCAGCAGGTTGACGTCATCTTCCTCCAACAGCCAGCATTCTTTGAGTAGCTTAAGGGGTCCTCTTACTTCATGGCCAAACAGTAGTTCAAAAGGTGAGAAGCCCAGTGATTCATTTGGAGATTCTTTTGCGGCAAACACAACGAATGGAAGACCTTTATCCCAGTCTTTCTGATGTTCCAAACAGTATTTCTTGAGCATCGATTTGAGTGTTTGATGATATCTCTCCAACGCTCCTTGGGTCTGGGGATGGTAAGCTGAAGACGTGATCTGGGAGATGCCCAACTCTTTCAGAGACTGCTTGAAAACATTTGACATGAAATTACTTCCCCGGTCTGACTGTACCTCCTTGGGCAGACCAGACTTTGTGAAGAACCCCTGCATTTCCTTAACCACGTTCTTTGCTGAGATATTTCTAAGTGGAATGGCTGCAGGATAACGAGTAGCCATATCAATCAGGGTCAGCACATAAGAAAATCCTGAAGAAGTCTTAGGAAGTGGGCCCACGATATCCACCAACACACGGGTGAAAGGCGCCTCAAAAGGAGGAATGGGAACTAGAGGTGCAACCTTTTTGGTCTGATTACACTTCCCCACAACTTGACAGGTGTGACAAGACTTACAATACCAGGAAACATCCCTGAAGATACCTGGCCAGTAAAAGTGTTTCAAAATGCGTGCCACAGTCTTCCTCACTCCAAGGTGTCCTGCCAAACTGGAATCATGAGCCACTCTAATGATATCCTGCCTAGTAGACTGTAGCACCAGTCGAGCAGGGCAGTACTCCCGAGGTGGATGGAAAGCTGATGACAGGGAGTGCTGGAGCTCCCGTTTCATCAGCCCTCAGGACTAGTTCCTGACCATCCCCCTTTGCTGAACTTTTTCAGTGTCTCAGTTACACAGAGAGTAGGCCAGCATGCTCTCCAGTACAAATTTCTCTATCTTCACCAAACTACATGCACAGTACACACTACACTTCCTATTCAAAATTCACCAAAAATGGCGTCAATTCACCCAGCCTCGGAGTCCCTAGGGGGGGGGACCATGAATGCCCCCGCCATCTGCCCCTCTCCCGGTGACGACTCGAGGTGCCTGGAACCACTGTCTGACTCTCTTCTTCTACATTTCTGCAACATTCGCGGCCTTTCATCTAACTTTCGCTCTGTTGAGCATCACCTCTCCTCCTCTAAGCCTCACCTTCTTTTTCTAATGGAGACTCAGCTGTCTGAGGCAACTGACAGCAAACCCTTTTCTGTATCCTCCTACTTTCTCTATACTCATTTCAAAGCCAAAGGTGGCTGTTGTGTATACATACGCAATGACTTATCTTGCTCTCGTGTGCCTGAACTTGATTCTTCTGAATTCTCCACACTCTGGCTTCGGCTTTCCTGTCATTCTCTGACTAAATATATCTGTGCTGTTTACTTATCCCCTAATTCTACTGACTATCAAAAATTCTTCGACTGTCTTACTTCTACGATCTAACACATTCTGTCCATTTCTCCTTTCTCTGAAATCTCCATTTTTGGAGATTTCAATGTTCACCACCACCTTTGGCTCTCCTCTCCTTTCACGGATCTACCTGGTGAACAAGCCTACATCTTTTCTATCCTTAATGACCTAGAGCAGCTTGTACAGCACCCTACCCGTATCCCTGACCGCCTTGGAGAGAGCTCCAACATACTTGACCTCTTCCTCACAACTAATCCTTCTGCTTAAACTGTTAATCTTTTCTCTCCGTTGGGCTCCTCCGATCACAACCTTATTACCTTAACCTGTCCTATCACTCCGGTACGGCCTGTGGACCCTCCAGGGAAACGTCGTCTGTGGCATTTTGGAGCCGCGGACTGGGAGGCCCTCAGGAAGTACTTCTTTGATTTTCCCTGGAATGATTATTGCTTCCATGGCCATGAGCCATCTGAGTGTGCCTTGCGCATTACGGAGGTTATTCTCTCGGGCATGGAAGCATACATTCCTTTCTCATATCCTTTGACTAACGCAAGAAAGCCTTGGTTTAATCACGCTTGTTCTAATGCTGTCCGCAACAAGGAGAAGGCCTACAAAAGGTACCGGAGCCAACCCACCCCTGAATCACATAATCTTTATGTTTCTGCCCGGAATCGTGCTAAGTCTGTCCTTCGCTCTACTAAAAATAATTTCATCCATACTAAATGCTCTCAACTCTCCAACTCGAATTCTTCCCGCTCCTTCTGGCACCTTGCCAAAAATCTTTCTAACAACTTTACCTCATCATCCTTCCCTCCTCTTTTCTACTCTGATGGTTCTGTAGCTATTTCTTCTACTGATAAAGCAGATCTCTTCGCACAGACTTTCTCCTCCAATTCCACCTTAGACGATTCCGGTGCTGTTCCTCCATCACTTCCCCCCTCTGACTTCCTCATGGCTGACATTAAAATTTCTTCAGTTGATGTATTTTCTGCCATCACTGGCCTCAGTACTAACAAGGCATATGGGCCTGATGGGGTCCCTCCTGTTGTTCTCAAGAACTGTGCTTCTGTGCTTACACCCTGCCTGGGCAAACTCTTTCGCCTTTGTCTGTCAACTTGTACCTTTCCTTCTTGCTGGAAGTTTGCTCTCATTCAGCCAGTCCCAAAGAAGGGTGACCACTCCCAACCCTCCAACTATCGTCCAATTGCTTTAACTTCCTGTATTTCAAAAGTTTTCGAGTCAATTCTTAATAGAAAAATTTTAAGGCATCTTTCCTATCGCAACCTTCTTTCCGATCGTCAGTATGGATTCCGTCAGGGACGCTCCACTGGCGATCTTCTCACCTACCTTTCAGACTCCTGGTCATCCTCCTTTCGGGACTTTGGCGAAAGCTTTGCCATTGCATTTGACATCTCAAAGGCTTTCGATCGAGTCTCATAAATCTTTAATTTCCAAACTGCCCTGCTACGGTTTCTATCCTTCTATCTGTGCCTTCATCGCTAGCTTCCTTTCTGGTTGTTCTATAGCCGCTGTTGTAGACGGCCATCGTTCTTCTCCTAGATCTATCAACAGAGGTGTTCCTCAGGGCTCTGTCCTACCACCAACTCTCTTCCTTTTATTCATCAATGATCTTCTAAGCTGTACATCTAACCCTATCCACTCATACGCTGATGACTCCACCCTTCACCTTTCCATTCGGTTCCCGCAACGCCCATCTCAACAGTTACTTCAAGAAACAAGGGATGAGGCTATGGCACACCTAATGTCTGACTTGGCTCATATCTCTGACTGGGGTAAAAATAATATGGTTGTCTTTAATGCATCTAAGACTCAGTTCTTACACCTATCAACCTGACAAAATCTTCCACAGGTATACCCACTAATGTTTAATAATATTCAGCTTAATCCTGCATCATCCTTGAACATGCTTGGGGTTTCATTTACTCGGGACTTATCTTGGAAAGATCATATTGCATCTCTTGTAAAATCTGCTTCCAAGAGATTGAGTGTGCTAAGCCGACTCCACTCTTTCTTTACCCCTGCACAATTGTTGACTCTATACAGGGGTTTTATCCGCCCCTGTGTGGAGTACAACTCTCATGTGTGGGGAGGCTCCCCACATACAGCTCTTCTCAATAGGGTGGAGTCAAAGGCTTTTCGTCTCATTAACTCTCTCTTACTGACTCCCTTCAACCTCTGTCTCTTCGCCGCACTGTTGCATCTTTATCTCTTTTCTATCGCTACTTTAATGGTCACTGCTCCTCTGAACTGTCTGCTTGCATTCCTCCACCTCTACGACGGGCGCGTAGCACCCGTCTGGCAGCAAACTCTCATCCCTTTTCTGTCCAACTCTCTAATGCAAGAGTTAACCGTTACTTCCAGTCTTTCATTTATGCAACAGGTCAGCTCTGGAACTGTCTCCCTCTGTCTGTATTTCCTGCTGCCTATGATCTCCAGTCTTTCAAACGTAGTGTGTCCAGGCATCTCAAAATGATCGGATCTTGAATTTGGCTCTCTATTGTATTTTGTTTTTCTCTTGGAGGGAACTGTTACTGCGGGCTCATGGCCTTTGGTTCCTTCTTCCTCGCATAAAAAAAAAACAAAAAAAAAACACGAGGGATGACAACTTGATGTACAACCTCCCATTCACAGTCGGCTGATGCTGTTGGGGGTCTCCACTTCCTCATAAGTACTCCTGACTTTATATAATAACAAGTAGAAGCACCAGCTGACTCCTCCTCACTGCAAGCAGAGTTAGCTAGACCCCTCAACTCAGGGTCAGCAACCTGCAACTCAACCAACTCTTGACGAGACAAATTATCAACACTACGGGGTACTGCCTCATCTGGTGAGTGGTCCAAATTAGCAAGACAAGTGTCAGCTAGGATAACATCATCATCATCATTATCCTCTAAGTCACCAGTAACTTTAGACTTAGCCCTAGTGACAGCACATGCAGGGAACACATCAGGAACATCAAAATCCTGGGCCGCAGCCACTGGCTTACTAGACAACTGAGGAGCTGGACACACTTGACTTCCACCAATATCATTTCCAAGTAAGAAAGTTACACCTGACATTGGGAGTGTCTCAACCAACCCAACCATAACGCACCACAACCACCTCACATCCACACCACTATCACTTCATACCCCATCCCCACACACACACTACCATCACCTCACACCTACACCACCACCACTTCAAATTCCATCCCACCACCCAAACACACTACCAGCACCTCACACTCCATCCCCCCCACACATACCACCACCACTATTTTAGATTTTATACTTAACACGTAGTATATACTTCTTGTATACTGGTACTGTATGTAAGCAGAGTACATTTATTGGCGATGAACTTTTAGGCCTACGCCTATCAAATCAATACTTTGTCTAGCCACCATCATTTTCTATTGCAGCCTGTAACCTGCTAGGCATGGGCGAGATGTGGTTGTATGTATGAGGACTGCTGGGGCTTGATAGCAGGCTGTGAAGCCTAAGCCCAGAGTCGGACACATAAAAAAAAAAATGTCCATTGCGACGGAACAGTTCCCACTCCTCTATGGTGAGCAACGCGATATTGAATTGCTGCAGTGGCCGAGGAAAGGATGCGACCTCAACCCCATTGAGAATGCTTGGGGAAATATTGTCAACTAGTGGGAGGAGGGCAGGGAACGAACTCGCCAACGTCTCCTCCAGCACACCATGGAAGAGTGGGAACTGTTCCGTCGTAATGGACATCTAATTTAAAACCACGTCTCGTCCATGCCCAGCATGTTACAGGCTGTAATAGAAAATGATGGTGGCTGGACAAAGTATTGATTGACAGGCGTAGGCCTATAAGTTCATTGCCAATAAATGTACTCTGCTTACATACACAAATACAAGAAGTATATACTATGTGTTAAGAATAAAATCTAAAATAGTGGTGGTGGTATGTGTGGGGGGGATGGTGTGAGGTGCTGGTAGTGTGTTTGGGTGGTGGGATGGAATTTGAAGTGGTGGTGGTGTAGGTGTGAGGTTGTGTGGGTGTGAGGTGATGGTAGTGTGTGGGGGGGGGATGGGGTATGAAGTGATCGTGGTGTGGATGTGAGGTGGTTGTGCTGTGTGTGTGTGTGTGTGTGTGTGTGTGTGTGTGTGTGTGTGGGTGTGAGGTGCTGAAAGTGTGGCGTGGGGGATGGGGTATGAAGTGATCGTGGTGTGGGTGTGAGGTGGTGGTGTGGGGGATGGGATGTGAGGTTGTATGGGTGTGGCGGACGTGGTGATCAAGTGGTTTGGGTGTGGTGGATGGGGTGTCGGTGTGGGGGAATGAGTGTGAGGTGGTGCCGTGGGCATCATCAATGTAAATAATATTACTTTTGATAACAGGGTTATATTGTTGTAACACTGACCAGTTAGGGTAGTTGTTAGTTAACCATTGTATAGTTTATTTAGAAAGATGTGCAGGAAAAAAAAATGGTATCCCAGGTAGCAATAAATCCTTGCGACTTCCGCTGGAAAACATTATATTATTATCTAATAAAAATACAATGGGTTAATGTGTTAAATTGTTTTGACCCAATAAGCACATTTTGCTACTTGTAGTCAGTCATATATATGTTGTATATGAAACATGATATGAGTAGGTAAATGATGTTATACATAAGGGTGTGCTAATCCTGACGTAATGAACATTAGACTAATGCTTTCCATATGTATTATCTGCTCACGAGTTTAAAGCGGTGGTGGATTAAACAACTGTTTCGAGTGAAGAATGAGGTAGTAGAGGAGTTGTTTCCTAGGTTTGCGGGGAGGGAGGAATGCTTGACCAATGAAAAACACTGTTGGGTATATCGATAAATATGTTGCCAGGGACTGCACTCCATATACTTGAAAAGGCAATATCGTATTAGTAGCCTATAAATAGTCATAATTTCAGTCGTGAGACTTAAGTAAGTTACGCAAGTCAAGAGTAGGTGAATATATTAATCATAGCATAGCTATGTCTTTGTTTGATTCGGGGGATGCACTTGGGTATATAGTGACAAGTATAATTGAATTATATATATATATATATATATATATATATATCCCATTGGAGCCCAGTGTCCAGAGTATTGGACAAAACTGGGATTTTTCAAGTCTTTATAAAGTAGGGAACCCCGGGTAAGGACCTATGAGCTTCGCGACTATGAGCCGATAGGCGGAAGACGATACACTTAGTGCCCTCCCAGTGCATTGCCTCGCCCAGCACCCCTGGGATCCAATGGTATATATATATATGCAGGTCATGTAGCAATATTAAAGGAAACCCGATGGAGTAAAAGAATGACTTACTGGATTCCACGAGATGGGCAGCGTAGCAGAAAACGATCATATAAGAGATGGGGTTAATAGAGAAGATTGTAGGTAAAACCTAGCCCAGACTGGCCCTAATAAGGAATTCATGCAAAGGAAAGGGAAGGCCCTTGTTCAGCAGTGAACTCTAAATGGCTAATGATGATGATGATACATACAGGCTATATATAGGACGAGTTGACGCAAGATATCAAGTATACCAACGTTCGATGGCGGGTAGCGTAAGTATATGTGTCTAACCCCGAGAAAAACTAATCTCCATTATAGGGGAAATAACGTTACAAGTGGGCTTATTTTACTCCTTGTCATGATGTGTATGTGTCTCCTTTGCATTTGTTAGGCGTGCCATATAGGTTTAAACTGCATATCATAATTTAATCATACTGACAATATTTCCTTACACTACCATGGATCTCACCTATCGGTCACCCGCATAATCAGTGTCTGATCTTTACTAATGAAGATGGACTGCAACTTGTAACTTGGCCATATATTTTGCATTAAACTTATAATCGGTTTTCATACGTGTCGTGCATGGACATTTCGAATCGTTTGCACAAAGAAGCAGCTCGAATTCACCAGACTCAATGTTTGTTTAATAAGGTTGGCTGGTGTATGATGGCTACTGTCTGCACAGCATGTAATACTAAACATACAAAATTTGTGAAGTTATATTACTTTAAGCCATTTGTATTAGCATTCACTTTACATATAATGATTATGGTAATGATTCATGGAGTCACATATTTGTTTTTAAGGCCATACTGCAAACTATTAACGGCATCAACAATAGCAACACTCAATCACCACTTCCGTCCCACTTAGCAGGACGAGGCCCATTCATAGAGACATACATAACTACTGCCACGCTGCCTTCCACATTTGGCCAGGGGGTAGGGTAGGGAGGTAGTAGAGGGGGTGTAGAAACTCCTTTCCGCAACTGTACGTGTCCTTTCACAACACTTCCAGTAGGGGAACTCAACCACATTTACCAAGTGTCCATAATCCAGTTTGAAACTGCTTCTCACATATATCCCTTATACATAGTTCATTTTCTCTCCATTTTTCCTGCTCCTTGCCATGTTAAAGGGCTTTGTTCCGATCCTGGTGAGGCTACCTGCTTGTCACAGGAAGGCAGCTCCTTGCATGTTGTTTAGTGGATTTGCTCGACCAGACAGACTGGGGTAGAGCAGCACCAGAAACAACAACTACTTCACCACTGCGGCGCTAATACCCATCGTCCATTCTTAATGCATGCTAGGGCTTATTCATGACCCAACCTAGCCTACCTTCATTGGGATGGAATGTTCCCAAAACCAAACTACATTAACCTAAGTTACTCATAATCAGACTTGAGTCAACCCTTCCTAACCTAACCTAATCCAACCAAATCTACCCAGACCAACCCAATCCAACCCGCCCTAACCTATTGTACGGTACCTTCATTAGGATGGGCTTGTCCCCCTGCTTGGTGATGTCGTCCAGCAACTCGGTTATCTCCTCCAGCATGATAGGCTCGTAGCTGGTCTTGCCGAAACCCAAGTCACGTAGCTGGTGGAGGAGGAACCGACGCTGCTCCTGCCACAGCTCTCCCCACGCCCCGCTGATGCCTGTGGGATGTTGCTGTATTGCGTCACACCTACTTACACATACACATATACATACACACACATACACATGCGCATGTATATATGTTCACACATATACACATGCGCATGTATATATGTTCTCACACATACACATGCTTACACGTACACACACATACAAGTACACATACACGTACACACATACGCATACATATATATACACAGCTCAGCCTACGACACAGTGATACTCATGAGGCGTATTGCATTCCAACACACACACACACACACACACACACACACACACACACACACACACACACCAATTAGCACCGGTTCGAAAAATAACTCCTAAACATAATTAAATCGCAAGAAGAAAAATATGGTACTTCATCGGAATAAAGTAAATACGTATAAAAAGTTCTCAGCATTTAAGAATACGTGGGGGAAGGGAGGCAAAAATAAATAGTGAGGGAAAAGAGGAATGTAGAGAATAGAGAGAGGTGGTGATGGGGCAAGGGAGTGGAGTGGGAATCATAGAATGGGTAGTAAAGTAAGCAGAGACAGAAATATGTGAAGTGGGAAGTAAGAAGTGGCGAGGATGGATTGGAATGGTGATGGATAGAGTGTGTTTGCCTTCACCTGAGAGAACTGGCCCACTCCCGGAACTTTACTAACACAGTATGTCGCCATTATGTGAAATTCGAGCGTTCGTTATGGGGTAGCAATGGTTCTCCCTGGTTACTAGTCAAGTCTGACTACACTTGACAATATACTGATTTGTAAGGGGCTGGGGATCTGTGCCAGGTTACAGCAAACGTGTAACTGCGTGGCAGGAGAGGAACGGTATGTCTCGTAAAAAATTAACCTTTCAATCTGATGTTCCATTTTTCTTTTTTTAATGCAAGGAAGAAGGAACCTAAGGCCAGGAGCCTGCAAACTGTTTCCTCCAAGAAAAAGCAAACAAGATAACAGGGAGCTAAATTCAAGATCCGTTCATTTCGAGATGCCTTGACTCACTGCGTTTGAAAGAAAGGAGATCATACACAGTAGGAAATACAGAAGAAGGGAGACAGTTCCAGAGTTGACCTGTTGCATAAATGAAAGACTGGGAATAACGGTTAACTCTTGCTTTAGAGAGCTGGACAGAAGAGGGACGAGAGTTTGTTGCTAGACGGTTGCTACGTGCCCGCCATAGCTGTGATGGGTTGCAGGTAGATAGTTCAGAGGAGCACTGACAGTTGAAGTAGCGACAGAAAAGACATATAGATGCAACTGTGTGGCGAAGAGACAGAGGTTGAAGGAAGCCAGTAAGAGGAGAAGAGTTAATGAGACGAAATGCCTCTGACTCCACTCTGGTGAGAAGCGCTGTATGGGAAGCCTCCCCACACATGAGGGTTGTACCCTACACAGGGGCGAATAAAACCCGTGCATAAAGCTAATATTCATGCAGGGTTAAAGAAGGTATGGAGTCGGCTTAGCACACCTAAGCTCTTGCAAGCAGAATTTGCAATACAGATAATATGATCTTTCCAAAATAAATCCCGAGAGAATGAAACCCCAAGTATATTGAAAAATGATGCAGGAGTGAGCTGGATATTGTTAAAAATTAAAGGGTTCTCCTATGCAAGATTCTGTCTGGTTGATAGATGTAAGAACTGAGTTATTGATGCATTTAAGCCAACAAGATTATTTTTTCGCCAGTCATCATTATGAGCCAAGCCAGACATTTGGTATGCCATAGCCTCACCGCTTGTTTGTTAAGTAAGTGCTGAGATGGATGCTGCGGGAAGCGAATGGAAAGGTGAAGGGTGGAGTCATCAAAGTATGAGTGGATAGGGTTAGATGTGCAGCTTAGAAGGTCATTGATGAAAAAAAGGAAAAGAGTTGGAGTTAGGAGAGAGACCTGAGGAACACCACTTTCGATAGCTCGAGGAGAAGAACAGAGGCCGTCTACAGTAGCAGGTATGCAATGACAAGAAAGAAAGCTAGCATAGATAGAAGGATAGAAACCGTAGGAGGGTAGTTTGGAAATTAAAGATTTATGCCAGACTCGATTGAAAGCCTTTGAGATGTCCAGTGCAATGGCAAAGGTTTCGCTAGAGTCCAGAAAGGAGGATGACCAGGAGTCTGAAAGGTAGATGAGAAGATCACCAGTGAAGCGTTCCTGATGGAGCCCACACTGACAATCAGAAAGAAGGTTATGATAGGAAAGATGCTTTTTTTTTCATGAATAGACTCGAAAACTGTTAAAATACAGGATGTCAAAATTTGGGCGATAGTTAGAGGGATGCGAGTGGTCACCTTGGGACAGGCTGAATGAGAGCAAACTTCCAACAAGATGGAAAGGTGGAAGTTGGTAGACAAAGGCGAAAGAGTTGACCTATGTAGGATATAAATACAGAAGCACAGTTTTCGAGGACAACAGGAGGGACCCCATAAGGCCCATATGCCTTGTTAGTAATGAGGCCAGTGATGGCAGACAATTCATCAATTGAGGAAATTTTAATGTCAGCCATGAGGAAACCAGAGAGGGGAAATGATGGAGGGACAGCCCTGGAATCTTCTAAGGTGGAACTGGATGAGAAAGTCCGAGTGAAGAGATTGCTTTAAAAGTAGAAGAAATAGGTACAGAGCCACCAGAGTAGAAAAGGGGAGGGAAGGACGATGAGGCAAAGTTGTTAGAAGGGTTTATGCAAGGTGTCTGCAGGAATGGGAAGAATTCGAGGTGGAGAGTTTAGAGCATTTAGTGTGGATGAAATTATTTTTAGCAGAGTGAAGAACAGGCTTAGAAACATCCCAAGCAGAAACATAAAAAAGATGAGATTTGGGGGTGGGTTGGCTTTGGTACCTTTTGTATGCATTCTTCTTGTTGTGGACAGCATTAGAACAAGCGTGATTGAACCAAGTTTTATTTTGCATTAGTCAAGGGACATGGGAGAGGAATGTGTGCTTCCATGACCGAGAAAATAACCTCTGTAATGTGCAAGGCATGTTGAGATGGGTCTCGTCAGGAAATTCAAAGAAGTACTGTCTTAGGGCCTCCCAATCAACAGCTCCAAAGTGCCACAACCAGCGCTTCTTTGGAGAGTCCACAGGCCATACTGGAGAAATAGGACAGGTTAAGGTGATAAGGTTGTGATTGGAGGAGCCCAGTGGAGAGGAAAGATTAACAGCATAAGCAGAAGGATTAGTTTTAAGTAAAAGGTCAAGTATGTTGGAACCCTCTCCAAGGCGGTCAGGGATACGGGTAGGGTGCCTTACAAGCTGCCTTAAGGCATTAAGGATAGAAAAAAAAGGAGGCTTGTTCACCATGTGCAGCACTGAAAGGAGAGGAGAGCCAAAGGTGGTGGTGAACATTGAAATCTCCTAGAATGGAGATTTTCGAGAAAGGAGAAACTGATAGCATGTGTTCCATCTTAGATGTAAGATAGTCAAAGAATTATTCATAGTTGGTGGTAGGTGGGGATGCTCACCATCCACTCACTCCATGTAGTGCTGCTTTGGGTGTCTGCCCTTTCCTCTCTCTCTTCCTTCCTCTTCTGTCTTTCTTTCCTTCATTCTTTCCTCTTCCTTCTGCCTACAGGTGACTTTACACTCTCTCTTCTTTCTTTTCATCACTCTTTCCTCTTCTTTCTGCCTATGGGTGACCCTACACTGAGTGACGAGTCAATTGGTTTCCTGTACACCAGAAAACCATTTACTATGCTGGTGGTAACCATGTAACCAAATTATGGCGCCTGGTGGTTTAGTAGGTTATTAAGGCGTTCCAATCGAATTGAGCCTGTGTAAGTTTTTATCCAAGGGGTCGTTGGGGTTTATTGCTCACGTAATACCACTCAGGGATAAGTGAGGCCTGTTACTGTCAACTTCCCTAGCCTTGAGCTCCTATGCTTCTCATGGGATGGCATAGGATTGGATAATGAATGGATGCATGTAAAATCAGGGGATAAGTAAACTGGACAGATAAATTTAGTCAATGAATGACAGGAAAGCTGAGGTCGGAGAGTAAAGAATTCAGAAGATTCAAGTTCAGGAACAACAGAGGAAAATATTTCATTTCGTACATATACACAACTGCCACCTTTGGCTTTGAAGTGAGTATAGAGAAAATGGGAAGATGCAGAGATGTGTTTGCTATCAGTCGCCTCAGACAGCTGAGTCTCAGACAGGAAGAGAAATTGAGGTTTAAAAGAGGAGAGGTGGTGCTCAACAGAGAGAAAGTTAGAGGAAAGGCTGCGAATGTTGCAGAAATGAAGAAGAAATGAGTTAGACAGTTGTTCCAGGCATCTCTTTGGGTCGTCACCGGGAGAAAGGAGGATGCCTGGGGCGTTGATGGTCTCTCCCCCAGGGGGACTCCAAGGCTTGGTTATAAGACACCATTTTTATTGAAGCTTGAATAGGAAGTGTAGAGTGTAATGTACATGTAGTTTGGTGTTGGCAGTTAAGAGACTCTTGTATTGGAAAGTAAGCTGGGCTACTCACTGTGTTAAAGAAAAACTGAAAAAGTTCAACAAAGGGGGATGGTCAGGAACTAGTTCTGAGGGCTGATGAAACGGGAGCTCCAGCTCTCCATGTCATCAGCTTTCTATCCACCTTGAGAGTACTGCTCTGCTCGACTGGTGCTACAATCTACTTCCAATTTTATTTCATTCTTGAGTTTCTAAGTCGACTTTCTTAATCTTATCAAGGGTCTGTTGGTGAAATGGTTAATGGAGGCTGTATCTAATCCCTCCTTTTCGAAAACTGTCATATGTGCTGAAGAAAATACACTAGCTGTTGCAGGATTATAGAAAACAATAAAGTATTTGGAGAGAAAAGATTAACTCTGTATGGGAACGATAATGACGACGTAAAGGTACAAGTTAGTGTGCATCTAGAACTTTGATGGGAGGGATGGAGGACAAAAATGAAAAGGGTGGATGGAATAGTGCGGGCAAGACAGGCTTGGGTGGTGGTGTAAGGTGGGGCATGGCTTGGAGAATACACCCTGTTCAGACTGGCACTGTAGGTGGGGTGGGTGGGTGAGGTAAAAATAAATGTAGAAATATTCTCCAATAATAAGAGAAACAAGAATATAGGGATGCAGCATTCCTGGACAGTTAAGGTCAGCATCTGTTCTACAGCTGCACTGCAGCTTATTCGCAGTCAGCGCATGTCCGTCTTTTTCCTCCTTGACGCATTTCATCAACAAGCGTCATCCATGGGCAGAGAAGCATGCCAAACTTCCTTCACATTAGGAGCAGAGACTAGTGTAGGAAATTGAGAAGTAGAGGAGTTGAACTATTGAATGAATCTGTCTCCGGCTGTACGTGACGTCTTGTTATAGAAGACAAACAAAAATCTCCATTTGTACATACCAAGGTTGCCATTACGGCCATTGGTGGTGGTGTAGTTCCTTGCTGTTGAAAACATCATCTCCGGACGGCCTGCTGTGACTCTCTTTGCGAACACCTCTTTCAGTGTGCTCACCCCACTCACCAACACAAGCCTGTCCGGTATATCATCATCATCATATCATCATCATCATCATCATCATCACTATTACCAGTACCATCATCATCATGAGTACAGTACCAATATAATCGTCATCATCACCAGCACCAACATCATCATCATCACCATCACCAGTATCATCATCATCATCATTCTCGGTTTTACGTCCACTTTCTATGTTGAACGAGTCATACGGATTTATCTGATAACATGGACATGTGTAGTCAGGTGAACCGATGTGACGATGTAGCAAGAAATAAGTGTTATCATGGGCGTCCATTACTATAAAGAGTGAATGAGATTAGAACCCCCCTTCCCTACCCATCCCTAAATTAATATACCATAAGACTAATTTCAGAGATAATGTGGTTTTAGGTAATAGGTTACGTGTATATTTGAACACAATTGCCCTGCTCAGAAATTATTTTTGTATTGACAGAACTATAAGTTCTTGTACACACACACACACACACACACACACACACACACACACACATATATATATATATATATATATATATATATATATATATATATATATATATATATATATATATATATATATATATATAGTAGATAGACACACTGATTGATTGATTGATTGATTGACAGATAGATATAGATACAGATATCAACAGAGAGAGAGAGGGAGATATATATATATATATATATATATATATATATATATATATATATATATATATATATATATATATATATATATATATCTTATTGGATCCCAGGGTTCCTGGGCGAGGCACCGTGCTGGGAGGGTACTAAGCGTACCACCATCCACCTATCAGCTCATATTCGCTAAACGCAAAGGTCCCTACCCGGGGGTTCCCCACTTCATTAACTTTTGAAAATTCCAGGTTCTGTCCTGTATTGGGGACACTGGGTTCCAATGCGTTAAAGAAGTTGACAGATTTGCCAGTCAATAACCCATTGGATCCCAGGGTTCCTGGGCGAGGTACCGTGCTGGGAAGATACTAAGCTTACCGCCATCTGCCTAACGGCTCAGAGTCGCGAAGCTCATATTTCCCTACCCGGGCGTTTTCTTGCTTCATTAACTTTCGAAAAATCCCAGTTCTGCCCTATACTGGGGACACTGGGCTCCAATGGGTTCAATATATATATATATATATATATATATATATATACCTAGGCTGCTTCCCCCAAGGAAAGGGAGGTAGCCGAGACAGGACGACACACTCCCCATTTACTCATCCATTCAAACACATTCATTCGCATCTTAGCCCCCAAAGGGGGGAACGGACAGATCCTCACCGCACCACACCCCACAAGGGTCAACTGTGCAATGCAATCAGTGACATCCGCAGCAGGGCCCGACAGCAGAACTGGTTTACCCCTGCCACATCATAACAGACCCATCCCCTTACCCGCACCTGACCTGACTAGCTGATCAGATCAAGTGCGGGAGAATATCCCCTCAGGGCTGCGTCATCACTTATTCATTCACAATTTCTCTCCATTTATTTCTGTCACGCACAGCCACTCTTCCTTGCTCAACAGACATCCCTCTCGCATCCAACGCTCTCTTCACACTGTCCATCCATCCTATTCGTGGTCTTCCTCTCAGCCTTACACCTCTCACATCAGATCTAGTTATCTTTTTCACCAATCACTCATTATCCATTCTCTCTATATGCCCAAACCATCGCAACACCCTCTGCTCAACTCTACCAGCCATCTCCCGAACAACTCCAGTTCTCCTTCGCACTTCATCATTTTGCACCCGATCCATACGCGTCACTCCACACATACTCCTCAGACACCTCATCTCCATTACATTCAAACTTTTCCTCTCTGCTACACCCATATTCCATGTTTCAGCCCCATATAACGCAGTCGGTACCACAACACCCTCATACAGCCTTCTCTTTACATCCATTCTAAGCAAACGACATTTAAACACTTTTTTCATTCCTCCCAGCACCTTTCCTACTTCATTTATTCTAAACTTCACTTCTGCATCTATTCTTCCATCCACAGCAACATGTGACCCTAGATATTTAAAACAATCTACCTCCTCAAGCAACTCACCATTCATAACTATATTCATCCCCCTACCATCTATCAACCTCGTATATTTCATCACTTTACTCTTATTCTCATTTACTTTCAATTTCCTCCTTTCACACACCCTTCCAAACTCCTCTGCCAACTGTCTTAATCTCTCCTCTGAATCAGTCACCAGTGCAGTATCATCTGCAAACAGCAGCTGCTTCAGATTCCACTCTCCACCATCAACATTCACCAGACTCAGACCTCCACCTAAAACTCTTGCATTCACCTCCCTTACAACACCATCCATGTAAATATTAAACAACCAAGGCGACATCACACATCCCTGTCGCAGCCCCACTCTTACGGGAAACCAATCACTCACAGCATTTCCCACTCTTACACACGCTCTACTATTTACATAAAAACTTTTCACCCCTTTTAGTAACCTACCATCAAGTCCATACCATCTTAAAACAGTCCACAAAGCCTCCCTATCCATTCTATCATACGCTTTCTCTAAATCCATAAATGCCCAAAACACATCCATGCCTTTCGCTAAATACTTTTCACACACTTGTCCCACAGCAAACACCTGATCAACGCATCCCCTCCCTCTCCTAAAGCCACACTGCTCATCACCAATCACTCCCTCCGTACCCTCTCTAACTCTCATAATTAATACTCTACCATACACCTTACCTACAACGCTCAACAGACTTATACCCCTAAAGCTAGTACATTCATACTTATCACCCTTGCCTTTATACAACGGGACCACACAAGCACTTGCCCAGTCAATTGGCACCACACCTTTCTCAAAGCACACATTCAACAATCTTACTAACCAGTCAACAATAATCACTCCACCACCCTTCAGGCATTCCACAGCACACCCATCCATACCTGCAGCTTTCCCTGTTTTCATCTCCTTTACTGCCTTCTCCACTTCCTCCTTCGTGATCAAAGAATCATTTAACTCTCCCAACACATTTATTCCTTGCACCCTTCCATCCGCCACAATCTCAGCCACCCTTTCCTCTACATTTAACAATCTTTCAAAATACTCTGCCCATCTCTTCCTTCTATCTATCTATCTATTGCCAGACGCCTCAATCCCGTTTGGGGTGGCCACAAACAAATCGCCTCCAAGTCGCCCTGTCCCCCGCCATTTCACTCCCCTGCTCCCAACTCACACCCCCCTCTCTCATATGCCTCTCCACCCCATCTCTCCATCTCATCCTCGGCCTCCCCCTCCCTCTTTCCCCCTCCACCTCACTCACATACACTCTCTTCGTCAGTCTTTCACCCTCCATCCTCTCCACATGGCCAAACCACCTCAGTGTGTTCCTCATAACGCTTCCTATCACATCCACATCAACACTACAACGCTCCTTTATATCCTCATTCGTCAGCCTGTCTCTCCATGTGACTCCACAGGCTCCTCTTAAATAACTCATTTCCACGGCTCTCACTCTTGACTTGTGTCCTTCCAACAACGTCCAAGCTTCACTTCCGTACGTTAGAGTTGGTATCATAATACTGTCATGTAGTAACTTTTTCACTTCCATGCTCACTTCCCTGTTTCTTATCACTGCTTTCAAAGAACCAGCAACCTTTCTACCCTGCTGTACCCTTTCAAGCACTTCACCCTCCAAACCTCCATCCTTACTCATCACACTACCCAAGTACTTAAACGTACTCACATTTTCCAATTCCTCACCATCCAACCTCGCTGTACATTCATTGACTTCACCTCTCTCAAAGACCATCACTTTACTCTTCCCTACATTCACCTTTAGATTCCGTTTCTTACACACTCTCTCAAACTCATCCACCAAGCCTTGCAGCTCTCCTTCGTCTTCACTCAACAACACAGTATCATCTGCAAACAACAGTACAGGGAGTTTCCAAACACTATCCTCTCTCACCAGGGCCACTCCAACATCCACTACCCTACCATGTACCTCTTTTATTACCCCATCCATGTACAGATTGAACAACCATGGAGACATGACACATCCCTGTTTCAACCCAACTTTCAAAGAGAAAAATTCACTTAGTTCACCATCCACACGCACTGCAGCCTTCGCACCATCGTACATACTCTTCACAGCATTCAACAACTTCCCATCTACTCCATATATTCTTAACACTTTCCACAATCCTAGTCTATCCACCCTGTCATATGCTTTCTCCAAATCCATGAAAGCCGCATACAACTTCTTTCCCTTCTCTAGAAACTTTTCCACTAAAGATCTGAGAATGAATATCTGATCTACACAACCTCTTCCCTTCCTAAAGCCTTCCTGTTCTTCTCCAACTAATTTCTCTGTTCTTTCTCTAACTTTGTCAATAAGTATCCTACCATACACTTTTCCTATTATACTAAGAAGACAAATGCCCCTATGATTACCACACACTTCTTTTTCCCCTTTTCCTTTTTACAAGGGAATAATTATACCTGACTTCTAATCCTCCGGGACTCTACCTTCCTCCCAGGCCAATCTGCACATCTTCCACATCCATTCTACTACTATCTCTCCCCCATGCTTCAGCATTTCACCACACACTCCATCAATTCCTGGGGCTTTCCCTGATTTAACTTTCTTCATTGCTTCCACAACTTCTATCCTACTGATTTCTTCCTGTCTTCTCACCTCCCTCCTTCTTCCAGCCATTCCCCAGCCACTTATACTCGCATTACTTCCATCCTCCACGTTCAACAATTCCTTAAAGTGTTCTCTCCATCTGCTCACTTTTTCTCCCTTCTCCACTAGTAATCTACCATTTTTATCTTTCACTCCCCTGCTAACTTCACTTCCACCCTGTCTTACTCTTTTCACCTCTTTCCAGAACATTTTCTTACAGTCCCTCCACTTTACACTCAAATTCCTTCCAAATTCCTCATCCACTCTCTTCTTATTCTCTCTTACTAATCTTTACACCTCTCTCTTTCTTTCTACATACAACTCTCTCTTCCACCTCTCAACTTCTTCCACGCCCCTATTTCTCATCCATTCATTGTATGCTTTCTTCTTTTGTGCCACAGCCCGTTTCACCTCTTCAGTCCACCACGCTGTTCCTTGCACCCCCCTCCGTCTTCTCTTCCTTCCACACACCACATCACATGCCGCACATATTTCTTCTGTAAATATTCTACACACACCTTCTACGTCGCCCATCTGCTCCAACTGATATTTGCCCAATCGTTCCTTCACTTCTCTCTTATACTTTACCTTTTTCTCATCCTCTTGTGACCTTTCCACTCTCCTTGCAACTACTCCTTCCTCTCGTCTTTCCCTTCTTCTATTCCTCCATCTTACTTGAACTTTAATTCTGGCCACCACCAAGTAGTGGTCAGAAAGTCCACTCCCCCAACCTCTATAAACTCTTGCATCCAATATACATCTTCGCATCCTTTCATCCACACACACATAATCAATCATTGCCTTCCTTTCACTCAGTTCACCACCCACCCTTCTCATCACTCGCCATGTATACCTGTGGATCATTTTATGCCTGAAGAGGGTATTGGCTATCACCAACCCCCTCCCAGCACAAATGTCCACTAACGCACTCCCATTCTCATCTATCTCAGCAGGCACACCCCACTCACCAACTATTCCATCCACCTTCACATTCCTAACTTTACCATTCATATCACCAATCAAAAACACTCTCTCATTCCTTCCAAACTTTTCCATGCACACTTCTACATTTGTCCAGAACTCTTCTCTCACTCTTCTAGCACGATCTTGCGTTGGCGCATACACACACACAATCGCCCACATTTGTATTCCAACTTTCAACTTTACCCACACAATCCTTGATCCAACTGATCCATACTGTCTTATGCTCCTCTTCCATCTTTTACTCACAACTATACATACTCCTTCCTTTGCCCTCTCATTCTCACCTACTCCTGCACATATACCCCATCCATACTCCCATTCTCTCACACTTTCTCCTCTCCATTTTGTTTCAGTTATTCCACATACATCCACTTTCGCATCCTCAAGCACCTGGACAATCTCTCTCTCTTTCACCTCATCATTTTCTCCCCGTACATTCCAAGTTCCAATTGCAATGTCCTTACTGCATCCATTTCAATTAACATCCTTCCATCCTCTGATTTTACTCGTTCTTCCTTCCCAGACTCTCCCTTTCGCACCCTTTTCACCTCCTTCCAAAACATTTTCTTATTCTGTTGAAAATTCTCTGTCAGCCGCCTACCCCACCTCTCATCTGCTGCCACTTTAGCATCACGCACAGCCCTTCTCGCTCTATTCCTCTTTTCCTTATACCATTCATATGACATCTCATCCTTCCTCTGCAGCCACACTTCATATGCACATCTCTTCTCAGCCACAGCCATACTTACTTCCTCGCACCACCGTTCACTTCCTTTTCTTACACCACCACCCACACGTCTCACACCACACACCTCTTCTGCATGCCCCACCATAGCACTCTTAAACAATTGCCATTCGTCCTCCACGCTGCCATTTTCCCGATCTTTCACTGCGTTCCACTCATCTTTCAATTTCTCCTGATACTCTATCTTTTTCTCTCTTTTATATATATATATATATATATATATATATATATATATATAGATAGATACATATACATATAGATATAGATCTATTTAAATAGATATAGGCCGATATCTTTACACATTCACACTCTCTGTCTCTCTGTATATATATATATATATATATATATATATATATATATATAGAGAGAGAGAGAGAGAGAGAGAGAGAGAGAGAGAGAGAGAGAGAGAGAGGGAGAGAGCTCTATATTGCAGTCGCCACAATCCCGCAAGAGGTGGCCATTTGACTCTGAGTTATTTGTTTTACGGGGAGGGGCACTAACCCTCCACCAACCCACTTATTGACACATAGGGAACACGTATGGTTTGGTTATATGGTTATCACCCAGCGTTGTAAATGATTTCATGGCTTACAGGAAACCATTTGACTTGGCACTCAATGTAAAGCAACCTGTAAGGGAAAGAAAAACAATAAGACATGATAGGAAAGATGGAAGAAATAGGAAGAGAGGAGGGGAGGTACAGAAAAAAGAATAATTAAAGCTAAGGAAGAAGTAGGCAGCGATACATCAAGTGAGTGTATGATGATCTCCCCCACTTACCACTCTCTCTCTCTCTCTCTCTCTCTCTCTCTCTTTATATATATATGTATATATATATATATATATATATATATATATATATATATATATATATATATATATGTATATAGTGGAGCCTATTTTATTCGAAATTCTTTTAACCGTAATATGCCATTAACCGTAAGTTTTACTAGAATGTTCTCATTTCGATTAACCACAAAAATCTGAAATCTCTCCGAAAACTCAAACACGGCGGGCTTGTTTCGCGCCACTAGAGTTAGTTTACAGTTGATATGCTAATCACTAGAGCGATTTGCCAACTCCTTCACCTGCATCCACCACCTCAGAAGATTTGGATAATGTGGGAGATGATGTGAATGATGTGGAAAGGACTGAATAGGGAAACGGAAAATATGAAAAAACAATTAGGTTTAAGACTTTATTTGTTCGAATTGCTTACAGTGAATTACTTAATTGTTTTGGTGAAGGAAATCTTAAGTTTATTTGAGTGAAGATGTATTTAAGTTGACAGTTTCTATTACAGTTACAAAAGTGCAGTTACCTACGTAGTTACTACAGTGTATTAAGTGTTTTGGTAATGACTGAGTGGCTTCTTGGGTGCTGGTGGTGGTGCTGGACTAGACGTCGCCAGAAATGGGTGATGGGTGAGTACAATACTGTTCCCTTGTATCCTATCTATTATTACAGTATCTTTAATCTGAAAAAAATGATTAAACGAAACTTAGAAAGTCCCATGAATTTCGGATAAGAGACTTCACTGCATATATATATATATATATATATATATATATATATATATATATATATGATAAGAAACAGGGAAGTGAGCATGGAAGTGAAAAAGTTACTACATGACAGTATTATGATACCAACTCTAACGTACGGAAGTGAAGCTTGGACGTTGTTGGAAGGACACAAGTCAAGAGTAAGAGCAGTGGAAATGAGTTATTTAAGAGGAGCCTGTGGAGCCACATGGAGAGACAGGCTGACGAATGAGGATATAAAGGAGCGTTGTGGTGTTGATGTGGATGTGATAGGAAGTGTTATGAGGAACACACTGAGGTGGTTTGGCCATGTGGAGAGGATGGAGGGTAAAAGACTGACGAAGATAGTGTATGTGAGTGAGGTGGAGGGGGGAAGAGGGAGGGGGAGGCTGAGGATGAGATGGAGGGATGGGGTGGAGAGGTATATGAGAGAGGGGAGTGTGAGTTGGGAGCAGGGCAGTGAAATGGCGAGGGGCAGGGCGACTTGGAGGCGATTTGTTTGTAGCCACCCCAAACGGGATTGAGGCTTCTGGCAATAGATAGATAGTTAGATTATTATTATTATTATTATTATATTTATTACTATTCTTCTTCATCTTCTTTTTCATCTTCATCTTCTTCTTCTTCTTCATCTTCATCTTCTTCTTCTTCTTCATATTATTATTATTATAATAATATTCTACAAGGAAGAAAGAACCCAAGGCCAGGAGCGGCAAATTGTTCCCTCCAAGAAAAACCAAAAACAAGATTACAGCCAAATTCAAGATGTGTTCGTTTTGAGATGCCTGGACACACTGCGTTTGAAAGACTGGAGGTCTTAGGCAGTGGAAATAGAGAGGAACAGGACAAGAACTGCAAATTCTGTGAGGGGATAAAAGAAACAATAGAGCACCTAATTGTTGAATGCAACAACTACAAAGAGCAAAGGGAGAAGTTAATAGCATCAGTAGTAGCGGTGATAGGAATGGAGGAATGGCAGAGAAGACTTGAGGAAGAAGATGGGGGGATTTGTACAGTACTGGGACTATATGGGGATAAGGAAGAAGCAGGGAGAATAATGAAGTTTGCTAAAATATTTCTAACACAATGTTGGAAGAAAAGGCAACATCAAGAAAGACAGTAAATAAACATAAAAAAGGTAACGAAAATTGAAGTGTGATCAAGAAAAGAGAAGAGGGTAAGGAGCAAGAAGAGAAGGAGGACCTACGAAGCGATACAAAGCGACAGATGTCACAAGAAGAAGAAGGGAAATACAGACAGAGGAAGACAGTAGGAATACAGACAGGGGAAGACAGTAGGAAATACAGACAGGGGAAGACAGTAGGAAATACAGACAGGGGAAGACAGTAGGAAATACAGACAGGGGAAGACAGTAGGAAATACAGATATTAACTAGGACAGCATGTGAGTGAGGTGGAAGGAGGGAGAGGGAGGGGGAGACCAAGGATGAGATGGAGGGTTGGAGTGGAAAGGTATATGAGAGAGAGGGGTGTGAGATGGGAGCAGGGCAGTGAAATGGCAGGGGACAGGGCGACATGGAGGCAATTTGTTTGTGGTCACCCCTTACGGGATTAAGGCGTCTGGCAATAGATAGATAGATAGATATATACATATATACATATATATATATATATATATATATATATATATATATATATATATATATATATATATATATATATATATATATATATATATATATATATATATATATATATAAGTACCTGTCCAGTACCCTGGACAGGTACTTGTGGACCTTAACCCAACCTATCTTGGAAAGCCACCTAAATAACTCCCTACCGGACATGCACAGTACCTATTTAAGACCTTATTCACACAAATAAGGAACAGAAAGCATGAAATAAATGAAAAAGAACCGGACAATGAGGAATTAGAAGTGAGTATGGAAAATAGTTAAAAAGCAGCAGTGGCTCAGTGGGTTAGAATGCTTCGCTCTGGCTGAAGGTTTGGAGGGTCGAGTCCCCCCATGGGTCATTGGTAGACATCAGGAAGGGCATCCGGTCATAAAGTGCTACACGCTCCAAACCTAAGTCCTCTGCCTAGGGGCAACGGCATAGCCCTTATCGAAGAAAGGGGACGTGGCATAAAAAAAAAAAAAAAAAAAAAAGGAAAATAGTTAACAGTGTACAGGGAACTTACAAAACGTCCATGGCCGTTGCAAAGATTAACCCGCCTCCTCTAAGGCTCTGACAGTGAAGAAAGTGCTCCTGAAGCACGGACAGTAATCCAGTGTTGTGCTGGACTTAATCCTTTGCTCTGTGAATTATAATTATTTAACATTGCACATTCTGTTTTTACCTGCACCATGCCAATTGCAACACGCTAGTATTGCATTCTGCACATAATCCTTTGTCCTCTAAATTAAAATTTCTTAACAATGCACAACACTGTAAATTCCCATGTGGTCTAGTGGCGAGGTATTGCAGTTTATTCACGGTTATTTCACAAAAACGAGCATGTGGGGCAGCCACGGTGACAAGTGTGTAGCCATGACAGTAGTTAGGCAGGAACTGGGGAGGGGAGGGTGCAGAGAACCTCTACTATGCGTGAAAACATAGCTGTTTGTCACGGTGTGGCAAATTTAAGTATGGATGAACACATAAAGGCTTTTTTTTTTTTTTTTTAACATGTTTTTGGCCATTTTTGGTATCCAAGAACCCAAGCCCAAAATGTCCGGGACTTGGGCATCTGGGTCTTAAAGGGACTACTGTGTGTGTGTGTATATATATATATATATATATATATATATATATATATATATATATATATATATATATATATATATATATATATATATATATATATATATATATATATATATATATATATATAATTTATATATATATATATATATATATATATATATATATATATAAATATATATAAAGATAGATAGATAGATACATATACACATATACATTTGTGTTTATCAACATAGATATACATCTCTCTCTCTCTCTCTCTCTCTCTCTCTCTCTCTCTCCATCTATATCTACTGTATATACGAATATATATATATATATATATATATATATATATATATATATAGAGAGAGAGAGAGAGAGAGAGAGCTATACATATCTCTCTCTCTCTCTCTTTGTATGTATATATATATATATATATATATATATATATATATATAGAGAGAGAGAGAGAGAGAGAGAGAGAGAGAGAGAGAGAGAGCCTCTGTGGTACAGTGGTAGAGTGTGCATCTCGCATGCTGGTGGACGCAGTTTCATCTCCCACCAGAGTTGTAAACACTTTCGGACGCGTTCATCAAGCCACTTACTGCTCTGGCGGACATAACGGGTCCTGTGGTTGAACCAGTGTCGCATAATAGTATGCCTGCACCCAATCAGCTTAAGGCGGGCCGATTACACTTGGTTCACAGACTACACACATATCCAAAGCCACTACAACACTACAATCACACTCGCAAGCACTTCTCACCCTATATACAGTCTCTACCAGACAGCCTAAGCCACTAGGTAGAGATACATTGGCTCTACCGTCCCTGTTTCGGTAGGGATAGGCCAAACCTGCAGTGGACCTCAACGGCTGATGATAACTATATATACTGTATATATATATATATATATATATATATATATATATATATATATATATATATATATATATATATATATATATATATATATATATATATATATATATATATATATATATATATATATATATATATATATATATATATATATATATATATATATATATATATATATATATATATATATATATATATATATATATATATATATATATATAGAGAGAGAGAGAGAGAGAGAGAGAGAGAGAGAGAGATGTTTTGTGTGTGTGTGTGTGTCTGTCTGAGTCTGTGTGTTTATATTAGTAGCGGTATCCGGCATTGCCCGGGCCGAATAGACGAATACTCTGATCTTTGTTCTGTTTCAATCTTTCTTTCTACTCCAGAAAGACCATGTACCTCTTATGCATCTTAAAATGAATTATACAAGGTCGGGGAACTTTCTGTGTAAATTTTTGCAGACTAACGTACAGTATTTGTGCGTGCTTGTTTACTATTACCAGTGGCCTCCGACTGGTGACCTCAAATAGCCTTGGAGGTTAACCTCACGCAGCCTACAGTATGTCCTAACTGGAAGTCAAGTGAGTCTCCATGCCATAAACTCGGCTGCTGGGTCCCGCCTTTCGAACTTGCATTACCGGTGACCTCAAATAACCTGCAACCAGTGATCTCATATGACCTTAGAAGTCAACCTCACATAGTCTATGTCTGAAATGGAGGTCATCTGAGTCTCCATGCCAAAAATTGGCCTGCTCGATCCAGTTGTTCGAGCGTCCATTGCTGGTGACCTCAAATGACCTTTGACCAGTAACCTCAAATCCCCAGGGTCAACCTCACATAGCCTATGTCCAAGCTGCAGGTCATGTGAGTCTCCATACCAGATATCTGGCTGCTTGGTCCAGTCGCTCAAGTGTATATTACCGGTGACCTCAAATGACTGCAGACGCCAACCTCATGTAGCCCATTTCCGAAATGGAGGTCATGTGCGTCTCCATGCTAAAAATTGGGCTGCAGGGGTACCCTTTGATGCCCGGGACAAAAGTGAACACTCTACCAGTGACCTCAATTGACCCAGATCTGAATTTTAACCCCCCCCCCCAACCATCCTTGGGTCTCCCTGATTCAGAATTGCTACGTTCACATCTCACACTGTCACATGCTCCAACAGCAGTAGTTCAGTATAGGAAGGACGTTACCCAGTGAGTTCTACTTCCAACGATCAGCCTTTCGGTGTACAATACACAAGATTGCCTGAGGCTTCTTAAGTTCACTGTGTTTATTTTCCAAATAATTGCACTTAGTGCTTGCCAACTTCACTTCACTGTTTTCCCAAGTACCGGCGATAATCTTCTCTAACTGCAGTTACACTTAATGTTTGCCAATAACACTTCACTATTTTCACAAGTACCAATGATATACAAACTTCACTAACTGAACTTCACTCTATGGCAACAACACTTCACTATTTTTCACAAGTACCAATAATACACAAACCACACTGCACTGACAGTGAACACATCAAACTGAACCGAAACTGACTGAACTCCATCTAGTTTCTTCCCCATCCTTCTATAACCTTCTCATATTCTAGAGTGTTCTACTACCACACATTTCTCGTGCATTTCCCAGGGAGCAACAGTCACAATAGTTACCAACTCGGAGATATCGAAAACATGCCAGAGTTTTCTTACACTACTTAACGTTCTAAATTGTTTAGCACAGAAACTTAAATAAAAGTCATAATTTAACAAACAGTCACATAAATAAAACACTGCAGAGAAAAAAAAAAAAAAAAAAAAGTAATGCACAACTTATAAAAAAACTATGCTCCCAATAACAGGGTAACTGGCAACTCTGATGCGCAATGGCAGGAACATAGACAATCTTCCAGACTACCTAACTATACAAATCCCACTCCTCAACCCTACTCCCTCCCTAGTCCTTTTGTCGTCCTGACAAAACTACACAATATATACAAACATAGTCCTTAATCCTTAATTACCCACATAATAATCCTTCAACTTGTCAGCTCTTCTTCTATGCTGCTTCCAACGAAGTCCCTGCTCTCCCACACAGTCCACTCCTCCTGGAATATCTTGGTCCTCTTCCTGATGCACTTCTCTTAGGAAACTATCATAATCCTATTGCACTTAAGATACTTGGTCTTCTTCATCATTCTCGCCTGTGGCAGAGCACAGTTCCACGGAGACGTCCCAGCTGTACTGTCCTGACCCAGGGTACTGCCACAGACAATTCATGTGTACTACCTTTGGGCAAGATTTCCTGCCTCCCCATATCCTGTACATTACATATGATAGGCGGTCCAACACAATGTAAGGCCCATCCCATGAGCACTGCAGCTTCGGTGACTGTCCCTTCTTTCGCTGAGGATTGTTTAGCCAAGCTTGGTCACCATTATTGTAGCTCACCTCAGTTGCCATTGCATCATACTTACACTGCATCATCTCTTCTGAAACCTTAAGGGCTCCTTGCACTTGATGATGTACCTCAGTCAGCCTTTCCTGAAGATGCTTCACATAGCTGGCAGTGTCTGTAGGCAGCTCTTCACCAGGTGGTCTTCCCACTAATAAATCAAAGGGTAAGTGAAACTCGTGTCCAACATCAGTTATGCAGGAGCAAAGCTAGTAGACTCATGGGATGCAGACTGATATGCCATTAGCAATGCAGGTAATTGCTGGTCCCATTCCGTTTGTTCTTCTATGCAGTATTTGGCTAGTTCTTATGCCAGGGTCCAGTTGAATTTCCATCTGACTGTGGCCTAAGTGGGGTGATCCTGGTCTTCTTGATTGCCAGTAACTTGCGTCATTCACAGAACACAGCAGACTTGAAGTTTCTACCCTGGTCTGAATGTAGCTCTTCTGGCATCCTAGAGCAACAGAAAAACTGGTCAAGCAACACCTGAGCAACAGTCGCAGTCTCTTGGTCAGGGATGGTATAGGCTTCTGGCCACTTTGTAAAGCAGTCCATGGCGACACATGTATACCGATTTCCTCTTTCGGTGAGTGGTAGAGGTCCAGCAATGTCCACCACGACTCTTTTCATCAGTGCACCCACTTGGTAGCTGAAGGGGGGCGCAACCATGTTTCTTGGGTTCTTTCTTGGCACAACACACATCACAGGACTGACACCACTCTACAAGATCCTGCTGCATACCAATCCAATAGAACCTCTGTTGCAGCCGGCGTAGCGTTTTCTTCATGCTCTGGTGACCACTAGTGATCTGGTTATCAGACTCATCCAAGATCTTAGACCTCATTTTCTTCGGAACTACCAGTTGCCAGTACTTACTAAGGCCATCAGATGTCTCCCACTGACACTCTAGTAGTCCGTTGCTGAAACAAAGAAGGTTCCACTGACTCCATTAGCTCTTGGTCGCAAGGCTTAACCTGGATACCTCTTCCCAAGATGTTCGCACTCTACTCCACTGCAGCCACTCTAGCACTTGTTGTAATCAAATTTTTCACAACAACAAAGTGTGTGAGTACTGTATATGAGTATATGTCAGTGAGTAAATGAATACATTACTGAACGAATAAGTATGGTGTTTTATACCCTTTATTTATTTTTTTTTTCATTCATTAGGAGATTATTTATTCATTTGTAACAGGTATCAGTTTCATAACAATTCAGTTAAAAATTAGGGCAGGGGAATGAAATGACTGCAATCATTTTTCTATGTCACACAAACCACCGAGTGAGGAATATGGGGAGCATGAGGTCTGGGCAGGCGAGAATGAAATGATAGGAAATAGTTCACTCAGAGCGGCCAGGCGTGATGAACGATTGTTGTTATTCCGTGTGCCATAAAAACATTTCTAGTATAGATAGAAGTGTCATTTTTTACGAAATGGATCGCAGATAAATGCTCTACAATATTCTACAATCATTGCCGAAATGTGTATATGTCTGTGGGTAAATGAGCATTGAATAAGTAAGTGAATGATGCAATATGGTAAATCATTTTTTTTTTAAGATTTTTTATCATTCCTTTGGAATATCAAACAACATATTGTTGAAAAAAAAAAAAAAATTATATGATTGAATTCAACCTTCGTCGAAAGAGTGTGAGCCATTGATTTCACCAGGATGAATCATGCGTCAAAAGAGTGCTAGCGGTTGGATTTCACTTGGACGAATCCTGCATCGACAGAGTGTGAACAATTGGATTCTTCACCGGGCCTCCGTGTATGAAACGGTTAATCTGGCGGTGATCCCTGGTGTCTAAACGATGCTCCATCAGATCAGTGCATCCTAGGTCTAGGTCTCTGGTGGAGAAGATATCAGCAAACTTTGTCAGCAACTGCCTCAAATTCAGCACTTGTGAGCCATCCAGGCATTGGCAACTCCTTGATAATAGGTCTTGTATGTTGTCTGGCAGATACCCATCTTTTTTTACTGCACTTCATTTACAGGCCTTCCTCTGATGCAACTCTGGGTCCACTGCCTGGCACAGCCTCACAATTTCACACTCACTGATCTTCTGTGGCTCACGGGAGAAATTGGCCACCACAACCAGGACTACACTACTGCACCTGTTTTCACCAAAGATCTCCCCATCATCACTCCAGTCTTTGTCTTGCACCGTACATCAGGCTCCACTATCCCTATACGGCTGTCAAAACTCACCTTGCACTGGAACAGTAGTTCTGATTATGGGGGTATAACTGTAGTGCAGAGCGCCATCACCTCGCAACTAGAATTGGTACATCTCACAGTCGTGACAGGATCCGACTTTCCTCAGACATTCAGCTTCATGGAGCAAAAATCCAACTCACATCTCATGGACATCAGATAATTCAGACTAAGAAGGCAAGGATCCTCCATACATTGGATGCATGATCTCTTGCCCTGCCACTTCAGTCGGGACATCCAAGGGTCCCCTTAGTTTTGCGAGGTGCCCAGGTACGCCACACAATAGTTCTGATGAATCAGGCAGGTACCGATGATGCAACACATCAGGCTTCACAAAAGTCTGTTCTGAGGCTGATTCAATCACCAGGGAACACTTCTTTTCGTCTATTCTTCATTCTATTTGCACACTGTCAATTGCAATTCTTTTGCATTTTCTCGATGGTAGGGCTACTTGGGAAATGCCAACTGGTGGTTAGCCTTTAACACTGGCCTCCACTAATTTCTCGTTTGTTTCTGGTCCTCTGCAACCTTCTACTTATCCTCCTTTTTCTTTTTTGGACACTCTGAACTGAAGTGTCCCACTTCACTACATGTCCAACAGACTTTTGTTACAATTAAAAATTTCCTTGCACTCCTCTGTTCTTGCTCCTTCTTCCATTTGTAACAATCCTCTTTTCTATGTCCTGGTTTCTCATATTACCAGCAACTTCCTTCAAATTTTTCTGATTCACGAACCACCCCCTTTCTTGCCTTGAATCCTCCATTACAACATGCCTGAAAAGTGGATGTACTGGACGTGACGTAGGACTCAAATTCTACAGCCCTGGCTGGTGCTTCTTGCATGCTTCTGGGTGTTGCCTGCTTCATTTGCACTTTCATTTCTACACTATCAAGAGCATCGATGAACTGGTCTCTCAGAAGAATAGCCAACAGTTTAGGTTCTGCTCCAGGGTATGCCTTGTATGCCATACACTCCAGGTCATGAGCAAGCTGCTCTAGGGATTCTCCTCGAGCCTGCACATGGCTCCAGAATCTTGCTCTGTAAACTTCAGTGTGGCACATGCATTCATATCTGCTCCAGCACTTCTACTAGAGACTGATAACTCTTCCTCTCTATCACTGAAATCTGGCCCAGAATTTCCATTGTGGCACCCTTAAAGCTAGTAGCATGCTGCACTGTCCTCTGCCTATCATCCGAACCATTCTGATCAGCAAGTAACTCAAACTGTGCACGGTAAACTTTCAAAGTTACTCTGCCATCAAATTCCGGAAGTTTCTTTTGAAATGTACCCTAATTATAGTCATGCATTTCTCTGGTTTGGGGCCTAAAAACTGGGGCATCAAAATTAAGTTCAAGAATTAAAACTTCTACATTCTGTTTATTCAACCATGTAATGTTACCTTTAGATGCTTGGGATCTGTCAATATTCACCATACGATGTCCATTCTTTTCATAAGCTCCCTGTAGACTAACATGAGGCTCAGCGGTGCAATATTTTCCTACAGCCTCAATTTTCTCATCATCTTTATAGCACATGGTCGACTACATGCTTGAACTGGTTATCTACATGCTGTCTGCACTCCATCAGTTTTCTCACTAGCTGTTTTCAACTGGTCATTTACGTGCTGTTTGCACACCATCACATTATTGCTTACCTCATACTTCTGCTGTTGTAAATCATTGTATACTTCCTTCTTCAGTTGTTCCTGTTCTTCCTTTATTTCCCACATGAAAGCATCTAGCTGTCCTTGCATCCTCGACTGTAATTCCCTCTGTTGCTCCTGTAATGCCTCTTGATGCTGTTCCCTCTGTGCTTGCACTTGTTCTTTCATTTCTTCATTTTGTGCCTGTAATTGTCCTTTGAGTTCTGTGCTTGTAGTTGGACACTTTGTGCTTGCAAGACCTTCATGATTGCAGCTAATGACACCTCGTCCTCCTGCCCAGCTCGGGATCTTGTCTGCACACCCCCATGCTCCATGTCGAAGATTTGACTCACTGGAGCACTTAATCCACACTCCTGACACCAGCGTTACGTCCCCGTCCCACACTGCCATACTGCCACCCCCAAAACAATCCTTGAGTCACCTTGTTTCAGAATTGATACATCCCCATCCCACACTGCCACAGGCTCCAACAGCAGTAGTTTAGTATAGGAAGGACTTTGCCCATTGAGTTCTACTTCCTATGATCAGCCTTGTGGTATACAGAACACTAGATTGCCTGAGGCGAAAAGAAACACTAGCTTCTTACGTTCACTGTCTTTATTTTCCAAATAATTGCACTTAATGCTTGCCAACTTCACTTCACTGTTTTCCCAAGTACCGGCGATAATCTTCTCTAACTGCAGTTACTCTTAATGTTTGCCAATAACACTTCACTATTTTCACAAGTACCAATGATATACAAACTTCACTAACTGAACTTCACTGTATGGCAACAACACTTCACTATTTTTCACGAGTACCGAAAATATACAAACCGCACTGCACTGACAGTGAACACATCAAACTGAACTGAAACTGACTGAACTCCCTCTAGTCTTTTCCCCATCCTTCTATAACCTTTCTATATTCTAGAGTGTTCTACTACCACACATTTCTCGTGCATTTCCCAGGGAGCAACAGTCACAAGAGTTACCAACTCGGAGATATCGAAAACATGCCAGAGTTTTCTTACTCTAATTAACATTCTAAATTTTTTAGCACAGAAATTTATATTAAATTACATAAATAACACATAAATATCACACTGCAGAGAAAAAGAACACAATAGTAATGCACAACTTACAAAAAAAAATATGCGCACAATAGCAGGCCAATTGGCAACTCTGAAACGCAATGGTAAAATACCGGGAACATGGACAATCTTCCAGACTATCTAACTAGCAAATCCCACCTCTCAACCCTACTCCCTCCCTAGTCCTTTTGTCGTCCCGACAAAACTACACAGTATATACAAACATAGTCCTTAATCCTTAATTACCCACATAATAATCTTTAACTTGTCAGCTCTTCTTCTGTGCTGCTTCCAACGAAGTCCCTGCTCTTTCATACAGTCCACTTCTCCTGGAATATCTTGGTCCTCTTCCGGATCCACTTCTCATGGGAAACTATCATCATCCTATTGCACTTAAGATCCTTGGTCCTCTTCAACATCCTCGGCTGCGGTAGAGCACAATTCCACGGAGACGTCCCAGTTATACTGTCCTGACCCATGTTACTGCCACAGACGATTCATGTGTACTACCTTTGGATACGATTTCCTACCTATCTATATCCTGTACATTACGTATGATAGGCGGTCCAACACAGTTTAAGGCCCATCCCATGAGCTCTGCAGCTTTGGTGACTGTCCCTTCTTTCATTGAGGATTGTATAACCAAACTTTGTCACCATAACTGAAGCTCACCTCACTTGCCTTGGCATCATACTTGACCGCATCACCTCTCCTGAATCCTTAATGGCTCCTCACAATTGATGATGTACCTCAGCCAGCCTTTCCTGAAGATGTTTCGCATAGCTGGCGCTGTCTGTAGGCAGCTCTTCACCAGGTGGTCTTCCCACTAACAAATCAAAGGGTAAGTGAAACTCGTGGCCAACATCAGTTTAGCAGGAGTGAAGCTAGTACTCTCATGGGATGCAGACCGATATGCCATCAGCAATGCAGGTAATTTCTGGTCCCATTCCGTTTGTTCCTCCATGCAGTATTTGGCTAGTTCTTATGCTAGGGTCCAGTTGAATTTCCATCTGGCCGTGGCCTAAGTGGGGTCGTCCTGGTCTTCTTGATTGCCAGTAACTTGCGTCATTCACGGAACACAGCAGACTCAAAGTTTCTACCCTGTTCTGAATGTAGCTCTTCCAGCATCCCAAAACAACGAAAAACTGCTCAACCAAGACCTGAGCAACAGTCGCAGTCTCTTGATCAGGGATGGCGTAGGCTTCTGGCCACTTTGTAAAGCAGTCCATGGCGACACATTTATACTGGTTTCCTCTTCCGGTGAGTGGTAGAGGTCCAGCAATGTCCACCGCGACTCTTTCCATCTGTGCACCCACTTGGTAGCTGAAGAGGGACGCAACCATGTTTCTTGGGTCCTTTCTTGGCATAGCACACATCAAAAGCCTGACACCACTCTACAAGATCCTGTCACGTACCAATCCAGTAGAACCTCTGTTGCAGCTGGCGTAGAGATTTCTTGATGCACAGGTGCCCATTAGTGATCTGGTTATCAGACTCATCCAAGATCTTAGACCTCATTTTCTTTGAAACTGCCAGTTGCCAGTACTTACTAAGGCCATCAAGTGTCTCCCATTGACACATTAGCAGTCCACTGTTGATACGAAGAAGGTCCCACTGACTCCATTAGCTCTTGTCACAAGGCTTAACCTGGATACCTCTTCCCAAGATGGTCGCACTGTACTCCACTGCAGCCACTCTAGCACTGGTTGTAAATTTGAATCCTCCATCTGCATCCTCTTCAGGTTTTCTGCATCTGATGCTGGCCCTGTCACTGCGGTATGGCTGCATTTCTTGCTATGATTTTTTTTTTCTATACTGCCGGCAGTTGGTCACAAGGCCAATGACTGAGGCTGTCAGCATTGCCGTGTACGCACCCAGGAAGGTGCTGCACCTCATAAATGTGTTGGTCTTACTTCCCATGCCAGCATGCTAGTTGTCCTTCTGGAATCTTTAACGTCTTCACCCACTATAGTCCTGCATGGTCTTTCCTGATGATGAAGTAGGACACATACAAGTCGGGATGCAAGAAATCAAGGCTCTTCGTCACTGCCAACAGGCCACATAGTAGTTCCACTCCGGTGGGCTAAGCTTCTTGCTGTAATACGCCACCACATACTCCTTGTCATTCTTCTTCTGCCAAAGGACTCCACAAATACTATGGTCAGTAGTGTCACAGTCTGGCTGACTCTGATCAGGGTATGGCAATACAACAGGGCTTGCCAACGCATGCATGCGTTCATTGAAGGCCTTCTGGGTCGTTGCACTTAAACTTCTGCCTCTTCCGCAGCAGCTTTTGTAGAGATGCAGCTATCATTGCAAAACACAGATAGTAGGTACACAGTTTAAACAAAACTCCGTAACTTCTTCACAACACAGATAGTAGGTACACAGTTTAAACAAAACTCCGTAACTTCTTCACACATGTTGGAACCGGTCAGTTTTCCACAGTTGCCACCTTCTCTGGGTTAGTATGGATGCCGCCCTTGCCTACAATGTATCCCAGGTACTTCACCTCCTTGTGAAACAGGTAGCACTTCTTGGGATTCAGCTTGAGGTGTGCTGCTCGGATCCTGTTCAGCACCTCCGACAGCCTCTCCAGTTCCTGGTCGGAAGTCTATCCAAACACAATTACATCATCCAGATAGATGAGCGCCATCTGCCGGTGCATGCCTTCCAGTATGTGATCCATTAGATGTTCAAAAGTAGCTGGGGCATTGCACAGGCCAAAAGGCATCACCTTAAACTGCCATAAACCCTGCCCATATGAAAAGGCTGTTTTCTCCATGTCCTCCTCTGAAACCTAGACCTGATGATATGCTGCCTTCATGTCTAGGGTGGAGAACCATTTGACACCTGACAGAGCATACAGGGTGTCATCAATTCCTGGCTAAGGGTATGCATCTTTCACTGTCATATCATTCACGGCTAGATAATTTACACAGCACCTTACCGAGCCATCCTTCTTAGTTACCAGAACAACTGGTGATACTTATGGACTGGTGGACTTTAATATCACTCCTTGACTCTGAAGATTCTCCATCACCTTTTCCAATTCTTGAAGTTGGGTTGGCACCATCCTCTGTGCTGGCTGTTTAATTGGGCATTGATTCTTGGTGTCTATACTATGCTCCACCAGATCAGTGCACCCCAGGTCTAGGTCTCCGGTGGAGAAGATGTCAGCAAACTTTGTCAGCAGCTGCCTCAGCTTCAGCACTTGTGAGCCATCCGGGCATTGGCAACTCCTTGAAAATTGGTTTTATAGGTGATCTGGCACATATCCATCTTCTTTGACTACACTCCTTTTACAGGCCTTCCTCTGATGCCACTCAGGTCCATTGCCTGGCACAGTCCCACAATTTCTCACTCAATGATCTTCTGTGGCTCATGGGAGAAACTGGCCACCACAACCAGGACTACACTACACCTGCACCTGTTTTCACGAAAGATCTCCCCACCATCACTCCAGTCTTCGTCTTGCACCATGCATCAGGCTCCACTATCCATGTACAGCTGTCAAAAGAGCTATTCACCTTGCACTGGAACAGTAGTTCTGATTTTGGAGGTATAACTGTAGTGCAGAGCACCCTCACCTCACAACTAGAATTGGTACGTCTCACAGCCGTGACAGGAACCGACTTTCCTCAGACCTTCAGCTTCATGGAGGAAAATCCAGCTCACATCTCATGGACATCAGATAATTCAGACCAAGAAGGCAAGGATCCTCCATCTCGGCTACATAGACTGGAAGCGTGGCCTCTTGCCCTGCCACTTGAATCCGGATATCCAAGGGTCCCCTCAGTTCTGCGAGGTGCCCAGGTACACCACACAATTGTTCTGATGAATCAGGCAGATACCGATGATGCAACACATCAGGCCTCACAAAAGTCTGCTCTGAGGCTGAATCAATCACCAGGGAACATTTCTTTTCGTCTATTTCTCAGTCTGTTTGCACAGTGTCAATTGCAATTCTCTTGCATTTTCTCGGTCATAGGGCTACATGGGAAATGCCAACTGGTGGTTGCCCCTTAACACCAGCCTCCACTAGTTTTCCGCTTGTTTCTGGTCCTCTGCAACCTTCTTCTTATCCTCCTTTTTCGTCTTTGGGCACTCTGAACTGAAGTGTCGCACCTCACTACATGTCCAACACACTCTTATTACAATTGAAGATTTCCTTGTACTCCTCTGTTCTTGCTCCTTCTTCCATTTGTAATAATCCTCTTTTCTATGTCCTGGCTTTTCATATTACCAGCAACTTCCTTCAAATTTTTCTACTTCACGAAACTCCCCCTTTCTTGCCTTGAATCCTGCAGTACGACATGCCTGAAAAGTGGACATACTGGACCTGACGTAGGACTCAAATTCTAGAGGCCTGGCTAGTGCTTCTTGCATGCTTCATGGTTGTGCGTGCTTCACTTGCATTTCCATCTCTGCGCTATCAAGAGCATCGATGAACTGGTCCCTCGGAAGAATAGCCTACAGGTTAGGTTCTGCTCTAGAGTATACCTTGTATGCCATACACTCCAGGTCATGAGCAAGCTGCACAGGGCTCCAGAATCTTGCTCTGAAACCTCAGTCTGGTACATGCATCTATATCTGTGCTCCAGCACTTCTGTTAGAGACTGATAACTCTTCCTCTCCATCACTGACATCTGGCCTAGAATTTCCATTGTGGCACCCGTAAGGCTATTAGGAAGCTGCACTGCCCTCTGCCTATCGTCTGAACCATTCTGATCAGCAAGTGACCCAAACTGTGCACGATAAGCTTCCAGAGATACTCTACCATCAAATTCCTGAGGTTTCTTTTGAAATGTACCCAAGTTATAGCCATGCACTTCGCTGGTTTAGGAGCAAAGAACTGGGGCATCAAAATTAAGTTCAAGAATTAAAACCTTTACATTCTGTTTATTCAACCATGTAATGCTACCTTTAGATGCTTGGGATCTGTCAATATTCACCATACGATGTCCATTCTTTTCATAAGCTCCCTGTAGACTAACATGAGGCTCAGCAGTGCAATATTTTCCTACAGCCTCAATTTTCTCATTATCTTTATAGCACATGGTCGACTACATGCTTCAACTGGTTATCTACATGCTGTCTGCACTCCATCAGTTTTCTCACTAGCTGTTTTCAACTGGTCATTTACGTGCTGTTTGCACACCATCACATTATTGCTTACCTCATACTTCTGCTATTGTAAATCATTGTATCCTTCCTCCTTCAGTTGTTCCTGTTCTTCCTTTATTTCCCCCATGAAAGCATCTAGCTGTCCTTGCATCCTCGACTGTAATTCCCTCTGTTGCTCCTGTAATGCCTCTTGAAGCTGTTCCCTCTGTGCTTGCACTTGTTCATTGATTTCTTCATATTGTGCCTGTATTTGTCCTTTGAGTTCTATGCTTGTAGTTGGACACTTTGTGCTTGCAAGACCTTCATGGCTGCAGCTAATGATACCTCGTCCTCCTGCCCAGCTCGGGATCCTGTCTGCACATCCTCATGCTCCATGTCGAAGATTTGACTCACTGAGCATTTAATCCACACTCCTGACACCAGTGTTACGTCCCCGTCCCACACTGCCATACTGCCCCAGCAGTATTTCAGTATAGGTTGGACGTTGCCCAGTGAGTTGTTCTTCCTATGGTCAGGCTTTTGATGTACAGCACACAAGATCGGTTGAGGCAAAAAGAAACACTGGCTTCTTAAGTTCACTGCTTTTATTTTCCAAATACAGTACTTACACTTAAATTCTTGCCAACTTCACATCACTGTTTTCCCGAGGATCAGAGATAATCTTCTGTAGCTGAAATTACACTAAATATTTGCCAACAACACTATTTTCACTAGTACCGATGATATACGAACTTCACTCACTGCACCTCACTGTTTGCCAACAATACTTCACTATTTTCAGAACTACCGATGATATACAAACTTCACTAACTGGACTTCACTGTTTGGCAACAATACTTCATTATTTTTCACAAGTACTGAAAATACAGAAACTGCACTGCACTGACATTGAAACACTCAAACTGAACTGATACTGGCTGAACTCCCTCTAGTGTCTTCCCCATCCTTCTATAAGCTTCCTATATTCTAGTGTTCTACTACTACAAAGTTCTTGTGCATTCCCGAGGGAGTGACGGTCACAACAGTTAGCAACCCGCAGACATTGAAAACATGCCAAAGTTTTCTTACACTACTTAACACCCTAAATTCAGCACAGAGACTTAAATTAATTTAGATAATTTAACAATCACATAAATAAAACATTGTAGAGGAACAGAGCACAAAAATTAATGTACAACTTACAAAATACCTACCCTAACAATAGCAGGTCAACTGGCAACTCTGACACACAACGGTAAAATACCAGGAACATCGAGGAACTTCCAGACTACAGAACTAGCAATCTTGCTTCTCATCAGAATACACATGGGTCTGGGCATCTTTGACCCTTGGTTTTGGGATGATTGAAGGACAAACATACAAATAAACAAACAAACAATGTGGCTCTAATGTTTAACCCACTGGAGCCCAGTGTCCCCAGTACTGGACAGAACTGGGATATTTCAATCCTTACTAAAGTAGGGAACCCCCGAGTAAGGACGTATGAGCTTCGCGGCTATGAGCTGATAAGCGGAGGGCGGTAAACTTAGGACCCTCCCCGACAGCAACTCTGGGATCCAATGGGTTAATGGATGGCAAATTTATCAGTTTCTTTAACCCACTGGAGCCTGGTGTCCCCAGTACTGGACAGAACAGGGAATTTTCAAACCTTAATAAAGTAGGGAACCCCCGGGTAGGGACCTATGAGCTTCGCGACTATGGGCCGATAGGTGGAGGGCGGTATGCTTAGGACACTCCCGGAACAGTGCCTCACCCAGCAACTCCGGGATCCAATGGGATATATATATATATATATATATATATATATATATATATATATATATATATATATGCAGAGACTTCACTTCACTGTGAAGATATGTATGCAAACTAACCACAGGAGAAATGAAAGGAGCGACAGTGAGTACTTTCGTATATTACATCTTCAGACAGAGTGAGACAGGAACGTAAAGGGTAGAGATCTTTATGCACACCCGCAGCAGGTAGTGGCATACAGAACAATGGATGACCTGAATTTTTATCTGCGCTTAACTTATGGTCACCTGCAGCAGGGAGTGGAACACAACAAAGGATGACCTGAATCTAAAATTTCACGTGACAAAGGAGGAGGGAGTAGGTGGGGAGGAAAGGGGAGTGGAAGGGAGGGGGAAGGGGAAGGGGAGGAGGGGAAGGGAAGAAGGGGGAGGGAGGAGGGGATAGATACTGCTGCTTAAGACCTAGAGGATTAATGCTTGGTGTGTCTCACACAGGTGTGACTACACCACCAGGAGATGACAGGGAACAATCACGTGTTAGTCTGGGGGATACTGCTTTAAAATTAATTCAGTTAACAATTTATCACATTTAAAATGACCATAGCTCATGTTTACATTCTTTTCATATATGCCAGAAATTAGACAAGACTCTATTACATTTCTTTCATCTAAGCTTTTTGATTTTGGTAGAATCTCGGAGCATGCCCAGTCAATATGGTGATCACTGGATGCTTTGTGTTGAAATAAACCACTACTCTGTTGTGCTGTCCTTACACTGTATTTATGTTGTGAGATTCTAGTTTCCAAATCTTTTCCAGATTGTCCTATGTAAAATTTGTTACAGCTTTTGCACGGTAATTCAGGCGTGGGATTTTGTAAACAACGTCTGAATTACCGTATAAAAGCTGTAACAAATTTTACATAGGACAATCTGGAAAAGATTTGGAAACTAGAATCTCACAACATAAATACAGTGTAAGGACAGCCCAAGAGTAGTGGTTTATTTCAGCACAAAGCATCCAGTGATCACCATATTGACTGGGCAGGCTCCAAGATTCTACCAAGATCAAAAAGCTTAGATGAAAGAAATGTAATAGAGTCTTGTCTAATTTCTGGCATATATGAAAAGAATGTAAACATGAGCTATGGTCATTTTAAATGTGATAAATTGTTAACTGAATTAATTTTAAAGCAGTATCCCCCAGACTAATACGTGATTGTTCCCTGTCATCTCCTGGTGGTGTAGTCACACCTGTGTGGGACACACCAAGCATTAATCCTCTAGGTCTTCAGTTAAGCAGCAGTATCTATCCCCTCCTCCCTCCCCCCTTCCCCCTTCCCTTCCTCCCTTCCCCCTTCCCCCTCCCTCCCACTCCCCTTTCCTCCCCTCCTACTCCCTTTTCCTTTTGTCACGTGCAATTTTAAATTCAGGTCATCCTTTGTTATGTTCCACTCCCTGTTGCAGGTGACCATAAGTTAAGCCGCAGGTAAAAATTCAGGTCATCCATTGTTCTGTGTGCCATTACCTGCTGCGGGTGTGCATAAAAGACCTCTACCCTTTACGCTTCTGTCTCACTCTGTCTGAAGATGTAATATACGAAAGTACTCACTGTAGTTTCTTTCATTTCTCCTGTGGTTAGTTTGCAAATACAGTATATATATATATATATATATATATATATATATATATATATATATATATATATATATATATATATATATATATATATATATATATATATATATATATATATATATATATATATATATATATATATATATATTATACTTTCTCATGTAACCGTGCATGTGGTACAGGGTGCACGTTTTCATGTTTCTTGACCATGATGATATAAACTTGATCAAACAAATGTGGTGCAATTGTAAATCTTCCATCGACGTACCAAATATTTGAAGTTGGTACAAAATTATATTTTTATCGTTGCTCGTTCCTTTATTCATCAAAAAAAAAAAAAAAAAAAAAAATCCTCTGTTTCTTGTGTGGGCTTATACATTTTGTATTCGTGAGGCAATTCTAACTTTTGAATATATGTTGGGTTCTCAGGAACTTGATTGACTTCATTCCGTTTTCGCAGAATGATTTTACGCATTTCTTGCCTATTTGGTAAATGCGAATTGACGGCTTGAGTCATATTTGCATTACACTGGTTAATGATACCCGTAATGCTCGGAGGTTCATACTTCTCAGACCGATATTTTTCATCTGTTTTAGCCTTTTCTGTCTCGACTGCAACAGCAGATAGATGGAGGATGGGAATGTTCATTAATCTTCTTAATTACTGTTTCTTCTAATGTATGTTTCTGCTTTCCATCTTCAGTATTCATGGCATCGCCAAAACTTAACATCATTCCGCTTCTTGCTTAATTTGTCAAATCGATATAGATATCCTCCATAACAGAATTTCTCTCTTCCTTTCATGCTTTGTACTGTTAACGCTATGGGTTAAAATTTGAAGTTTAAGAAATGTAGAATAGCTGGCGTCTGCTCCAAAGGCGAATTATACAGAGGTGAGTGGGCAGAAGCAGGCAGGCAGGAAGCAGGTACAGTAGCACTGCCCGCACCCGGCTGGCTTGGTGCTCTCTCTCGGTCTCCTGCTTGTGACCTGGACCGCCCTCACCTCACGTCTGCCGGCTTCCAGTTCACCTCTGGTTTGATAATGACAGTCATCCAACCGCTTGTAATAGCTAAAGAAATTAATATTAAGGTTGTTCATGGAGAAATGTACATCTACATTTTTTTAGTGACGGACGTAAATGACCATTCACAATTGGTTTGCTAGTGATGGTCATCCAACTGCTTGTTATAGCTAAGGAAATCATTATTAAGGTTGTTCATTGAGAAAATAAAGTATTTGTACAGGTACATCTACATTCTTTAGTGAAGGACGTAAATGTGCAGGACTTTAACGAAACGGAACAGACCGGTACTGAAAGGTCTCGCTGAAATGGCCTGGCACCGAAACGTCGGCTCTAAATCATACCGTACTGAGTCAGTCAGCCTCTTGCTCCTTCGGTTACTCATTATTCTTGCAACATGACCTGCCCATCTCTATTTCTGTTCATTTATAACTACTAAAATATATTTGACTTTAGTCTGCTCTCTCACCCATGTTGATCTTTTCCTGTCTCTTAAAGATATTCCCTACACTGACTTTTCCATTGCTCTTTGAGAATGGATTAGTTGATTTTCCATCGACTTTGCCAGTTTCCAGGTCTCACAACTGTACCGGTACGTCATAGCTGAGATTATACATTCGTTATATAGCTACTTTTCATGACACTCTCTGTGTTTACCGAAAGCTTCTCATCCAGTTGTAATGCGTCTTTTTATTTCGCTATCATGATTTTTCTTTAGTTTTAGCATTTGTTCCAAGTAATTGCACTCCAACTTCTTCAAAAAAATTTTTCTTGCTTATTCTGATGACGCTCTTTGGTGTATATGGATTAACCATGACTTTAGTTTTACTCCAGTTCATCTTTACCATCTTTAGCCCTACTTTGAAACTTTATTTAGGTCAATTCACATTTCCCGCAATGTTTCTGTTGTTTCTGAGATCAGGACAATCACATTTGCAAATCATAAATGGCTCAGCTTTTCTCCCTCTACGTTTATTTCTTTGTTTTCTCAGTCTAGCTTTCTGGAAATACTTTCTCGGCATGCTCTTCTCAATCTTAATTATTTTTCAAGTATATACAGGGGTAATATAAATATATATATATATATATATATATATATATATATATATATATATATATATATATATATATATATAAATATTTGGGGGGAGGCAGTGGCTGAACTGGCAGAGAGCCAGCCTGCAGTCCTAATGGACCCAGGATCGAATCCCGGCTGGCCTATGTGAAAAGGTCTTAACAGTATTGAATTTAAACATTTGACAACAGTAATTGAAATAACAGCTACCCAGACCTGAGAAAGTAGGCTTATGGAACACAGAACACAGGAATTTACCATTATCTTTCTTAACCATATCAAAAAATGGGAGACAACCGCTGGACTCTGTTTCAATCGTGAGCTGTTTGTTATCATGGCGAGTGCTAATATAGTGCAAAAAATCATGAGCATGTCCTTTATCTCTAAATATGACAAATGTATCATCGACACACCTTCGGTACATCCATGGTTTAATATTACTTGGACAATCTCGTAGTCACAGTTTCTCCATTCCATCCATTGCCAGACGCCATGTATCCCAAACTGGGTGGGCAAGGGCTTAGAGTTAATTGTTTTACAGGGAGGGGCACTAATCCTCCACCAACCCCACTTGACACGTAGGGATGCCAACAGCATCTGGTGTTCCCAGGCGGTCACCCATCCAAGTACTAACCAGACCCAACAGTTTCTCAAAATAATATAAAAAGATGTTACTGAAAATGAACAAGTCATCCTTAACACAAAGGGCCAGAAGTTCTTTGCATGCATTTCTTGTCATTATGCTGAAAAGTTAAATGTCTTTATAGCACATGTTCAAACTTATTGGTATATTTGTAAAAAGGGAGGTAACATCAAAACTACACATTAAATAAGTGTCAGGTATATTAATTTTGGACAGGGAATTTGCAAACCCATACGAGTTCTTCAATGTGAACTCATTGGTGGTTAGGACATTCAGAAGTGAAACAAGAAACTTTGATATATTAAATGAAGCAGTATTGTAAGCAGCCACGATGGGACGGAGGAGAACAGATGGTTCATGTACCTCAGGTTGTCCATAATTAAAACATGGCGGGAGCCGACCCCACAAGTTTCAAGGATTTTGATTCTTCAAAAGAAATAACATCAAGGGAAACTAACTTATTTATGAATCTAGTCACTTTATCTTTCATTTTCATGGACGAAACAAAAATTTCAGAGTACCATAATTTAGTAAATTTAGTAGAGTCATTTAATATATCTCATTTTGAGGATATAATCAGACTTGTTCATAAGGACGATTCCCTTTCCTTTGTCGGGACGACATACAACCAGATCATTTTAGTTTCGAAGGTTCTACAATAACTTAAAATATGACCTGTTTATTATGGGAGAGAAAACAATCGTTGGCTTAAAACCGTAAAAAGTTTCAGAGGTTATGTGGCGGATGCTTTTAACAACTGAATGAAATCGATAGCTATTATGTGTGTTTTCAAGATTTTCAAATGATAAGAAATATCTATAATAAGAAGGCTTAACCTGCCCCATCCCGACGTTTTCTGAGCAGTGGTACGCCCCAGTCCTGACATTTTTGGACCTTTTTTTTTTTGGCTCAAACATCCGCTTTTGGTGAGAAACATCGAAAATTCATAGAGAAATCGCTCACCTGAGGTTTAAAATACTCGATGTTGGTACAAGTACTTCCTTACCTGACTGGGTTTTCTAACAGGCTGGCACCAAAGAAAACGAGTTCTATGGGAAGGTAACTATTTTATCCACTCATAAACAGTATTTATTTATTTACTTGGTACGAATTTATATGTAGTACAAGAGTATATTGGTTTTCAAACAGTAATATAGGCATTATAAGCATTGTTTCACTCACTAACTCATCACCATTCATGACCTTTTTTTTCCCACATTACCTGATCATCATTTCTGACTGTTTCTTCCTCTAATGCTATGTAAACTTTGTCCTCCACATTGTCATCGATTGGGGAATCACTCTGGCCCTCAATGTCTTTATTGGCCAGGTCACTGGTAACAGGTGAATTGCCGAGACAATGGCGTGCAGGGGGGGGGGAGAGGTTATGTGGTGTAAGGGATTGTCCCTGCATGGCATCTTGTAGAGGAATAGAGGAAGGTGTCCCGTGTATACGTGCCAAAAATCACTCGCGAAATCACTCACAAAAATTGAAAATTGTGCAAATTAGGGACCTTGCAATGTTGCCGCATTAATTCACGTCGCCAGGACATGAGTGCACATCATGCGTGGACGTTAATTCACGTCACTGGGACGGCGCGGGTTAAACACTGGGAGACAAAATTGAAGCCGAAGGATAATAAGAAAGTTCCCTTTTTGAAAGGGAAACGTCTGAATAATTAAATATGATTTTCCGAGGTTCACCTGATCTCACTAAGTACTGGGCACCAGTTCTGTGTAATTTGCTTTCATGTCTATTCGAAACATTGTTGTTAAAAGCATACGCCATATAGCCTCTCAAACTTTTTACGGTTTGAAGCCAACGATAGTGTTCTCTCCCATAATAAACAGGTCATATTTTAACCCGCCCCATCCCAACCACTTTTTCAACACTGACTCCCCACAATCCCGACCATTTTTGGATTTTTTTTTTTTTTTTGCTCAAACCTCCGCTTTTGGTGAGAAACATCGAAAATTCATAGAGAAATCGCTCACCTGAGGTTTAAAATACTCGATACAGGTAGCAGTACCTCCTCACCTTACTGTGTTTTCTATCAGGCTAGCTCCAAAGAAAACGAGTTCTATGGGAGGGTAACCATTCCACACCACTCATAAACGGTAGTCATTTATTTATTTGGTTTGAATTTATATGTAGTACGAGAGTATATTGGTTTTCACACAGTAATATAGGCAATATAAGCATTGTTTCACTCATGAAACACATCAACATACCTGACCTTTTATGGTGACATTACCTGATCATCATTTCTGTTTCTTCCTCTAATGCTATGTAAAGTTTGTCCTCCACATTGTCATCGATTGGGTAATCACTCTGGCCCTGAATTTTGTACCGTGGCACATGTCTTTACTGGCCAAGTCACTGGTAACAGGTGAATTGCAGAGACAATGGCATGCAGGGGGGGGAGGTCATGCTGGGTAAGGCATTGTTCCTGCCTGACATCTTGTAGAGGAAGGTGTCCCGTGTATACGTACCAAAAATCACTCGCGAAAATTGAAAATTATGCAAATTAGGGACCTTGCAATTGATTCGCATTTATATACGTCAGTGGGATTGGCAGTGACAAAACGTGTGGATGTTCATTCACGTCAACGGGATGTGGCGGGTTAAGTTACTGAAGAACCTTGGAAATAAAAATTATCTGGTTGCATATCGTCCCGACGAAGGAAAGGGAGTCATCCTTATGAACAAGTCTGATTATATCCTTAAAATGAAAGAAATATTAAATGACTCTACTAAATTTACTGAATGACAGTATTCTGACATTTTTGCTTTGTCCGTCAAAGTAGAAGATAAAGGGACTATAGCCTATTTCACGGGAGAAAAGAAACTGCTGTTCGGCAACCCTCTTCCAAACTGTCCTATTTCGTGCATTCTTGTTGTGAATACAGTGGCTAAATAACATACATTGATGTTAAAGACAGCAGCTTTAACTGAAAAACAATAGAATAAAATATAATTAGCTTTTTTTAAACACAAACATAAATGTAACATAAGTGTTAGCAGTCAGCTGATGAAATAAACAAAAGCTAAGTATACACATTTAAATTTCATAGAGCGCCTGACAGCTGTCATGTGCGTAATAAAGCAGTGCAGAACATCTGACTTAATAATGACACAGACGTCTCCTAGTATCATGTTATTTAGTAATACCAATACATTAAGTGAAGGTAGATATAACCTTTTATATTATTTTTTAATAATTGCTGAGAATAAAACGATGACATAGATGATAATATTTATGTTGGTGCTACGGAGTTACTCAGATCACTGATTGCAGTGGAAAATGCGAGTCAACCTGACTGACTCAACGATGCTTGCATATTACCACACCTACAGTAGGCCTATGCTCCCTACTGCCTCGCAAATTGTAAGAAATGATGTTATACGGATCACCCATGCTTACTGTTTCATATTTTAGACAGTTTTTATCATCACTGCATATTACTTTGCTACTCACAGCAAGAATGCACGCAATCGGACAGTTTGGAAGAGGGTTGCCGATTGGCAATTTCTTTTCTCCTGTGAAATAGGCTAGGTTCATTAATAAGTTAGTTTCCCTTGATGATATTTCTCCTGAAGATTCAAAATCCTTGAAACTTGCGGGGTCGACTCCTGCCATGTTATATGGTCTACCTGAGGTACACAAACAATCTGTTCTCCCCTCTCCCATCATGGCTGCTTACAAAACTGCTTGATTTAAAACATCAAAATTTCTTGTCCCACTTTTGAATGAGTTCACAGTGAAGAACCTGCACAAGATTGCAGATTCCCAATCCAAAATTAAAATACCTGACACTTATTTTATGTGTAATTTTGATGTTACCTCCCTGTTTACTAATATACCCAATGATGAAACTATAAGCGTAATTTTGAAAATGCGGTATAAAGACATTCAGCTTTTCAGGGGAATGAGAAGAATTGTATTCAAAGAACTTTTGGCCCTTTGTGTTAAGGATGGCTTGTTCATTTTCAATAATGAACTCTTCAAACAGATAAACCCGCCGCGTGCCGGTGGCGTTTTAAAACGGACTGACATAATTCCATGGCCAGTGACAGTGTAGTTTTAAAACAGTTAAAAAAAAAAAAACTGTGACTGCATTTTTCAAGATTTGTGGGTAAAAATTGGCAGGCATGTATGGTAACTGTTCCTCTACCATCCCCCAGGCTGTCAAGACCATACACTCACTCGCTCCCCCCTCAGGCTCACTCTGCCTCATTTGTCTGTGTGCCCCACCCAGTGGTGTACATAGTGAAGGCATTTTGTAAATATTTTCATGTAAGTGTAAGTTGTAAATCTTTTCTTGTAAGTGTAAGGACTATATAGTGAAGTCAAGTTGTAAATACCTTCTTGTAAGTGCCAGGACTGTGTGTAATGAAGTCAGGTTGTACATATCTTCAAGTAAGTGTAATATAATCCATTCACAGTGAGAAAGACATGCGAACTGTGATAGATGCTGAAGTAATAAGTAATCAGAAATGTGTACTGAACATTGCTATACCTTCCCAACATAAATACCTGAGTATACCTTACATAGAAAATGGCTTTCTCTCACATACATGGTGAGCGTGAGAGAGCTGATATACCTGTATACGAATATGCAGGACTCAATATAACCCATTTCTGAGTCTCGGTGGCATTTTAATGGTCAAATTCGTTGTTTCCACATCAAAATTTATCATTTTAGCTAAAAAAAGAATAAAGTTGAAAAATGGCCGGCACTGGGGCGACCTACAGGGCCAAAAATAGCTGGCACACAGCAGATTAATGGTGTTGCTATGGGACCAACCCTTGGACCTATTTGTCAAATCTTATGTTATTATGAGAAACTGTGAGTAAGAGATTTTCAACGTAATATTAAACTACGGATGTACCGAAGATATGTCGATGATGCATTTGTCATCTCTACAGATAAAGGCCATGCTCAGGATTTTTTTGCACTATTATTGACACTCGTCCTGATAACATACAGTTCACGACTGAAACAGAGTCCAACGATTGTCTCCCATTTTTGGATATCATGGTTAAAAAAGATAAAGGTAAATTCATGTGTTCTGAGTTCTGTAAGCCTACTTTCTCAGGCCTGGGTAGCAGTTTTTTTCAGTTACTGTTGTAAAATGTTAAATGAGTGCTGTTAAGACCTTGTTACATAGGGAATTTTTCTCTCATCTACATACTCTCTATTCCATAATGAGATTTACTTCCTTCTAAAATATTGTTAAGAAGTTGGATTGCTAGTTAGATTGTGCTGGATAGTTCCGGATGATTCTCGTAGTTCCGCTACGTGTCAGAGTTCAGTTAGCCTGCTGTTTGTGAGCAGAGTTATTTTGTAAGTTTTGCATTAAATTTTGTGCTCTGATTCTCTATAATGTTTTATTTATATGACTGTTCATTAAATCCTGTAATTTTTATCTCAGTTACCATGCTAAAGAAATTACAGTGTTATACAGTGTAAGAAAACTCTAGCATGTTTTGGATGTCTCTTATTGGTAACTATAGGTGCTTGAGTGTATTAGAAGCTTTGAGAGTAATGTAAGGCTTTATAAGGATGGGGGAGGGACTAAAGCGGTTTCAGTCAGTTTTCACTTCAGTTTGATTGAAGTTCAGTGTCAGTGCAATATCAGTAAGTTTGTATATCTTCGGTACCTGTGAAAAGTGAAGTGTTGTTGGCAAGCATCAAGTGTACTTGCAGTTAGTGAAGATTGTATAGCTCCGGTGTTTGTGAAAACAGGGAAGTGAAGTTGGCAGGCATTAAGTGTAATTATTTAGAAAATAAAGACAGTGAACTTTAGAAGCCAGTGATTGTTCAGCACGCCTGAGCTGATCTTGTGTTCTGTACACCTTAAGGCTGCCTCTAGGAAGAACAACTCACTGGGCAACGTCCTTCCAATACTGAATTACTGCTGTTGAAGCCAGTGGCATTGTCGGATGGGGATGTAACACTGACGTCAGGAGTGGGATTATAAAGTGTTGTAGTGGGTCAAATCTTCGACATGAAGCAAGGGGGTGTGCAGACAAGGTCCCGAGGTGGGCAGGAGGAGGAAGTGTCCCTGGCGACAATCATGAAGCTATTACAAGTACAAAGTGTACCTGCACGAAGTGGAGTAGACAGTAGCACCAGCTGCAGGAGTAGGTAGCACCAATCGAGCAGGGCAGTACTCCCAAGGTGGATGGAAAGCTGATGACAGGGAGAGCTGAAGCTCCCGTCTATCAGCCCTCGAGACTAATTCCTGATCATCCCTCTTTGTTGAACTTTTTCAGTGTTTCAGTAACACAGAGAATAGGCCAGCATGCTCTCCAAAACAAGTTTCTCAAAGTATCAACACCAGACTACATGCACTTTACACACTGCACTTCCTTTTCAAAATTAAACATGAAAAATGGTGTCTAATAACCAAGCCACACAGTCCCCAAAGGGGGGAACCATAAATGCCCCCACCATCCACCCCTCTCCTGGCAACGACTCAATGAACTGCCTGGACCCACTGTCTGACTCACTTCATTTCTGCAACATTCGTGGCCTTTCCTTTAACTTTCTCTCCATTGAGCACCACCTTTCCTCCTCTAAACCTCACCTTCTCTTCATAACTAAGACACAGCTGTCTGAGGCAACTGATAGCAAACCCTTTTCTGTATCCTTCTTTCTCTTTACTCATTTCAAAACCAAAGGTGGCTGTTGTGTATATGTACACTTGTTCTCGTGTTCCAGAACTTGATTCTTGTGAATTTTCTACTCTCTGGCTTGGGCTTTCCTGTCATTCTCTGACGAAATATATCTGTGCTGTTTACTTATCTCCTAATGCTACTGAGTATGAAAAATTCTTCGACTATCTATCTTCCATGATGTAACACATCCGATCTGTTTCTCCTTTCTCTGAAATCTCTATACTAAGATATTTCAAGTTTCATCACCACCTATGGCCCTCCTCTCCTTTCACCGATCCACTTGTTGAACAATCCTACATCTTTTCTATCCTTAATGACCTGAAGCATATTATACAGCACCCTATCCATACCCCTGACCGCCTTGGAGAGTTCCAACAGACTTGACCTCTTCCTTACAACTAATCCTTTGACTTACACTGTTAATCTCTGCTCTCCATTGGGCTCCTCTGATCACAACCTATTACCTTAATCTGTCCTACCACACCGGTATAGCCTGTGGACCCTCCAAAGAAACGTTGGTTGTGGCACTTAGAAGCTACTGGTTGGGAGGCTCTCAGGCAGTGCTACAGTTGTAGATGGCTACCATCCTTCTCCTACATCTGTCAACAGTGGTGTTCCTTAGGGCATTGTCCTATCACCAAAACTCTTCCCTTTTTTCATCAATGACCTTCTAAGCTGTACATCTAACCCTATCCACTCATACACTGATGACTCCACCCTTCACCTTTCCATTCAGTTCCCACAACCTCCATCTCGGCAGGTACTTCAACAAACAAGGGATGAGGCTATGGCACACCTAACGTCTTACTTGGCTCGTATATCTGAATGGGGTAAAAATAATCTTGTTTTTAACCCCTATGCACTGGCTGAGGTGTATAGCTGTCATGATTCATGGTGCAGAGCGCTGCAGGCTGATGACATACACCACACTCACCTTCTTACCTCCCTTTGAACTCGTGACCATTTTCTATGACACTCGCTGGTAGGTAGGACCCCCAGGTATCCCAGAGATGCGTGGTTCAGTCTGTACATGGCACTGGTATTGTGAAGAACCATGTCTTCTTCGTCAGCATCTGATTCCACACCACAGCATTGAAGGCCAATAGCCTCATCAACCCCTGCGAAAGTTCTGCCCTTAGTACCGGGGAAAGGGCTAAGTCATAGTGCCACTGGTCATGCTTTGAATGACACCATAACCTCATGGACACTTAGTGAAAGGACGGCCTTGGAGAAGAGAAGGAGTTACCATGTGATGAGTGACCTCTCTCTCACCCTCTGACCCCTACCCTCTCTCAGACGCCAGACAAGATTCTGAAACTCCTGCAGGAGGATGGAAGGGCCTTCGACAGCGATGAGTTCACCAGGGAGGAGGAGGTAGATGACCCAGTGCACCTGGCAAGTGAGCGTGTAGCTGGCAGTCATCATTGGAATAAATGCCAACGAGCCGTCTCACCTTCACTTTTGCCACCTGCTCGCTGACGTCTCCTCCTGCAACGCTCACCTACACCTCAGCTGAGCACCTCAAGGGCGGAATCATCACAACCGGGCCCTTCTGGAGTGGTATTTTCCACACTGGCCCCTTGTGGTTATTCTCATCACCATGTACTCCCTAGGGAAGTCCCGCTTCAGGTGAGTCATCACCCACTTACTCTCCCACCTCCCTCACCTCTCCCTCTCCTTCCCTCTCACTCCCTGCCCATGGGCGTGCACGTGGGCATGCACGCACGCAGAAAAAACATCCTGCACATAGCAGACGGCTGGCTTTACCACGTGTGGGTAGAGTCGATACCTTTGTGTGGGAAGATGGAGCCGGCTTTGAGCTGTCTCTGCTGGTGTTTGACGAGGAGGGAGCAGGAGGATGAGCTTTCCCCCATGCTCTGGACTATTAGCGGTATATTCAGGGCTATTTTCACTACTGCTATAATGCAATAACTGGTGGAGGAAATAAATTACCACCAGGCCCTGTGTGTGCGGTGGCTGGACATAGCTGCCAGCGAAAGCATGCACATGAGTGACTGGATACCTGTGGAGGTGGGGGAGATGTTTGTGTGGCTAGCCCTTACCATGATGATGGCACATGTAAGAAAACATGTGCTCCATGAGTATTTGTTGGTTAATGAACTCGTTGACACACATGCCTTCGGTAAGTATATGGCCTGTGACAGGTACCTGGCCATCCAAACGTTCCTTCATTTCAAGAGAAATTACAGGCCTGCAACGAACAACAGGTTGTGGAAAATATACCAATCCTAACAATGCTCAAACAGTCATTTGCCAGGGTTATTCGTCCATTTCAGAAACTGCAATTGACGAGTCACTGGTATTACTCAAGGGCAGGCTGGCATATATTCAGTAGGTGCCATCCAAGCATCACCGTTTTGGCCTTAAATTCTTTGTCCTTTGCGACTGCAAAACTGGATATGTGCTAGATGTGATAGTTTATTTAGCAACAGATGTTGATATACCTAGTGACGATCCTCACGATTTCTTGATATCAGTCATGAAAATGCTCATGGAAAGGAACTTCAACAGGCACCGCATTCTGTGTACCGTTAATTATTACATTGCCCCGCCATAGACTAAGTATTTGACTGAACATGGTACTGTGTCGTGTGGAATTGTCAGGGCAGACTGGAATAATTTCCCTGTACTTCCAGCAAATACTGAGAAAGGAGCCCTTCTTACCAAGAAATGTGGCAACATGTTAGCTCTTCTCTGGCATGAAAAGAGACAGGTTAAGATGTTGTCTACGGTACATAAGGGTGTGTTTGTGGAAACTGGAAAAACAGACTACAGGACCAGAGAACCCATGGTAAAGCCAGATGCTGTCAACAAATATAATATTAACATGCGGCTGCATGATAAATTGGACATGAAAATTGGTGAGGTTGATTGTCTAAGTAAGTCCTGCAGGTGGTAAAAGAAGGCAGTTTAACACCTTCTTGATACAGCCGTCCTGAACAGTTTCACACTGTTCAAGGAGCTCATCAGGAAACCTCTGTAAGAGAGTTTGAGAGAGAGCGTGCAAGCTAACTCCTTGAAGAATATTCAACTGCACAGATGCCAGGTGCTAGGCGGGGAACAGCGGCTACAGCAGACAGCCTAAGCTGTGTCGAGTACTTCCGGTGGCATAGGCTGGTAGAGATTTCCCATACTACAACAGGCCGTGAGGCCTAAAGGCGGTGCCACATCTGTAACGCGACCAAACGCAGCCCTCCAGCACGAAAAAAGACCTCCTACCAATGTGCAGAATGCAAGGTCCCTCTTTGCCCTAAATGTTTTTCCGAGTATCACTCCGAGCGTGATTACTGAGAAGGTGTGTGGGAATGTGTAAGTAGTATACAGGAATGCACAAGTGTGTGTGTTTTCATAAATAAGTGAAATGTTTTCTAAGTGATTTATAGTATGTGCTATGATTTAAGTGTTTTACAGTAAGTTCTACAAATGCATTGCAATAAGTGTTACTATTTATTGGATATTGGTGGAAAAATTATTTGAAATATCTTGAGTTAGCCTACCTGTTACCTGAAAGAAAACTGCGTGTGAGAGGGCCATAAAGAAAATTACCTAATTTGCTATAACTAAATTTTTTCATTTGATACTAGGAATATTGTGCTGAATATTAACATCAGTGTATTTGTGATGTGAAGTACAATATTTAATGGAAGTTGTGTATAACATTTATAAGATTTTTGCGATGCCCCTGATTTGTACAAATCATTCTGAATTATAGTACACGTAATTACCTCACTCAACCATGCTACGTGAAACAGCCACAGCATTTGCTTTTCAGAGTGCAGTTACCCTTAATATTGATGTCAAGAGCAATTATAAGTCTCCTTGTAAAGGGAAATTATTATGAGTGACGCAAGAAGTGAGTACAGAATAACGAAGAGCTATTTCCTTTCCCACACACCTACGGGGCATAGTGGCACTATGAAATGGTCAAAAAACCCTTAGAGGAGAACATCGACAGGGTGATGAATCTTACGACGGTGAGTAAGGAGCAGTCAAAAACGCCTGGGCAGTGTTACAATCACCACTCTTATAATTCCTGCAAATGCTAGCCATCGAGTCCAAGGTCACAGCCAGTGGTGAGCGCTAGGAATCAGCCTGCCAAACGTGTAAAACTACTCGTCTTCAACTCATCCTTACTCATCGACCACTTAGAGACCACAGGATACCCTCATTGGAAAAAGGAAGAGAGTCTTATGTGCTTTTCTTTTCTTTTCTGGCTATTTTCTTTTGGCAGATATTAGAGTTTGAAGTAAGGATATTTTTGTCAAAATTTCGGAAATCTCCCATAAGGAGGAGTGAGCAAAGGCCAGAAACCCCCGGCGGCCAAGGATTATTGCATCATAGGCTCAGTTCTTACACCTATTAACCCGACAAAATCTTCCACACGAGTACTCACTTGTATTTAACCATTTCAGGTCTCAAATAGGTCCCAAGTCACGTTTGAGATGCATTTTTTTTTTTTTTAAGTCAATGTTTGCAAATAAAGAAAAAAATATTATATTCGTGCACAAGGAAGTAATGCACATCTGCCTGTAAAACATTAGAGCTCTACTCACTATAAAAGTGCTGCAAAAATGATGGGAAGTTGCGGAGCAAGTGGTGTGTGGTAGCGTATGAGTACTGCCGTCTCGGTGGGTAGGTGATTTCTTGGTGCGTAGGCAACATGATTGCATTGTTTGTTTCCATGTTTTTCCATAAAAAAACCAGTGTACTAATATATGTAGATATATATCTCACGTGATTTGTGAATGATTCTTGAGATGTTTTGTTTACAATAAACAAACTAAACAGTTACAAGATCCATATAAAACTACCACTTACTAGTGACTACTGATTATTTTACTTTGATCTTATTTTGCTTAGTACTATCAAAGGCTGTGGGGGTGACAACATGGGGTAAGCCTACAAGCTTGCCTTTTGTATGTGCGTATGTTTATTTTATTGTTGCTAACTCTATCATCCTGTGTACTTACAGGCAGCAGTAGAGACAGTGATAAAATATTAAGTATTTCTCAAAATTGATGGTGTTATAAGTATAACCAGGAAATGTGAGAATCTCATGGAATATAAATCAGAAAAAATATGGAGACACTAACAATCATTTGTCAATGAAAAAGGCAACACTCGCTGCACATGTGTGTACGCCTGGTAACAAATAAATGCATGGTGCGTGTATAAAAGGCTACGGAAACAACCTTAGAAACCTAAAATCATGTCTGTAATTATTTTCCCTCAATCAGACACTCTAACACCCAGGAAATGAATATATATTGAGACATACAACGCGGTTATCTCTTGCTTGCCTGCGATGCGCAAGCTATGTGCGTAGGCGGGAGGCAGGGGGTGGGGGATTGGAGGGAGAGTGGAGGGTGGAGGGTGGGAGGTAGAGGGGTGGGGAATCGGTGGGAGGTAGGGGGGTGGAAGAAGGGGAATATGAAAGGGAGGAGGGAGGTGAGAGCTATTTATCCTCCACAGCAGTAAAATATATATTGCAAACAATATTCTTTTGCTAAATGAACTGTCTGATAACAAAATAGTAAAAAAATATTGCCAGATCAACAGTTTAATAAAACCAGTAAGTGTAACCTAACCCCCCACCATAATTATCTCTTCCCAGAAGGTTTAAACTAAAATATTGTGATCTGCGCAAGCATGGTAGAAGCAGAGGGGTCTGGGGAGCGGGTCGTATCCTTATTTCATTCACTAGCCTCATGCAACAGTTTTCATTCATGCCTAAATATGCTCCCAGAAGGTTTAAACTAAAATATTGTGCTCTGCACAACCCTGGTAGCAGCAGAGGGGTCTGGGGAGCGGGTCGTATCCTTATTTCATTCACTAGCCTCATGCAACAGTTTTCATTCATGCCTAAATATGCTGCCACGGGAGTGGCTAGGAGACCCCTACCGAGAAAGACACTATAGTGGCCAGGAGACCTGAAAGGGTTAATAACATCCAGCTCAATCCTGCATCATCCTTAAACATACTTAGGGTTTCATTCTCTTGGGACTTATCTTGGAAATATCATAATACATCTCTTTTACACACTGCTTCGAAGAGATTAGATGTGCTAAACCGACTCTGTACCTTCTTTTCCTCTCACAGTTGTTGGCTTTATACAAGGACTTCATTCACCCCTATGTAGAGTACAACTTTCATGTGTGGGGAGGCTCCCCACATGCAGCTCTTCTCAACAGGGTGGAGTCAAAGGCTTTTCGTCTCATTAACTCTCCTCCTCTTACTGGCTTCCTCCAACCTCTGTCTCTTCGCCACACTGTTGTATCTTTATCTCTTTTCTGTCGCTACTCCAATGGTCACTGCTCCTCTGAATTATCTGTTTGCATCCTTCCTCTACGACGGGCACCTAGCAACCGTCTAGCAACAAACTCTCATCCCTTTTCTGTCCAACTCTCTAACCGTTACTCCCAGTCCTTCATTTATGCAACAGGTCAGCTCTGGAACTGTCTCCCTCTGTCTGTATTTCCTACTTCCTATGATCTCCAGTCTTTCAAACGTAATGTGTCCAGGCATCTCGAAATGAACGGATCTTGAATTTGGTTAATTTTTATATTATTTTTGTTTTTCTTTCTTGGAATGAACGGTTTGTGCGCTCCTGGCTGTTAGTTCTTTCTTTGCATAAAAAAAAAAAAAAGCACAAAGTGTACAACCACAAGCACAGAATGAAGGACTATAGGCATAAAGTATAAAACTACAAGCACAGAATGAAGGACAGAAAGAACTCAGTGAACAATTACAAACACAGAATGAATGACAGCAAGAACTCAAAAAACAATTACGGGCACATTTTGAAGGGCAGAAAGAACTCAAAGGACAATTACAGGCACAAAATGAAGAAATCAAAGAAAAATTGCAAGCACAGAGGGAACAGCCTCAAGAGGCATTGCAGGAGCAACAAGGAGTTACAACTGAGGATGTAAGGACAGCTAGAGGCTTTCATGAGGGAAATGAAGGATGAACAGGAACAACTGAAGGAAGAAGTTTATGCTAAGCCACAGCAGCAGAAGTATGAGGTAAGCAATAATGTGAGGGAGTGCAAACAACATGTAGTTGACCAGTTGAAGACAATTACTAAGGCAATTGTGATAGAATGCAGACAGCATGTAAGTAACCAGTTGAAGCATGTAGTCGACCATTTAACCCGCCCCGTCCCGGAGACGTGAATTCACATCCTCATATGATGTGCACTCATATCCCGGAGACGTAAATTAATGCGGCAACATCGCAAGGACTTTGCAAGGTCCCTAATTTGCACAATTTTCAATTTTTGCGAGTGATTTTTGTCACGTATACACGAGACACCTTCCTCTACAAGATGCCAGGCAGGGACAATGCCTTACCCAGCATGACCTCCTCCCCCCCCTGCATGACCTTTTCTCAGCAATTCACCTGTTATCAGTGACCTGGCCAGTAAAGCCATGTCATGCCACGGTACGAAATTCAGGGCCAGAGTGATTCCCCAATCGATGACAATATGGAGGCCAAACATTAGAGGAAGAAACAGTCAGAAATGATGATCAGGTAATGTGGCAAAAAAAGGTTAGGAATGGTGATGAGTTAGTGAGTGAAACAATGCTTATAATGCTTATATTACCTTTTGAAAACCAATATACTCTCGTACTACATATAAATTCGTACCAAATAAATAAATAAATACCGTTTATGAGTGGTGTAGAATAGTTATCCTTCCATAGAACTCGTTTTCTTTGCAGCCAGCCTGATAGAAAACCCTGTATGGTAAGGAGGTACTCCTACCTGGATCGAGTATTTTAAACCTCAGGTGAGCGATTTCTGTATGAATTTTCGATGTTTCTCACCAAAAGCGGATGTTTGAGCAAAAAAAGAAAAAGGTCCAAAAATGTCGGGACTGGGGCGTACCACTGCCCAGAAAACGTCGGGATGGGGCGAGTTAAAAACAATTAGTGAGAAAATTGAGCCTGTAGAGAAATATTGTACTGCTGAACCTCAGGTTTGTGTGCATTTGTATGCCATTTGGCCTATGCAGTGCTCCAGCTACTTTGAGCATCTCATGGATCGTGTACTGGAAGGCCTGCACTGGCAGACAGCTCTCATCTATCTGGATGATGTAATTGTGTTTGGACAGACTTCTGACCAGGAACTGAAGAGGCTGTTGGAGGTGTTTAATAGGATCCGAGAGGCTCACCTCAAGCTGAACCCCCAAAAGTGCTACTTGTTCCAAAAGGTAGTGATGTACCTGTGACATATTGTAGGTGATAGTGGCATCCATACTGATGCAGAGAAGGTGGCAGCTGTGGAAAACTGGTCGGTTCCAACTTGTGTGAAGGAGTTACAGAATTTCCAAGGCTTGTGTACCTACTACCAGCGTTTTGTAAAGGACTATGCAACGATAGCTGCACCTCTGAACAAGTTATTGGGGAAGAGACAAGTTTGTGTGTACACCATTGACTCAGAATGTCTTTGATGAACTCAAGCAAGTGTTGGCAAGCTCTTCAGTATTGCCGTACCCAGGCCTGAGTCAGCTAATTGTCCTGGACAGTGATGCTAGTGGTCATGCTATTGGTGGAGTCCTGTCACGGGAGAGGGATGAAAAAGAGTATGTGGTGGTGTATTACAGCAAGAAGCTTAGCCCACCAGAACGGAACTACTGTGTGACCCGTAAGGAGCTCTTGGCAGTGACCAAGAGCTTGGTCTCTTCCATCCCTACTTGTCTGGGTCCTGCTTCATCATCAGGACAGACCATGCAGCACTGAAGTAGCTGAAGATGTTCAAGATGTTAAAGAATGCGGAAGGTTGAGTCATCAGCCTTGTGACCCAGAGTGCTTGCAGTGTAGTAAAAAAGAAGATCAGATTAGGAAATGCAGCCATAGTGCAGTGAGAGGGGCAGTGTCAGATGAAGAAAACCTGAAAAGGATACAGATGTACAACCGGTGCTAGAGTGGCTGCAGCAGATTACAGTGTGACCATCTTGGGAAGAGGTTTCTAGGTTCAACCCTGCAACTAACGGCTACTGGAGTCAGTGGGACCTTCGTTTGAACAACGGACTACTGGAGTGTCAGTGAGAGATACCCGATGGTCTCAGCAAGTATTGGCAACTGGTGGTTCCAAAGAAGATGAGGTCCGGGATCTGGATGAGTCCCATAACCAGATCACTAGAGGGCACCTGGGAGTGAAGAAAACTCTAAGTTAGTTGTGACAGAGGTTCTCCTGGACTGGTATGTGGCAGGATGTTGAAGAGTGGTGTTGGGCCTGTGATGTATGCTGTGCCATGAAGGGACCCAAGAAACGTGGTTCCGCCCCTCTTCAGCCGTAACAAAAAGGTGCAACGATGGAATGAGCCATAGTGGACATTGTTGGACCTCTGCCACTCTCTGAGAGAGGAAACTAGTGTATATGTGCCATCATGGTCCATTTCAAAAAGTGGCCAGAAGCTTAGCCTTTCCTGATCAAGAGGCTGCGACTGTTGCTCAGATGTTGGTTGACTAGTTTTTCTATCGTTTGGGATGCCACAAGAGCTACATTCAGACACGGGTAGAAACTTTGAGTCTGCTGTTTTCCATGAGTGCTGCAAGTTACTTGGGATCAAGAAGACGAGGACTACCCCGCCAAGACCACAGTCAGATGGGATGGTGGAGAAATTCAACTGGACCCTGGGACAAGAACTGGCCAAGTGCTGCATAGAAGGACAAATGGAATGGGGCCAGAAATTACCTGCGTTTCTGATGGCACATCGGTCTGCATCCTATGAGTTTACCGGCTACACACCTGCAAAACTGATTCTAGGCCATGAGTTACATTTACCTGTTGACTTGTTAAAGGGAAGACCACCGGGTGAAGAGCTGCCTACAGACACCTCCAGCTATACAAAGAACCTTCAAGAAAGGCTGGTTGAGGTACATCATCAAGTGCAAGGAGCCCTTAAGTTTTCAGATGTGATGAAGTGCAACCATGATGCAAAGGCAAGTGTGGTGAGCTTCATGGATGGTGACAAAGTTTAGTTCTAGAATCCTCAGAGGAAGAAAGGAGAGTCACCGAAGCTGCGGAACCCGTGGGATAGGCCTTACCCTGTGTTGGACCGCCTATCAGACGTAATACACCGGATTCGGGGAGGCATGAGGTCTCACCCAATTGTAGTACACGGGTATCGTCTATGGCTGTACCATGGCTCGGGGCTATACAGCTGGGACGTCTCTGAGGAATCGTACTTTCCTACCACTGAGGATGTTGAGGAGGACCAAGGTGCTTAAGTTCAAGAGGATGGTGACAGTTTTCCAAGAGCAGTGCATCAGGAAGAGGACCAAGACATTCCTGGAGGAGTGGATGGTGTAGAGGAGCGGGGGCGTCATTAGATGCTGCATAGGAGAAGGCCTGTTAAGTTGAAGGATTATTTTGTGTGTAATTAAATGTTTAGTTTGAATTGAGGATTATGTTTGTATACATAGCGTAGTTTTGTCGGGACTACAAAAGAATTTGGGAGGGGATAGTGTTGAGAAGCTGGATTGCTAGTTAGATTGTGCTGGAGAATTCCCAATGATTCTCATAGTTCCGCTACATGTCAGAGTTGCCAGTTACCCTGCTGTTTTTGAGCAGAGTTATTTTGTAGATTATGCATTAAATTTTCTGCTGTAATTCTTCATAACGTTTTGGTTTTGTGATTGTTCATTAAACCATGTAATTTTAACTCAGTTTCTGTGCTAAAGAATGTAGAGTGTTATGTAGTGTAAGAAAATGCTGGCATCTTTTGGATGTCTTTCATTTGGTAACTGTAGGTGTTAGAGTATACTAGAAGTTTCGAGAGTAATGTAAGGCTGTATACGGATGGGGAAGGGACAAGAGCAGTATCAGTCAGTTTTCAGTTCAGTTCGAGTGTAGCTCAGTGTCACTGCAATTAGTGAAGTTTGTATATCTTCGATACTTGTGAAAATAGTGAAGTGTTGTTGGCAACCATTAAGGGTAACTGCAGCTAGTGAAGATTTTATAGCTCTGGTATTTGTGAAAACAGTGAAGTTGGCAAGCATTAAGTGTAATTATTTGGAAAATAAAGACAGTGAACTTTAGAAACCAGTGTTTGTTCACCAAGCCTGAGCTGATCTTGTGTACTGTACACTGTAAGGCTGCCTCTAGGAAAAACAACTAACTGGGCAACGTCCTTCCCATACTGAACTACTGCTGTTGGAGCCAGTGGCAGTGTGGGACGGAGACGTAACAATATTTTGTATATAACTTGTTCTGCTTGTGACGAATTTTCAAAACAACCATTATATGCCTAAATAACCAATCTACTGCTAATAAGGAGGTATTTGATCTTAGTTTACCCTATTTGGGTGATGTTTCAGTACAAAGGAAAAATCGTTTAATTCACAGCCTTCTTGAATTTTATCCTCAAATTGACTTTAAGGTTATACTTAGTAATTCATTCAAAACTGGCTAATTTTTTCATCTTAAAGACGCTGTTCTGACCAACTTCCGTTCGTCTGTTGTTTATTGTTTCCCTTGCCCAGGTGGCCAGGCCGGGTATATTGGTTGCACAGTCCGTGCTTTCAAGGTTAGGGTAGGCGAACACATGGGTCAGTCGAGCAGGACAGACCAAAGACTCAGCCTCCTCCTCACTCAGGTGAAAGAGACCTTTTTGAATCTTGTGATATCATACTCAAGAGTATTTTAAGATATTAGCTTCTTCATCAAACAGTAACTTAAGATTTCTAGAATCAATATGTATTAAGACCCATAACCCATCTCTAAATAACACTAGGTCTGCAATATTTCTTTTGTTACATAACTCTGGTTTTCTACCTTTGTGATGGAGGAAGAGAAAGAGGAGCAGTTCAAGCCACGATGGAAGTCACATCTTCTGCTACTGCCTGCGACCCATTGAGGGGGGCATCCAGTAGACCAGTCTCCAGTGGCCCAGAAGACCAGAGGGGACAGTGGTTTGGTTTAATGTCAGGGCGGGGTACGGATTCATCAAGCGCCAGGGTACTGGAGCTGATGTTTTTGTGCATTGCCAGGCCATCGTTAAACCAAACCCACCAGCACCTTCAATGCTCCCTTGGAGATGAAGAAACGGTGGAGTTTAGTCTCTCTGGGACTCCTAAGGCTCCTGAGGCTCGGGATGTTACTGGTCTGGGAGGTGTGATCATGCAGGGTTCTGCCAATGCAAGGTGACGTCTCATGGCCTGGGGACGCCAGGCCAGGGATCCTGTGAGTCCTGGGGAGATATGCACTGTCGTGGAGATGTGCATCGCAGTGAATGCTTTTTGTGGGGGTGACAAGGGGGCTTTGCGCGTTCCCCAACCCAAAATCTTTTACGAGAATGGGCTGCCTCGCCTTGTTATCTCCAAGTGCTTCACACGCAATGTACACACAATTCCTCACCGATGGGAAAGCTGGGCCTGGCAGCCGTGACCTGCTGCCCCCTGCACAACACCGTGGAAAAGGCTATGGCTGGAGGCTCCTCTCAACAGGCAGACTGCAACTGTGATCACCAACCCGGCACCGGAAATGGTCGCGGCATGGACCACGGTCGAAATACACCATCTGGCATCAGAGACAGAGGAGGGGCAGGATTCTTCTGACACCACATCCATAGCTGGGGCAGTGTCGACCTGCTCCTCGGCCGAGGAGGAGGTCATTGAGTCCTCCCCTTCTCCGATAGAGGAGGGCACCCTATCTTGTCCTCCCATCGTGGACCATAAAGATCAGCTAGAAGTATGCTGACCCTCAATGTCCACACCCGGTTGTACCAGATTGGAGCTACCATCTAATCCAACCTCTATGGTCTGCTCTGGGCTCCTGACAAGGGTGAGGTGATCCGACCAGTGTTGTTTGTCGGGGGGAGAGGAGGTGCTTTTAGCTGAACTTCAAGCATTCTGCCACATGCTCCCTTCACGTTTGGCCCCCTAGATTGGTTGTCTCATGCGGTGCAGAGTGCTTTGTTTTTTTAATGTGAGTTTGAAATATTTTTCCTAATACCCCTCATTGCAGGTGATGGCCATTAAACAAAAAAAAAAACTACCATTGTTATATTTACCTTAATCACCAGGGGCTTTGGTCCCATTGGTGGGTAGGCAAAAAAAAAAAAAAAAAAAAAGCTTTGCAGCCTCCTCTCTTTTTACTTTTATATTTTTTTTAAAGACCGTGTGTCTGTGTGTGTTTCTTCACTTACACAATAATGTGATAAATTTTAATGTTTTGACTTGATTTTTTTTTTCTTTTAGATAACTGATGACACTTTAAAATCGAAACGTTTATAATAAATCTGCTGTTCATGTCTACGTTCGTTGTTCTCTTCCTTCTGAAGCTGATCGTATTTTAGGATGAATCTCCTGCTGAATGCTAAAGCTGAGCTCGATGTCGATAATTGCAATGCATAACACAAACGGTAAAACTAGCAACACTGAACTTACTGAAATTACAGGCATCAGAACATTATATTTCCAAGGTATAATAATCTGGCTTCACCTGGTGTTGAACATGCCAAAGCTTGCCATGTTGCCGTATTTCTTCCTAATGTCCTGCAGGAACTTCCTTGTGGGCCCCATGGGTATCAAGTGGAGGGAACCGATCACAGGCAGTATCAGAGGCCCTGTGGAGGAAGAAGAAGAAATAAAAGAAGGCAAAGAATAAAAGTCTATCAATAGCATGGGGGCCAGTAAGGCAGACCCTTTCCCTTAGATAAAAAAAAAAAAAGCAGTCAATAATCGAATTTTACTGGTGGACGATAAGTGAGAGAGAGAGAGAGAGAGAGAGAGAGAGAGAGAGAGAGAGAGAGAGAGAGGTCCAAGAACGCAACCGGACCTGGAACTGAACTCGAGTTTTTCCAATTACAGTTTGGATGAGCTTACCACTACATTACCGACTCCCCTCCCTGTGGATGCTGTGGATAAGGGGGCGTATTAGATGTGGTTTTGGAGATTTTGTAACACCCATTCTTAGCGATTTATTTTGAAAATTCCTCCTCAGTAGCCTCTTGTGTTCTACTAGTGCAAATGATGTCGATATTAAAATGACATAAATAAATTGCAGAAGTTGTTGCGTAAAATTATGAATAAATCGCTCAGGAACTGGTGCTACGAAGGGAAAACGGGCCAGTGAGACATAAGGATAGTCAACATTCACTTTTCCTCGTCCTTCCTGGAAGAAAAAGAAAAATAGTTACACGTTATTTTTTCCCACAAGATTTGTTTCATAGGAAGAACAAGAAAAGGAAATGTTGAATCCTTGCTTTTTTCTTCATCTTCCTGCAAAAACATATCTTATTTGCAGAATTATTTTTCCACAAGATTTATTTTATAGGAAGGACAAGGAAAGAATATACTAAACCTTTCTATGTCCCTTGTATTTCCTGCAAAAACAGGTATAAATAACAAGAAAGAAATGGTCTTAAGAGGGCTGTAAATTTGTTCTTAACCCTTTCAACCCTCGGATGGCTATTTCTGCTTGATACCCAACAGACAGGAGACTCAGCTGGTGGAAAATTCTTCAGTCTGCCACCAGGAGGAGTAGGAGGAGGAGAAGAAGAAGAGGTGAAGGAGGAGGAGAAGAAGAAAAAGAAGGTGGAGATGACTGACGATGATGATGATAAAAGGAAGAAGAAAAAACGAGGCGGAGCAGGAGGAGGGGAAGGAGTAGGATGAAGAGAAAGGAAGATCGTCCCTTTTCCATTTTTCTTCCTACAGTCAACTTCAGGAGACTCACCTGGCGGAAAGTTCTTGGGTCTGCCACCAGGGGAGAGGTAGATGAGGAGGATGGTAAGGGATAGGAAGATCGTAAGTACCCAGCTCGACGCCAGCCACTCTGCCAACCCGCCCAGTAAACCCGCCATGTTTGTCTGTTGGGCGGAAAAATGGTAGTCAACTGAAATTCCGTATTATGTTGATTAAATTGAAATTCTGTGTTGTAATCAATTTTCTTCCACCTGATAATAATCCCTAACCCCTTTTTAGCTAATTCGATGGCCAGGTGTATTCAGACTGGAGGGCAGATCTGACTAGTAACCAAGGAGATTGTTCCTAACTCTTAACACAGGGTCATTGAATTTCTCGCAAGCACGACTTAGTATCCAAGCTGTGACAACAACCTTGTCCCGTTATATGAAAACAAACGATTATAGGAATTATATTTAACGACTAATTATAATGAGAGGCTATTATTCTGATCATACTGGGGGTCTATAAACAATTAGAAGCTGTATAATACTGATTATACTGAGAAGCTGTATAATATATTCAGGGGCTGCGATTTGTGGTTATAAAGAGAGCCTATGTTATGCTCAGTCTATTGAGAGGCTGTGATGTGCTGACTATATTGACAGGCTGCATTATGCTGACTATAATGAGAGACTGTGTTATGTTGATTATATTGAGATCCTGTACTATGCTGACAATATTGAGAAGCTGCATTATGCTGCCTTTATTGAAAGGCTGTGTAATGGTGATTAATATTGAGAGGCTGTGTTATGCAGATTGTATTGAGAGGCTGTGTTATGCTGATTGTATTGAGAGGCTGTGTTATGTTGATTATGTATAGTGAGAAGCTATGTTATGCTAAATATATTGAGAGGCGGTGCTATGCTGACTATACTGAGAGGCTGCGTTATGCTGATTATATTGAGACGCCGTGTTGTGTTGATTATACTGAGAGCCGGTTATGATAAGAGGCAAAATTATGACAAGCAGGCAATGCAAGAAAAAGAATTTAGTGGGTCTTATCAAGACTGTCATGAAGTATGATAGTTGTAATTTTTCACTAAATATCATGATTCTCTCTCTCTCTCTCTCTCTCTCTCTCTCTCTCACACACACACACACACACACACACACACACACACACACACACACACACACACACACACACACACACATACACACACACACACACACACACACACATTGTATCAATGACAAAACTTGGCAATTACAAGACACAGAAAATTTAAGGCGCTCTTGCCAGTGGAGAGAAAAGAAAATACTGTTGTTGATTTCATTAAGAAAAAAAAAAAAAAAAAAGACATTAGCTAAGTGCGTTCTCGCTTGTTACTCCGCGAAATGTTGACCGGATGACAAAATCATAGTAATATGACAGATTTTTTTCGTTGCCTGTGATCAAAGCCATTCAGGTATAAAAAAAATAAAATAAAAATAGCATGTTCGGTGTTATCTGTCCGAAAACAGGAGAAAGCAGCCCTTTTCATTCACATTCAACCTTTCATTTGTTGTATTTAATGATCCAAAGAAATTTTGAAGCATTTACAACCAGATCCCACTGATATAGGATGTGTTGGAGGGATGGAGTAAATATAAGAGGGTGGAGCTTGTGCGTTGGAGAAAGGGCATCCAAATGACAGGACTGAGAGACATGCAGATTTCTTTGAGGCTACCCCTTGCTAGATTGAGGTGTCTGGCAATAGAGAGAGAGAGAGAGGCGTCTGGTAGTAGATACATACTGTAGATAAAGAGAGTAAAGGAGAAGGGATTAAGGGGTCTGGTAAAAGATAGATGGATATATATACTGTATATAAATATATATACATAATCGCCACAAAGGAGATGTGACGAATGCCTCCCTGTCACCTGTAACGAGAGCCGCGTACTACACAAATCACACTTTCTACACAGCACCGCCTCGTGAAACTGTGGTGCAATAGCGATTAGACGTACAATATATTCTTCCCTTCCCCCCTTCCCCCTCTTCATCAAGGACACTCACACCACACTCACCAATTATCCCTCCCGCCCCCTCTCCACACTTCCCTTTTACCCCTCGTCTCTACCCACTCCACGCTCTCTTCCTCCTCCTCTCCACCCACTCCACACTCCCTCTTTACCCCCCTCTCCACCCACTGTACACTCCCCCTTTGTCCTCTCTCTCCACCCACTCTACACTCACCTTTTTACCCCCCTCTCCACCCACTGCATACTCCCCCATTACCCCCTTCTCAACCCACTCCACACTCCCGCATCACCCTCCCACTCCATTCACTCGACACTCTCCTTTTACCCCCCTTCTCAACCCATTCCATACACACCCCTATCATCCCCCCTCTCCATCCACTCCACATCCTCCCATCATACCCGGCTGAGAAAGAGTCACCTTGACGTGGTGGCAGGGTTTGAAATATGGTTGGCAGTGCCACCTACTCTGGAGGTGTGCCTACCTTTGTAGGGTTCGACATTTGTCAGCCTTGTAGACCAAGCACCCCCCCCCCCCTCCTTCATCACTGGTAGAGGAGGCCTGCTGGTGATTTTGCTTGTTCCTGCCGATTTTCCATTATGGGTGGGGTTTTTGTCTCGCCACGTGTTGGCCGTGAGTGGCGTCCTGTAATCCTTGGAAACGGGAGTCCCGGGGGTTGAACAATGCTGCATTCTGCACCCTGCAGCAAGCAACAAATCTCTTTGGTCCCCTATTCCAACTAGGTGGGTGGCCTGGTTGGGCCCGACCAGGTCAGTCGGCTAGCCACTTATTGGCTAGGGTCAAGTGGGCACTGGGGGACCATGTGGCTCCTATTGTCCTGGAGCCACCCTTGTCTGGGTCCCACAGTGGTTGCCTGCGTATACTCCCTCACTACCTTTGGGGTCCCCAGTTGTGTTATCCTTGGTGTATGACCTCTTGTAGTAGTAGTAGTTGTTGTTTCCCAGGCAGTCTGGCTGAACAGCCCCGAGTCCCCAAGGAAGGCTATGGCTGAGACAAGGCTTTCCCACAGAGTTCTCAAGGAGTGTATGTTGTGTTGTTGGCACAAGTGATTTGTCCAATGCAGTCTTCCATAATGTACTTAATAGTATGGGGTGATCTGTTATATCGTGGAGAGGCATCAGTGACGGAGTCATCCAGCTTCTTCTGATAACTCAAGAGGGCTTGATGATGCCTACAGCTCGGCCTGGCCAGGTGGACCCTGTCCTCACGAGGGAGGTAGGATTCAGAAGAGTGGATATCAGCAGGCATTGCATGCAGCTGTGTGTTGTCTTTGAGTGACTGAATGGAGCAGCGCGTGATTAGGGCATGGATATGCTTCTGGAAGCTGGTTTGAGGTGGGCGAGGGGGGAAAGATGACAGTATTTGTGTATGATATCGTGTGCTGGATGTTGTTTTGATGTTCCTTGGTGTGTGTGGATGTACTGCCATGTAGTGTATTGGATGGTGTGGGTTAGCGGAGGCAGTGGCAAGAATCTGTGTGCCTCTCATGTCTAGATGATCCTTGACTTTGAGAACTTCGGTTTGTTGGTGTACGTGATCTGTAGGTGCAGTAGCTGTACAGCCTGTGATTACTTTTAGGGCCTTGTTCTGTATGGTCTGTAGGGTGTTATAGTGTGTTTCAGTGAGTTTAGAGACCCAAGCAGGGCTTGCATAGTTCATCAATGAACATTTAAATTGTTTGTATACTGTGGTGGCGGTTTCTTTGTTGTGTCCAAATGTTGTATGGGCAAATGACCTTAGAGCATTGAGTCTTGGTGTTGAGATGTGGTGCTTATATGACATTGCTGTATTGCATGTTACACCATGGATTGTGTGTGTGTGTGTGTGTGTGGTAGGGGAGTGTTGTTTATGGTATGTTGTGGATTTGGACTATGCTTTACTGTCCAGTTTGAGAGAAGGGTCACTGAAAATTTGGCTGTGGCTACATTGAGACTGTTTTTGGTGAACCATTTGTGTTGTGTGTTGAGGTAAGGTTGGGGGATGTGTGCGGCTGTGTTTGCGTTTTGGTGTGTACATGTAAGTGTTTTATTGTCTGCATAGGAAGCTGTGTATATTTGTGGTGTGTGGGGAGTAGCTATGTCGTGCATTTATAGAGTAAAAAGTGTAGGGGACAAAACAGATCCTTGAAGGACGCTGTTTGTGAAGCTTCTGATGTTCGATGACTGACAGGCAAATGTTACATGTGCACATCTGCCTGCTAAATAGTTTTCCAGCCAACTTTTTGTGTTATTGTGCATGTTTGTGTTGAATATTTTGTTTGTGAGGTTGTAGAGGGGGATGGTGTCAGAAGCTTTGCTAATGTCTAGTGTGACTTGGATTGTTCTGTTGGTAGCCATACTGACTTGAAGCCATCAAAAACTCTTTGTGTATGGTCTGTAAAAAGAGTGTTTGTGGAGTGTAGCGACCTAAAACCATGTTGTGATGGGACTGGGGGGGATGTGAGGTGTTACTAGTTGTAATACCAGTCGTTCAGTACCTTTGGAGGGGGTACAGAGGAGTGTGATGAGGCACTGTGAGAGAGGTAACGTGGAGTCTTCACTGGGTTCAGGGATAGTGATGACAGTACAATGCATCCAGATGCTGGGTATTATGTTATGTGAGGTGCTGCAGTTTGATGTGTTTGTGTGTGCTTGTATGCCCTGCTGTCAAAGATGTTTAAGGTGAATGTTGGTTATGTTGTCTGGGCCACAGGCAGATGAGTGATTAAAATTGCTAATGATGTGTTTGGTCTGGTTGTAAGTGAAGGGTGAGAAGTCTGGGTCTGTAGACAGCTGTCTCTTGTGTCGGATGACACGTCGGTCATCACGATGGAGGTTTAGATGACTGACGCGTGAAAAGTGATTGATGAGAGTGTTTGCTTGTTGCTTGTTTGAGGGTATGGTGTCTGTTGTTGTGATGGCAGTTCGTGATTGTGTAGTGCTACTGTTGGAGAGTGTGATGCTGTTTAGTGTTTTATAGAATTTGCTGGTGTTTATTTTGTGATTAAGTGTTTGGAGATAATTAATCCAATTTAGTGTTTGCTGCTTTGATGCTTAAGTGTTTATTTGAGTGTTGAGTTCTTGCATTTGTTGTATGGTGTCATGTGTATGGGGCGTTGGGGAGTGTTGTAGTGTGTCACACTGACTGATGAGGTCTTGAATTTCTGGTGTGAAGTTGAGATTGTGTCTCTTCCTGTTGCCTCAAAGGATGTGTCTTTTGTCTGCATTTTGAATAATTGTATTGAAAGTGTGCACAAATGTGTTGATGTTCGTGATGGATGTATTGTTTAATGTTTCCAAGTGTGTTCTATTTCATCTGTGAAAGTCTCTCAGTTGGCTTTCTTATAATTAGTATATGTGTGTCTGTGGCCAGCTGGGATGATTCTGGTTTTGGAGTGATTCTGGTTTTGGTAGTGATGGTGACTGAGACGTGGTCAGAGCCAAGGGATTTGACTACTCTCCAGGATGTTGTGGGGGCGAGATTTGGGGAGCAAAAGGCGATGTCTGGGGACAATGGGAGGAAGAGGGCTTGGTGTGGCATATGCGTACATTGATGGAGACTGTTGTGGATGAAAAGATTATCTGTTTGGGATTGTAGTACCAGCCCTCGGTCTATGTCAGGGTTGTTGACATGCTAGGCCGACGCCTTGGCTTTGAAATCACCACCCAGGATGATGATGGGTATGTTAGTGGTATGGTGTATTTGAGGAGAGTAATTGTGTGGTACTCTGGGGGATGATTGGGGGGGGGAATGTATGTACTGGCAAATGGCATGTGTGCTTTGTCGCCAGTGCGTATTTTGATTGATTGTATTTCTGTTGTGGTGTCATGTGGGGGGAGAAGTGATTTTGTATCTGAGAAGTTGATGGATTAGTGTATCAGGGTGATGAGTCCACCTACACTGCCTTTGGCCTGGTCTTGTCTGCTGGTGGTGAAATTATAAAATGTAGGTATTTTTTATGTTCTGCATAGTTTTTATTTTTCTAGTATGATGGCAATGTGTATGTTTTGTTGTTTGATGAATCGTGTGAGCTCTTTTATTTTTTGGTGTTTGTGCCATCAATGTTCATTGAAAGAATGTTAATATGTGTACGAAGTATGATGTGTGTTGGGTACTGCAGCACGGGGGGAAGGTGGGGCTGTGGGTGGAGTGGAAGGGGTAGAAGAGTGCAACAGAGATAAGGGTTAGGGTGGGTTAGATTGAGGTGGAATGGGAAGGGTTGGGTGATTGGATGGTGTGGGAAGGATCGGTGGGTTAGGCTAAAGAGGTGGAGAGTAAGTAGCAGAGGGCCTAGTTGGGGGGGGGGGTTAGAGGGTGGATGGAAGGTGCATAAGGAGCAGGTCCAGGTGTTTGTGTAATACTCTGGATGCAAGTGTTGTGCAGGTGAAAAGGGTCCACACCTTGCAGGAATTGCACTGAACTGAACCCTTTGCCTGTCGACTCGAGGTGATATGTTTTGAAAATGTTGGACATATTTATTTGTTCATGGGTCCCCGATTGCTCTCAGTGTCACCAGCTAGAAGTCTTCGAGAAATGACGGCTGGAAAGTCCTTTCTTTGTGTGAAAAAAACAATTTTGTTGTGTGTGTTGTGTTGGGAGATGTGGTACTTGCCCAGGCGACCGAAACCACTCCCAGGTTTTCGGGCCTCGTGAGGGACTCCGTGGCGGGTGGAGGGGTGAGAGAATGAAGTTTTTCGTGGCTATATATGGCTTTTGTAAATAAAATCTTGTTGGTGATGCTGCATTTGTCTGCGAACATTCTTCAGACTCTTCCTCACTTATTGCCTCTCTGGAGCCTTTCCAGGACCCTGGGGACAATCCTCCTCTGCCCCAGCATTCAGCTGGAACTGGGAGGCAGTTACGTCGGGCTGGTGGGGCTCTGGGGTTAGGGATAGCAGAAAAGATGCTTGCATCATATGTGATATATCTAGCACTGATACTCGTTATGGGTAGGTCAGTGCTAAATACTGATATTTTTTATTTGCACTGTGCCACTGTGTCTGCATGTGGGAGAGAACCTAAAATCTCATCACAGAGGGATGGAAGTATCCTGGGTGAGAAGTCATCCCCAGAAGAGAGCTCCCAGCTACTGGATATTCTGTCCTGTTTCTGGTGCCGATGTTACCTGTGTTCCTAATACAACCTTTAACCATTGTAAGGGAATCATTTTTCCGTGACCTACTCCAGTAATCAGAGGCACGGCTGTTGGAGGAGCTGCAATCCTCAGGTATGGTGAATGTCGAGCACTTGCAGAAGAAAAATAGGTGTTGTCCTGACCCTGACTCCGACCTTGTTCCTGACATTTAACGAGCTAACCTTACCTAGTTCTGTGCAGCTGGCCTGGCTGTCACGTCCTGTGAAACCATACGTGCCCACCCCAAAGCAATGTGCCTGCTGTCAAGGTTATGGACATGCGTGCTGCATTTTGCCACCATGCACAGACAGGCCTTCCTGGTGTCTGTGTTTCCTGTGGCAGAACACACCAGTGACTGTCCAGGACCCCTTAAATGCTATCACTGTGGGGTTCCCCCTGCTGTAAATTCTAGAAACTGCCCTCGCAACTGCCTGGAGATGATTTTGTCTGTTCAAACACATGAGGTAGTTTCGTTTCCTAAAGCTCAGAAGAGAGCCCAGACTTGCTTTTTCCAGCCCGAAAATACTTAATCTCCTGTCCTTTCTGGAATGCCAGTGCACCCCCCAGCATCTCAGAAGCTGCCTCGACCCATTCCAGTGCCCATTCCTCCAACTGGTGGTTTGCTGGATGCCGTCCCCAAGGTTAATACTGTTTGTGAGACTGATGTTCTCCCAGCTTCTTCTCTGACGGTTTCTGTACCAACTTCGGTGGCTGGGGGTTTGCTTACTTCAGTGGTGATGGCAGATGTCCATGTTGATGTGTCTCCTTGTCCTACCTTGTTCCACATGCCCGAAGTTCCATCTGTACCTGGAATACGCCTCAGTGGTGCTTCAAAGTCCTCTGAGCCTGATGACTGCAGACCTGTAGTCTCTGTTGTGGAACCTTGTGTCGATTTCTCGGCTGTTCCTTCTGCCCTGGAGGCTGTGGCGTCTAGCCAGGTGGAGGCTGAAGCTGATAATACACCTGTGGTCTGGTTCCCACCTGCAGATGGTGTAGCACAGACCGTTGGTGCTTCAGTTCTGCTGCATACCATATCATCCCAACAGGGTTCTGGTCCTATGGACTCATATTCTATTTCTGGGGCTCTGGTGTGTCACTGGCTATTCTACATCATTCAGGGCGGCCCCCATGCCACATCCCAAGCACAGTGTTATTCCAGCTCAGAGGAAGAGTGACGTAAAACTTTCTTCTTTGTCGCCCTCTCATTTGCCTTCAGATATTCTGATGGGCGCGGGTTCCTTATGCTGGAATGTCTTTGTCTAAGAGCCTTCCTAAGCACCAATCCAAACCCACTCACTTGTCAGGAGTTGTCCAGTCCCACACCTAATCCTGATCCTCCCTCCAATATGGGTTCTATCATCCAGTTGAATTGCCGGGGTTTACGTGCTAGCTATGAGGAACTGTATTATCTTGTTGCTCAACTTACTCCTATATGCATGTGCATCCATGAGACCATGATTGGTGATGCTGTTCCTTCTGGTCCTTCTTGCTATCATGCCTTTTATTATGATCCAGTGCCAGGCCAAGATCATCATGGAGGTGCTGCTATCTTTTGCCTGGATATTCCATACACTCATCTGGACATCTCCACTCCTTTGCAAGTTCTTGCTGTCCAGATGTTTTTACGTCGGCAGTATACAGTTTGCAGTCTGTATCTTCCTCCTAGCGCTACTGTCGAAGGGGTGGATCTGGAACACCTTATTCATGGCCTTCCTTCTCCCTTCCTATTACGAGGAGATATGAGTGGTCACCATCCACTATGCGGTAACAGTTAGGCCAACCTTCTGGCGACTTGGGGTGGCCTGTTTATTGGAAGCTGACAAGCTGGGCATTTTAAACTCCAATAAGATTACTTATTCCATAGCCAGACTGGAACTTTTACTGCCAGTCATTTGTCCTTGTGCTCAGCTGATGCTGTTTTAGATTTTAAATCAGATGTGTTGCCAGACCTGTATGGCATTGACCATTTTTCATTACTCAGTCTCATCTTCCTCGCTGGCTTCTGCATAAGGCTGACTGACCCTTTTTCAGGGAATTAAGTTCCATTGTCCTTCTGTCAGTGAGTTTGGCTGTCTTACTGAAGCGGTGCCTTATTTCACTGACATAATGCACTCAGCAGCCCTATTATCTATTCCAAGAACAAGAGGTAACTTTCCTAAACGTTCAGTTCTTTGGGGGGAACACTGAGTGCAGTTTCTTCAGTGAGAGCCAGACGAGTCGCTTTCTCTTGACTTCGTCACCACCATGGGGATCCTCAGTATTTGGTGGCATACTGGATTGTGTGAGCTCATATGAGGCAGGTTTTAAAGGAGGCTAGGCATTCATCCTGGAAGGGTTATGTTTTCTCCATCAATTCAAGGGTTTCTCTCGCTTTGGTGTGGAACTGGGCAAGAAAAATTTCAGAAAAATTTACTATTCCCTCCCCTCCCGTTTTATCTGCAGCAGGTGAAACTGTGGCTGATCCTTTCTCTGTTGCAGAGTTGCTTGTTGATCATTTTGCCAGTGTGTCACAGAATGATATAGATTCACCTTCGGTTTGCCATCGTCGATGCCCAGAGTATCGAGGTTTCAGTTTTGCCTCTTCTGGGGGAGTCTTATAATGTTTCCTTTTCTATTTTTGAACTCCAGGCGGCTTTGTTGCAGTGCCATGATTCCTTTCCTGGCAGTGATGATATTCCATATGCCTTTTTACGTCACCTGTCTGATGAGTCCCTTTCGTTTTGGCTGTCAGTGTTTAATAAGATCATGTGTATTGGTGAACCTCTGGCTTGTCGGGGGTGTTGCTGTAGTTATCCTCATCCCCAAGTAAGGACCACCTACAGACGACAAATTATCGGCCAGTTTCTCTGGCTTCTTGTATGTGTAAGGTTCTGGAAAAGATGGTCAATGTTAGGGTAATGTGGTTTTTGTGGAGAGGTGACTTCTTATCCCCTGTCCCATATGGTTTTCGTAAAATGAGATCTACCTCTGATGCCCTACCGTCTTTGGAACTTCTGTGAGGCTTTCCCCACTAACCAGCACAAGGTCACAGTCTTCTTTGATCTGGAGAAGGCATATGGAATTTCGTGAGTTTGGTGTTCGTGGTCACATGTCTATTTTTATTCAGCACTTTTTTTTACCGAACTGTTTTTTAAGAGTCCGAATGGGAGGAGTGCTTTCTAATGCCCGTGTATGAGAAGATGGGGTACCACAAGGGAGTATCCTTAGTGTTACTCTCTTTGCTGTGGCCATTAGAAGTGTAATCATTGTACTTCCTGATGGTGTACGAGGCTCACTATATGTAGATGATCACTCAATTTCCTTCACTGCATCTAGGATGTCTTTGATAGAGAGGACGTTGTAACTGGCTCTTAACAGAATTTCTGAGAGGGCTGAGTGTCGTGGCTTCCGTTTTTCTTTAACAAAGACAGTGGCTATGCATTCTTATCATCTTCAGGGGGGTTCAACCAGACCTTGACTTGTATCTCTATGGTCGAAGAATATCTTGTGTAGAAGAGACTCGGTTTCAGAGTCTTCAATTTGATAGACGACTAACCTGGGTTCCTCATATTCATTTTGTAAAGGCAGCTTGTATTAAAGCTTTGAGTCTCCTAAGGGTTTTGGGTCATACCTCTTGGGTTGCTGACCATCAGACCCTCTTCCCTTGCATAGGTCTCTTAACCTTCCAAAACTTGAATATGGGTGTGAGATCTACTCCTCTGCAAAAGATGCCCAACTCCAGATGTTAGATTAGGATCATGCTATTGTACAACTGGCAACTGGGGCATTCAGGCCATCCCCCGATTTCGAGTTTGTTCTGCTATCTATCTATTGCCAGACGCCTCAATCTCGTTCGGGGTGGCCACAAACAAATCACCTCCACGTCGCCCTGTCCCCCGCCATTTCACTGCCCTGCTCCCAACTCACACCCCCCTCTCTCATATACCTCTCCACCCCATCCCTTCATATCATCCTCGGCCTCCCCCTCCCTCTTCCCCCCTCCGCCTCACTCACATACACTCTCTTCATCAGTCTTCCACTCTTCATGCTCTCCACATGGCCAAACCACCTCAGTGTATTCCTCCTAACGGTTCTTATCACATCCACATCCACACCACAACGCTCCTTTATATCCTCATTTGTCAGCCTGTATCTCCATGTGACTCCACAGGCTCCTCTTAAATAACTCATTTCCACTGCTCTCACTCTTGACTTGTGTCCTTCCAGCAACGTCCAAGCTTCACTTCGATACGTTAGAGTTGGTATCATAATACTGTCATGTAGTAACTTTTTCACTTCCATGCTCACTTCTCTGCTTCTTATCACTGGTTTCAAGGAACCAGCAACCTTTCTTCCCTGCTGTACCCTTTCAAGCACTTCACCCTCCAAACCTCCATCCTTACTCATCACACTACCCAAGTACTTAAACGTACTCACATTTTCTAATTCCTCACCATCCAACCTCGCTGTACATTCACTGTCACCTCTCTCAAAGACCATCACTTTACTCTTCCCTACATTCACCTTTAGATTCCGTTTCTTACACTCTCTCCCAAACTCATCCACCAAGCCTTGCAGCTCTCCTTCGTCTTCACTCAACAACACAGTATCATCTGCAAACAACAGTACATGGAGTTTCCAAACATTACCCTCTCTCACCAGGGCCATTCCAGCATCCACTACCCTACCTTGTACCTCTTTTATTACCCCATCCATGTACAGATTGAACAACCCTGGAGACATGACACATCCCTGTTTCAACCTAACCTCCAAAGAGAATTTGTTGGTGGATATAAATGCCCCCTCTTTGGATTTACGTCACTAGTCATTGACGATGGGGTGATGGTATTGTCTTCATCACCCTCCGGACTCAGTTTCCCATGCAGTCAACTCCCAGGATTCCCAATCTTCTGTTTATGACACCCGTTCTTGTTTCCCAACGCCCTTTGATTACAGAGTCCAGTCTGTTATTTTAACACTTTCTTTTCCAAAACTGGCAGTTTGTCTGCATCGGATACCGAGGGTTTATTTTTGGCTACTCCCTTGTGTGATATTTTGTAGGTCTGTTGTTGGTAAAAAGGGCTCACTTCCCTCTCAGGTGTCCCTTTCTCTCTTTTTAGAACATGCCTCAACTCATGAGGGCTCTGTCCCTGTCTATACTGACTGATCTAAGGCTGACACTGGAGTAGGCTTTGGTGTTGTCTTCCTTTCGTGTAGTAGAGGAGGTAGTCTTCTTGGTATTGCCTCACGATATATGACAGAACTGACTGCAATTTTATGAGCTCTCTAAATCATTTTTACTCTCTCCCAATTTGCTTTGGTGATTTTTAGTGGCTCCCATAGTGCTCTGTGTGCACTGGAGTCTTTTAATGCATCCTACCCACTGGTTTTATCAATTTTAGAGTGCCTTTCTCTTCTTGGCCATCGTTGCATCCGTGTGGACTTCTATTGGGTTCCCACGCATGTTGGTGTGGTGGGCACCTTCCTTGGAGTACACAATTCGTACATGTTGGCAGAGACAGTGGGATGGTGTTGCTCATTATTAGTTAAAAGAAATTTTTCAGAGAGTGATTATGCTGAAGGTTCTCCCCTCCATGCCTCAGTAATCAGATGTGGCTCTTGCCACTCTTCGCACTGAGTACTCTATGCTTACACGTGGATTCCTGATGTGTGGTGGGATTCAGCCTTATCGGGATGATTGCATTATTCCCCCTCAATATCTGTCACTTGCTGGTCGAGTGTCGAAGTTTGGGGCATAAGGGGGCGGATGGTGACTGCTGTATGTCCTCGATGCTTCGAGGAGCCTATGGCGATTTTACTGATGTTTTTAGTTTTCTTCAGGAGGCGGGCCTCCTTCCACTTTTGTAGGTAATTGATGTTTTATAAACTATTTTGTCATGTTAAGTACTTATTTCTGCTAAAGAGTATAAACTTTATTCTGATTATGCATTTTTTTTGGGGGGAGGGGGTCTTTTAACTTGTCTGCTGGCATATGACCTTGACAGTTGCGTCGCCAGATTTTAATTAAATAAGCTAATCTAATCTCTCATATCACCCCCCCCCTCTCCTTCCACTCCATACTCCCCCTTTACCTCACCCCCGCCCCTCCACCCACTCCAAATTCCCCAGTTGCCAGGTCAAACGGTGGTAAGTTACATCAAAGTAGTGATAACAGTTTACTTTTACTTTTGCTGTCTCCAGTCGCTATCATCCGGGTCGGACAGACTTTCTCGAACTTGAGGGGTTATCTCTCTGTCTCTGTCTCTGACTCTGTCTCTCTCTTTCTCTGTCTGTCTGTCTGTCTGTCTCTGTCTCTGTCTCTCTCATCTGGAGGGGGTTTATACCATCTTCTTTAACCTCCATCACTACCACATAACCCCTTTATAGGCTGAATAGAATCTGGTTTTAGCCAGACGAGTAATAAATACAATGAAAAATACGTCATATATGTCCTGTATTTACCACTTCAGTCCGAATACGTCTGTTCTCACGTTATCCTCCCTACCTTGAGAAAGTTGTACAAGGAGTAGACTGTAGCACCAGTCGAGCAGGGCAGTACTCCCGAGGTGGATGGAAAGCTGACGACAGGGAGTGCTGGATCTCCCGTTTCATCAGCCCTCAGGACTAGTTCCTGACCATCCCCCTTTGCTGAACTTTTTCAGTGTCTCAGTTACACAGAGAGTAGGCCAGCATGCTCTCCAGTACAAATTTCTCTATCTATCTTCACCAAACTACATGCACAGTACACACTACACTTCCTATCCAAAATTCACCAAAATGGCATCAATTCACCCAGCCTCGGAGTCCCCAGGGGGGGGGACCATAAATGCCCCCGCCATCTGCCCCTCTCCCGGTGACGACTCGAGGTGCCTGGAACCACTGTCTGACTCTCTTCTTCTTCATTTCTGCAACATTCGCGGCCTTTCCTCTAACTTTCGCTCTGTTGAGCACCACCTCTCCTCCTCTAAACCTCACCTTCTTTTTCTAACGGAGACTCAGCTGTCTGAGGCAACTGACAGCAAACCCTTTTCTGTATCCTCCTACTTTCTCTATACTCATTTCAAAGCCAAAGGTGGCTGTTGTGTATACATACGCAACGACTTATCTTGCTCTCGTGTTCCTGAACTTGATTCTTCTGAATTCTCCACTCTCTGGCTTCGGCTTTCCTGTCATTCTCTGACTAAATATATCTGTGCTGTTTACTTATCCCCTAATTCTACTGACTATCAAAAATTCTTCGACTATCTTACTTCTACGATGGAACACATTCTGTCCATTTCTCCTTTCTCTGAAATCTCCATTCTTGGAGATTTCAACGTTCACCACCACCTTTGGCTCTCCTCTCCTTTCACGGATCCACCTGGTGAACAAGCCTACATCTTTTCCATCCTTAATGACCTAGAGCAGCTTGTACAGCACCCTACCCGTATCCCTGACCGCCTTGGAGAGAGCTCCAACATACTTGACCTCTTCCTCACAACTAATCCTTCTGCTTACTCTGTTAATCTTTTCTCTCCGTTGGGCTCCTCCGATCACAACCTTATTACCTTAACCTGTCCTATCGCTCCAGTACGGCCTGCGGACCCTCCAGGGAAACGTCGTCTCTGGCATTTTGGAGCCGCGGACTGGGAGGCCCTCAGGCAGTACTTCTTTGATTTTCCCTGGAATGATTATTGCTTCCATGGCCGTGAGCCATCTGAGTGTGCCTTGCGCATTACGGAGGTTATTCTCTCGGGCATGGAAGCATACATTCCTTTCTCATATCCTTTGACTAACGCAAGAAAGCCTTGGTTTAATCACGCTTGTTCTAATGCTGTCCGCAACAAGGAGAAGGCCTACAAAAGGTACCGGAGCCAACCCACCCCTGAATCACATAATCTTTACGTTTCTGCCCGGAATCGTGCTAAGTCTGTTCTTCGCTCTACTAAAAACAATTTCATCCATACTAAATGCTCTCAACTCTCCAACTCGAATTCTTCCCGCTCCTTCTGGCACCTTGCCAAAAATCTTTCTAACAACTTTACCTCATCATCCTTCCCTCCTCTTTTCTACTCTGATGGTTCTGTAGCTATTTCTTCTACTGATAAAGCAGATCTCTTCGCACAGACTTTCTCCTCCAATTCCACCTTAGACGATTCCGGTGCTGTTCCTCCATCACTTCCCCACTCTGACTTCCTCATGGCTGACATTAAAATTTCTTCAGTTGATGTATTTTCTGCCATTACTGGCCTCAGTACTAACAAGGCATATGGGCCTGATGGGGTCCCTCCTGTTGTTCTCAAAAACTGTGCTTCTGTGCTTACACCCTGCCTAGGCAAACTATTTCGCCTTTGTCTGTCAACTTGTACCTTTCCTTCTTGCTGGAAGTTTGCTCTCATTCAGCCAGTCCCAAAGAAGGGTGACCACTCCCAACCCTCCAACTATCGTCCAATTGCTTTAACTTCCTGTATTTCAAAAGTTTTCGAGTCAATTCTTAATAGAAAAATTTTAAGGCATCTTTCCTATCACAACCTTCTTTCCGATCGTCAGTATGGGTTCCGTCAGGGACGCTCCACTGGCGATCTTCTCACCTACCTTTCAGACTCCTGGTCATCCTCCTTTCGGGACTTTGGCGAAAGCTTTGCCATTGCACTTGACATCTCAAAGGCTTTCGATCGAGTCTGGCATAAATCTTTAATTTCCAAACTGCCCTCCTACGGTTTCTATCCTTCTATCTGTGCCTTCATCGCTAGCTTCCTTTCTGGTCGTTCTATAGCTGCTGTCGTAGACGGCCATCGTTCTTCTCCTAGATCTATCAACAGTGGTGTTCCTCAGGGCTCTGTCCTATCACCAACTCTCTTCCTTTTATTCATCAATGATCTTCTAAGCTGTACATCTAACCCTATCCACTCATACGCTGATGACTCCACCCTTCACCTTTCCATTCGGTTCCCGCAACGCCCATCTCAACAGTTACTTCAAGAAACAAGGGATGAGGCTATGGCACACCTAATGTCTGACTTGACTCATATCTCTGACTGGGGTAAAAATAATATGGTTGTCTTTAATGCATCTAAGACTCAGTTCTTACACCTATCAACCCGACAAAATCTTCCACAGGTATACCCACTGATGTTTAATAATATTCAGATTAATCCTGCATCATCCTTGAACATGCTTGGGGTTTCATTTACTCGGGACTTATCTTGGAAAGATCATATTACATCTCTTGTAAAATCTGCTTCCAAGAGATTGGGTGTGCTAAGCCGACTCCGCTCTTTCTTTACCCCTGCACAATTGTTGACTCTATACAGGGGTTTTATCCGCCCCTGTGTGGAGTACAACTCTCATGTGTGGGGAGGCTCCCCACATACAGCTCTTCTCAATAGGGTGGAGTCAAAGGCTTTTCGTCTCATTAACTCTCCTCCTCTTACTGACTCCCTTCAACCTCTGTCTCTTCGCCGCACTGTTGCATCTTTATCTCTTTTCTATCGCTACTTTAATGGTCACTGCTCCTCTGAACTGTCTGCTTGCATTCCTCCACCTCTACGACGGGCGCGTAGCACCCGTCTAGCAGCAAACTCTCATCCCTTTTCTGTCCAACTCTCTAATGCAAGAGTTAACCGTTACTCCCAGTCTTTCATTTATGCAACAGGTCAGCTCTGGAACTGTCTCCCTCTGTCTGTATTTCCTTCTGCCTATGATCTCCAGTCTTTCAAACGTAGTGTGTCCAGGCATCTCAAAATGATCGGATCTTGAATTTGGCTCTGTATTGTATTTTGTTTTTCTCTTGGAGGGAACTATTACTGCAGGCTCATGCCTTTGGTTCCTTCTTCCTCGCATAAAAAAAAAAAAAAAAAAAAAAAAAAAAAAGTCTGGAAACACCCTCTAAAAATAACAAAATCGTCTGGAGGTAACAAGAATATTATATAAATAAAGGTAATAAAGGTTGGGCTGTCCGAGATGGAGGGTTTAGGCATAAGGTCGTATTCACGTCGGTTAATTAAGCTCCGCATCACCTATTCCGTGCCTGTTCATTTTTGGAGACGGCTGGGTATTATCGATTTGCAAATTGTTTATGCTGTCTGTGGTGATATTAGATTATTTTAGCAGCAGAAGAGGACGGCAACCAAAATAAATTGCTAGGAAGAGGTGTTTGGGGACGTCCTTAGCCGACGAGAATACGGGTCCTAGTCTTAATTAACATCCAAACTACTGAAGACCATTGAAGATGAATAAAATCGTTAGGAGGCTGCCAAAAATCGGTAAAACACGGCTTTCTTTGGCAGTCCACCATCCTCTTTTAGGGGGTAGGGCGGGAGGTGACGGGCGATTGCACAACTGGACAGAAGAGACGCTCGGTTATATGACGGCCCACTGCACAGCACTCCAGGGCAGGGAACTCAGTCGCATTTACAAAGGCGAAATTGATATTCAGACATATATTCCATACACAGCCCTTCATTTGGAGGCTTTGTCTACCGCAGTGTTCCTGCTCTTCGCCATGTGGAGGGGCTGTTCCGACTGGCGAGACGCTGCCTGTCATAAGGAGGTGGCTGCTTGCCTGTGGCTGATGGTTCTGCTTCCCCATACAGACCGCGGTAGAGCAGCAGCAACAACAACATTGACAGTAATCTCGTCCACAAATAAATCTACATATAGTGACCCTTTTTTCAACCCCGGTAAAAAGAGTTATGACGTGATATTTGGAAGGAGCTGCTAACGAGTCTGGGCAGGTAGTCCATGGTTCACAGTGATTGCCTGGCCCCCCTGCACCGGCACCTACTTCTTCATCTTCCACGTACTCGCGGACAACGTCACTGACTTTATGTGAGTTGTAGTAGTAGTAGTAGTAGTAGCAGTAGCAGCAGCAGCAGCAGCAGCAGTTTTCTGGGTAGTGTTCTGGGTGGTGGAGTGAGGGGAGCTCTGTGTTTTCGTCTTAGAATCATAATAAAAATGATTGTTGGGTCATAGAAGCTGATACCCGCTCCATAATAAAGGAGAAATCGATTTATATGTGAAAGAAATTTTTATATATCAGAGATATAAAACTTGAAAAATGTGAAAGTGTTAAAATTACTCTGCGAGAGAAAGTGAGGATGAGAGGTTATAAGGACTGCTGCCAGCATCACACAGTATTATCATCGCCACCTGACACTCAGCACCACATGTGCGCTGTCCCCCCACAGCCACAATATAAGTATCACCATCCTCACTTACAATATAAGTACCTCTCTGAAGCCTATTTTTCAGTTATTAACTTTGTCCACAAATAACAATGAGAGGTGGGAAGCCTTTCACACACCGCTTGCTCACTCCATTATCTTTGAAGCACAAATTTCATTTCCCTAACATATCAGCTGTAACTACACGCCGTATATCACATAATCATACACCCATTGATAATTAGCATAAACACAACCCAATCATACGATTTATAAACACCATGTCAAGCAGTAAATATGACAACAACTGCCACTAACAATACAACAATTACTTACATACGCACCACCAGCATGGTTAGTTTGTACAGATGTGTGGCATACAAAATCATTTAGGAAGGGAATCTTACACACACCCTAGATGACACTGTAATGTAAAGATATATACACAGACAGAAACTCGCTGACTGTTCTTAAGTTATTATAAATACTTAATATAAAATATCATCATACATAAATAGCCAATCATACCACAGGTGTACCCACTAATATTTAATAATATTCAGCTTAATCCTGCATCATCCTTGAACTTGCTTGGAGTTTCATTTACCCGGGACTTGTCTTGGAAAGATCATATTACATCTCTTGTAAAATCTGCTTCCAAGAGATTAGGTGAGCTAAGTCGACTCCATTCATTCTTTACTCCTGCACAATTGTTGACTCTATACACGGGTTTCATCCGCCCCTGTGTGGAGTACAACTCTCACGTGTGGGGAGGTTCCCCACATACAGCTCTTCTCAATAGGGTGGAGTCAAAGGCTTTTCGTCTCATTAACTCTCCTCTTCTTACTGACTCCTTTCAACCTCTGTCTCTTTGCCACACTGTTGCATCTTTATCTCTTTTCTATTGCTACTTCAATGGTCACTGCTCCTCTGAACTGTCTGCATGTATTCTTCCACCTCTACGACGGGCGCGTAGCACCCGTCTAGCAGCAAACTCTCATCCCTTTTCTGTCCAACTCTCTAATGTAAGAGTTAACCATTACTCCCAGTCCTTCATTTATGCAACAGGTCAACTCTGGAACTGTCTCCCTCTGTCTGTATTTCCTGTTTCCTATGATCTCCAGTCTTTCAAACGCAGTGTGTCCAGGCATCTCGAAATAATTGGATCTTGAATTTGGCTCTCTCTTGTATTTTGATTCTCTGTAGGAGGGAACAGTAATTGCTGGCTCGTGGCCTTTGGTTCCTTCTTCCTCACATAAAAAGAAAGATGAATCAACAATTGATTATAATAATATATAGCACAGAACTAATTAAAATGATCTTTTTAATATATTATTAATAAATTTAATTTCATTTACTATTACAACAAAGATAGTCATAGTAGCCTACTTTTAAATATTATACAGTAGTATTAAGAATAATTTTAATATATTTAACATAATAGTTATAAACTCTGTAACATAACAAACTAGAACTACTTACTCAACCCTCACAAAATTTCTGTCGCTATCTTATAATGACAATAATGATTAAACTCTCGTAAGGCAATGTGCCATATTAAAACCAAGGTGTCTCCTTTACCTTATCATAACCACCACAACACACCACAACCATGCATCACACATCACCTGCTGCAGCAATAACACACACACCGCCCCTACACCACACACCATACCACACCACTCACCCCCTACGTCATAATGCCTTAACTCCCAGTATCATATCTTAACAGAAAAATTTTAAAGCATCTTTGCTGTCGTAACCTTCTTTCTGATCGTCAATATGGGTTCCGTCAGGGGCGCTCTACTGGCAATCTTCTCACCTACCTTTCAGACTCCTGGTCATCGCCCTTTCGGGACATTGGCGAAAGCTTTTCCATTGCACTTGACATCTCAAAGGCTTTCGATCGATTCTGGCATAAATCTTTAATTTCCAAACTACCCTCTTACGGTTTCTATCCTTCTATCTGTGCCTTCATCTATAGCTTCCTTTCTGGTCGTTCGATAGCCGCTGTTGTAGACGGCCATCGTTCTTCTCCTAGATCTATCAACAGTGGTGTTCCTCAGGGCTCTGTCCTATCACCAACTCTTTTCCTTTTATTCATCAATGGCCTTCTAAGCTGTACATCTACCGGTAACCCTGTTCACTCGTACGCTGATGATTCCACCCTTCTCCTTTCCATTCGGTTCCTGCAACGTCCATCTCAGCAGTTACTTCAACAAACAAGGGATGAGGCTATGGCACACCTAATGTCTGACTTGGCTCTTATCTCAGACTGGGGTAAAAATGATCTTGTTTTTTTTAATGCATCAAAAACTCAATTTTTACACCTATCAACCCGACACAATCTTCCACAGGAGTACCCACTAATGTTTAATAATATTCAGCTTAATCCTGCATCATCCTTGAACATGCTTGGGGTTTCATTCACTCGGGACTTATCTTGGAAAGGTCATATTGCATCTCTTGTAAAATCTGCTTCCAAGAGATTACGTGTGCTAAGCCGACTCCGTATCTTCTTTTCCCCTGCACAGTTGTTGACTTTATACACGGGTTTTATTCGCCCCTGTTTAGAGAACAACTCTCATGTGTGAGGAGGCTCCCCACATTCAGCTCTTCTCAATAGGGTGGAGTCAAAGGCTTTTCGTCTCATCAACTCCCCTCCTTTTACTGGCTCCCTTCAGCTTCTGTCTCTTCACCGCATTGTTGCATCTTTATCTCTTTTCTATCGTTACTTCCATGGTCACTGCTCCTCTGAACTGTCTGCTTGCATCCCTCCACCTCTACGACGGGTGTGTAGCACCCGTCTAGCAATAAACTCTCATCCTTCTTCTGTCCAACTCTCTAATGCAAGAGTTATCCGTTACTCCCAGTCCTTCATTTATGCAACAGGTCAACTCTGGAACTGTCTCTCTCTGTCTGTGTTTCCTGCTTCCTATGATCTCCAGTTTTTCAAACGCAGTGTGTCCAGGCATCTCGAAATGAACGGATCTTGATTTTGGCTCTCTTTTGTATTATTTTTGTTTTTTCTTGGAGAGAACGGTTTGCAGGCTCCAGCCTTTGGTTCCTTCTTTCTTGCATAACAAAAAGGCTCTGTTGCACCACACCACACCACAACCACGCATCACACACCATCTGCCGCAACACTAACACACTTTGTTTGTGTACCACACACACCACACCACTCTCACCCCTACACCATAACGCCTGAAGACCCAGTTTCACTAAAGAAGGCTCTATTGCCCCACACCACATCAGAACCACTCATCACACATCTGCTGCAACACGAACACACACACAGTCCCAACACCACACACCTCACCACTCTCATCCCTTCAGTATAATGTCTAAAAACTCAGTTATTACCAATCTTCCTATTGCACTACTCCACACCACAATCATGCATCACACATCATTTGCTGCAACACCAACACAAACACACACTGCTCCTACACCACACACAAGACCACTCTCACCCCTACACCATAACGCCTGAAGACCCATTATCATTGAACAAGGCTCTACAGTATTGCACCATACCCACTGGCCACCTATATAACTCTTAAATAAAGAAGCGTTGTTTTACTTCATTTCAAACTTTAAATACATATCTGTATCAGTTCAATTACTTATATATTAGTTAAAAATATGGCTAAGTAGATATTAAATGATATGCAAAAATAAAGAAAAACGAGCAAATTGCTTCATAATATCCTCATAGATGCAGAAATAGAAGTAATGAAGCTTATTTTTCAATTTAAATTTAATTTAAATTTAAAAATAATATAGTAATACGGTATTTCTAGTAACAATAAATTTAATTAACTTGTAAAACTGCTACAATAAGAAGCCATGATAATATTATTGGTACTGTACTGCAGTATATAACCTTCATGACATCATGGCCATGCCAGCCATTATTGGGCAAGTTGGGCGTCTTGACTAAGTGTTCATACCTAATTGTTCTCTAGCTGCTGTTGGGCAAGTTGGGCGTCTTGACTAAGTGTTCTTACCTAATTGTTGTAACCTAACTGTATCTTCACAGGAATGAGTCATGTTCGTACTATTCCGTGTTTTAAAATATTTTTATCATACATATCCTTAAATTTATGAATAGTTTTGACACACACCATTTCATTCGGTAGTGCATTCCACTGTAATTGCCTAGTTGGGAAACTAAATTTCCTTACGTCTTTGTCACCTCTCTTTTTATGCAGTATTTTGCAGTCTCCTCTTGATGATGCCTTTCCATAGGTTATATACTCATTGATGTCTATTTTCTCTTTCCCTGAGATCCATTTATATAGTGTAATCATGTCTCCTATTTTCCTTCTTTCTTGTAATGTTGACAGGTTCACTTTTTCTAGTGTTTCTTCATAGCTTCGATCCTTTAATCTTGGTACCCATCATGTAGCAGCCCTGTGTACTTTTCAATCTTATCTATGTCTTTTTTTGAGATGAGGATTCCAGACCACTAATGCATAGTCTAGGTCTAGTTTGATGAATGATATTATTATCTTTCTCAGCATATCTTCATTTATATATGTGAATGCTATTCTCATAGTAGCAGGCAGTGTGTGCATGTTTTGTACCTTCTGATTTATGTGGTCAACCGGAAGTAGTCTGTTATTCATAATCACTTCTAGGTCCTTCTCCGTTTCTGATATGTGTAGAATTGAACTTCCTAGCTTATAATTCCAATCTGGTCTTTTTTTCACTTTTACCAAACATAATTATGTGGCATTAGTCCACACTGAATTCTCATTTGCCATCTATTGCTCCATTCATGAAGCTTATTTAATTCTTTTTGTAGCTCTCTTCAAGAGTCTATGTTTGTAATTCTCCTTTGTATTTTTGCATCATCAGCAAACATATTTAGATAGTTTCCATCTCAAATGTTCCTGTCTATATCATTTATATAATATACTAAAAAAATAATTGGTGCCAGCACTGAGCCCTGTGGAACTCAGCTAGTCACTTCCCTCCATGATGAGTAATTACCCCTTAGAACAGTTCTCATTTCCCCTTTTCTGAGAAAATCCTGCATCCAGCAGAACAGATAACCTTGGATTCCTCCTTGATGGTACAGTTTCCATAAAAGTCTTTGGTGTGGTACTCTGTCAAATGCTATCTTAAAATCGAAATAGGTACTGTCCACCCATCCCTCTCTTTTCTGCAGTGTTTCTGCAACTCTATCATAGTAGCTTAATAGACTAGTAACACATGATCTTCCTTTTCTAAAACCGAACTGTCTTTCAGTTATCATATTGTATTTTTCCAGATGGTTTACCCAAATTTTTCTTATTGGCTTATCTAGTACCTTGCTTCCAACACTGGTTTGTGATACTGGTCGATAGTTGAGTGGATTCTGTATATTTCGTTTTCTGAATAGGGGAACAATGTTTGCTCTCTTCGAGATATCTGGTAGTTTACCATGACTTAAGGATTCTTGAATATTAAATTTATTGGTCTGCTTATCTCTTCTGCACATTCATGTAGCACTCAACCTGAAATTTCGTCAGGATCATTAGCTTTTCCTTTGTCTAATTTACTTAACTCTTCTTGTACCTCTTGCTCTGATATTCATATATCTGGTAAAATGTGTGGGCATGCATATTCCTTATCATCTCTTTCAAAATTTTCTTCTTTAAAAACTGAATGGAAATTTTTGTTAGGAACTTTGCAAATTCTTTTTCTTGGATATAGGTTATCCCTTCATCCACGATAGACTGTATTTTATCTATAACTTTGGTTTGGCTTCGGATGTAGCTGTAAAAAAGCTCCGGTTGATCATTACTGCCTTTGAATCTCTCTCCTTATCCTTGTATAATAATTTCTTGCCTGTTTATAGTTGTTATGCCCTCTTACTATTGTGTCTTCTGGATCTGTTCCAAAGCAAGTCTCTTTTCTCTTGATTTTTTACATTCGGTGTTAAACCACTTCTTTATCCTTATTTATGTTTCTTTGTGCTGGGGGAAATAATTTTGGTCTCCTATTTATTATAATTCGCAGGACTTTCTATAATATAACATTTATATCTTGTCCTCATTTTCCCAATCTGTTTCTATGAAGTACTTCTTTAGGTCATGGTATTCGCCCTTTTTGGTAGTTTAGGCTCTTTTTGTAACTTTCATACCTGCCAACTATATCATATGCAATCCTGCAGCTGAAATATAATACCACATGGTCGCTTTTGCCGAATGCAGGGTGATACATTAGGTTGTCAATATCATTATCTTGCCTGATAAATATAAAATCTACTAATGATGATTATCATGTCCCCTTTTTCTGGTATTATACTTTTCTTGTGTGTGTGTGTGTGTGTGTGTGTGTGTGTGTGTTCTTACCTAATTGTTCTTACCTAATTGTATCTTTACAGGAATGAGTCAAGCTCGTACTGTCCCGTGTCTTAAACCATATTTATCTTACATATCCTTAAATTTGTGAATTGTTTTGGCACACACTATTTCATTCGGTAGTGCATTCCATTGATCAATTGCTCTGTTTAGGAAACTGAATTTCCTTAACGTCTTTATCACCTCTCTTCTTATGCAATTTTTTGCACTGTCCTCTTGCAGATGATTCTCCATATGTTAAGTAATCATTTATGTCTATTTTCTCCTTCCCTGATATGCACTTATATAGCATTATCATGTCACCTCTTTTCCTTCTCGCCTGTAGTGTTGGTAGATTCAGTTTATTTAGTCTTTCTTCGTAGCTTAGGTCCCTTAAGCTTGGTATCCATCTTGTAGCGGTCTTTTGAACTTTTTCAATCTTGTCTATGTGTTTTTTGAGATGAGGACTCCAGACTACTGATGCATATTCCAGGGTTGGTCTAATGAATGATGTCATTATCCTTCTTAGCATGTCTTCATTTATGTATGTGAATGCTATTCTCATATTTGCAAGCAGTGTATACATGTTCCGTACCTTCTCGCTGATGTGGTCAGCCGGAGATAGTCTGTTATTGATAATCACACCTCGGTCCTTCTCTCTTTCTGATGTGTATAGGGTTTTATTTCCTAACTTATAATCCCAATCAGGTCTTTTTCCACTTTTACCAAACTTGGTTACATGACACTTGTCCACATTGAATTCCATTTGCCATGTATTACTCCATTCATGAAGTTTATTCAATTCTTCTTGTAGCTCTTTACAAGAGTCTGTGTTAGTAATTCTCATTTGTATTTTTGCATCATCTGCAAACATATTCAGATTGCTCTCATTTCCTGTTACTGTTTATATCATTTATATACACTAAAAACATGATTGGTGCCAGCACTGAACCCTGTGGTACTCCACTAGTCACTTCTTTCCATGATGAGTAGTTTCCTCTTAGTACTGTGCTCATTTCTCTTTTTATGAGAAAATCTTGCATCCAACAAAACAGTTTGCCTCGAATTCCTCCTTAATGGTACAGTTTCCATAAAAGTCTTTGGTTTGGTACTGTGTCAAAAGCTTTCTTGAAATTTAAATAGATACTGTCCACCCATCCTTCTCTTTCCTGTATTGTGTTTGTTACTCTGTCATAGTATCTCAACAGATTAGTTACACATGACTTTCCTTTTCTGAAACCAAACTGTCTTTCTGTTATCATACTGTGTTCTTCTAGATGATTTACCCAAGCTTTTCTTACAAGCTTTTCTAATACCTTGCTTACAACACTGGTCAGTGATACTGGTCGGTAGTTGAGTGGATTTTGTCTATTTCCTTTCTTGAATAAGGGGACAATATTTGCTTTTTTCCAAATATCAGGTAGTTTACCTTGACTCAAGGATTTCTTGAAAATTAAAAATAATGGTTTACTTAACTCCTTTGCACATTTTCGTAGTACCGGTATCCAACATGAAATTTCATCAGGACCACTTGCTTTTCCTCTGTATAATTTACTTAACTCCTCCTGTATTACTTTTTCTGCTATTTGTATATCTGGTAGTATGTGTGGACATGCATGTTCCACACATTCTTCTGTAAAAACTAATTGGAAATTCTTATTTAGTGCTTCACAAATATCTTTCTCTTGTGTATAAGTGATTCCCTCGTCCATAATGGATTGTATTATGTATATCTTTTACTTTGGTTTTGCTTCTGATATAGCTGTAAAACAGCTTTGGTTGATCACTACTTTTATTTATTAAATCCTCTTCAAACTGTTTTTGGGCTTCACTCCTTATTCTTGTATAATCGTTTCTTGCCTGTTTGTAATTATTATATGCCCTTTCACTATTGTGTCTTCTGTATCTATTCATGCCTGTTTGTAATTATTATATGCCCTTTCACTATTGTGTCTTCTGTATCTATTCATGCCTGTTTGTAATTATTATATGCCCTTTCACTATTGTGTCTTCTGTATCTATTCCACAACAAATCTCTTCATTCTCTTGATTTTTTTACATTCTGTATTGAACCATTTCTGTATTTTCTTATCTGCGTCTTTGTGCTGAGGGATGTATTTCTGGACTCCTATTTCACAAAATTCATAGAATTTTTTATATACAGCATTTAAATCTTGTCCTCTAAGCTCATTTTCCCAATCAACTTCTAAGAAATACTTCTTTAGGTCTTGATAATTTCCCTTTTTATAGTTTAGGCTCTTTTTGTAACTTTCATTGCTGTTAACTATGTTATATGCTATCCTGAAGTTGTAATTTAGTACTGCATGATCGCTTTTGCCGAGTGGAGGGTGATATATTAAACTGTCAATATTATTTTCTTGCCTAGTAAATATTGGATCTAGCACTGAAGGTACATCGAGTCCTCTTTTTCTGGTTGGTTCCCTCACATGTTGCGTTAGGAAAAACTCTTGCACGAGATCCAGGAACTTTTGGTCCCAGCAGCTTTCTTGGCTAATTATATCTAGAGTATTCCAATTTATATTTGTATTAAAATCTCCAGTTAGTATAATTCTTTCCGATTTCTCTTCCATTTTATGTAGTAATGATCTTAAACTCTGAATTGTACTCTCTGCCAGGTCCTCATACTCGTCTCTTTCCCATGTGTTTGATCTGGGTGGCATGCACAAATTGGCTACAATTACTTTCCCTTCAGATGTGTTGATCTCTACTGCAATCAGTTCTACTTGTGATGGTATATCTAGTTTTATTTCATTGACTTTTAGAGTTTTCTTAGTTAATATTATAATTCCTCCTCCTTTTTTTAAATTTTGTCTCTTTTCCATATATTGTATTCCTCTAAGTTTAGTATGTCATTGGATATCCTTGGTGTTAATTTTGTTTCAGTTAGGCATATTATTTGTGGTTCATTTTCTCTGACATAATCATTCATCTCTAGTAATTTAGATACCATTCCATCCACATTTGAGTACATCAACTTTATCATCTTGTTTATATACTTGTCATGACATGGTTTTACTATCTTCCTCCTTTTTATTCCATCCTGTTTGTGTACCACTTTCGTACCTGCAATCCTATTACTTTGTAAAAAAAAATTCTTCTTCTCCTCTTCTGATCTTCCCTCATTTTTTGTTTTTGCTTCCTCCCTTTTCTCTTTCAGTAATTCCAGTTCCTCTTGTGTTAGGGATCTTTTTATCCATACATTTTTGAACTCCTCTTTTTCCATAAGATTCTTTGCATTTTTTATTATCTCCTCCACAGTGTTTACACTCTGGAAAGTCACCTTTAGAGATCTTGTCCTGCTTTTCTCGTATTTCCCTAACCTTTTGTGTTCCTCTATGTCTGTACTACAGATTTCCTCTGATACTTCTTTCAGTAAGCTCATTACATTTGCCATCTCCTTTTTGTCTCTTGTGATCTTGTTTTTTACTTCTTCCTCTTCTATACCAGTGAATACTATAGATTTGTTTATATCTACTGAATCTCTGACTAACTTTGGATTTTTTTGGATTATTCTTTTCACTTCCTGTTTAATGCTTTTTTCCTCCACCCTTGTTTCTAAGTCTTTCTTTACTTTCACCATTTCAGCATATGTGGTTTCCACGTCATTTTTGTAGCTTTGCACAGCTTCATTCACCTGTGTTATCTTCTCCTCAATATCATTGCTCTGGTCTATCAGACTGCTTACTTGCCTAATTGTCTCTGTGTCATTTTTGAACTCCTCCATAACACTCTTGTGATTGACTACTGTACTTGCCATTTCACTCATTTTCTTCCTAAGTGTACTCAATTCCACTGTTAGTTCACTGATGGTTGTGTCTTTCTTGTTGGCCTCCCTTCCTAGTTTTTCTATTTCTTCCTTTTGCAAGTGCATCTGCTTCTTTATTTCATCAATTTCATTTTTGAAAGCCATTTCTAGTTTGTGTACACGTTCAACCAGTCTGTTGTGTGTCTCCACTTCAACCAGTTCTTGGTAGAAATCATCATTTTGCTTTCTACCTTTATCCCTTTTCTTTTCCATATTTGCTTTACTAAAGTATGTATCCATTTTGCAATACTAAAAGTACAGAGTATGTACTTACATTCCCCGTGCTGCTGTAAACAAACCTCAGCTGTCTGAGCCATTCTTTCGTCTTGGTTCTCTGTTCTGTTTGAACAAGTCTTGTTTAACCTTCTTATTTTTTTTTTCCTTTTAATAATGAAAAATCATTTAGTCTAACCTGGTACATAGCTTGACTCATACAAAGATACTAATATAGGTAATGCCACTTGCTGTGTTGGTTTGATACGGAGCGCTGATGTCGCACGTCTGCCTCCTTTGACTGCCTCTGTGTGTGTGTGTGTGTGTGTGTGTGCCATGGTGTGAGGTACCAAGAATGAGGTTTTACATATTCATTTTATATCTTTCACTGTAATATTCTGTAACTACTATCATACAACATTATCCCCCCTGTGGCGGGGGGTACACAATCAGACCGCACTATGGGATGGTACTACACTCTGCGGCCAGGTTGTGTTAGGAATAATTCTGCCACCATATTCCCTGCGTGTCGTAAAAGGTGACTAAAAGGGACGGGATGAGGGGATTACGGACCCCCTCCACTGTTTTTAAGTTCCAACAATGAGACAGAACATAGAAAGGGCTGGAGGAATGAGTTATCCCCGCACCCTGAAGATTGGGCCTATGAATGTGCTTGATGTAGTATGACTGAGGCTAAAAGGAAGGAGATTGGAAGAATGTTTGTGAAAATAAAGTTGGGTGTGTTAGCTTTGAGTTAAACAAAGATCACAGGGAAAGGCGAGTCAGAGTTTAAAAGAGTGAATGGAAGGATGTCAGGTGCTGATAAAGGAAGGACGAGAGAAGGTGTGGACTTGTTAGTGAGCCCGGAAGTGCAGCAGTGTGTGATTTTTTTTTTTTTTACGTGTTCGACTCTGGGCAAAGGCCTCAGGGCCTATTTCTCGGGGGTAATGAGCTATCCCAAGGCCCAGTAGTCCTCCCACACTTCCACATGTCACCAATTCGGCGCTAACACCCACCATCCATTTTGAATGCATGTTAGGGATGTCTTATACAGGATTGGAGTATTGATATTACCGGGGGTATTTTTACGACATGTCGGCGGATCATATGGTGGATCTAGAAAGTCTGCTTTTAGGAAATTCAAATCCTTAAACTGTTCCCTGCCCCAGCCGGCATTCGATCCTGGGTCCATTAGGACTGCAGGCCGCCCCGCTACCTATTCAGCCACAGCCTGATGTGGGTGAAAGCGAAATTTGGACGTGAGTTGTGGGTATCTGAGAGCAAAATGGGCCTGGTAGCGAAAGGGGTGCAGAAGAGAGGGAGTGTTTCTGGAATGATATTGATGAGTGTCTGTAAAGTTATGGAGCAAATATCAATGTGGTAATGATGGGAAATCTGAATGCTAGAGTGGCAAATGTAACAGTTGAAACTGTTGTTGGTATGCGTGGAAGAAATGAAAATGGGGAACGTGTGATCGGGATCTGCGTCGTACGAGAGCTGATGATTGGAAATACCTTGTTTGAGAAGAAAAATAATAATAAGTAGAAATGGGTGAGTCAGGAGGGTGGAAGAGTTGTTGATAAAGCGTTGATGGACGATGTGGTTGTGTCCAGCAATGGAAGAGGAAGATTGTTGGATGTGGGACTTTTGAGAGGGGAGGGTGGAGGAATGTCTGACCACTACCTGATGGAGGGAAAGCTGAGAGTAGTATGGGATGGGTGAGAGCTAGGAGAGTTAGGTGTGGCGGGGAGGTTTTGAAAATGAGTGAGTTGAATATAAGTGAGAAAATGATAAAGTATCAGGAGAAGTTGAAAGATGAGTGCAACGTAATGAAAGATCAGGAAAATGACAGTGTAGAGGAGGAACGGCAGTTGTTTAAGAGTGCTGTGGTGGGACATGCGGAAGAGGTGTGTGGTGTGAGACGAGTGGGTGGTGGTGTAAGAAAGGGAAGTGAATGGTGGTGTGGGGAAGTAAGTATGGCTGTGACTGAGAACAGACGTGCATATGAAGTGTGGCTGCAGAGGAAGGTTGAGGTGTCATATGAGAGTGTCACGACTCAGGTCAGGTATATGCTAGGATTATATATTAACGATAATTAGCATGTTCGTGACTCCAGTGTTCTTATAGAAAAGACCCTCCGATATCATGCACATCGTTAATTGGGTACTGAAAGAACACATGTGAAGAACAAATTTATTACAATTAAGAGAATTACCCATATTAACAACATAACCTTAATATCACTTAAGCCCAATAACCCTTAAACCTAAACCTTAATACTAAAAATCAGTAACAAAAGAACAGATCTGCACGTGACAAGGTACACAATACCTCTGGACTTCAGGGTGCATGTCCGCAGGTGTTTCAATACACCTGCATTACACTGGGTATGGGAGAGGTAGAAAGAGGCACGAGTGAAACGAGTGGCTGGAGCACTGGTAGCCAGGGCGAGGTATGGTAATGTGAGTGGCTAGACAGCAGACAACACAACACAAATTCCCACACGTACAGCTCAGGTGAAGTAATGAAAGTGGGTTCCATGCAAAGCTCCGCAATGGAGAGGGGAGAGCTGCCTACCACTCACTGCCAGTGCTCGTCCCCCACTGTCCGTGCTCCTCACTCCAGCCCAGTCATAACTTCCCTTCAACTCCCACCATATCCAGTCCCAAAGCATCGAACATTGAGTTTAAATAACATGTACTCGAGGCAGCGTAAAATATACAATCATTGACTTGACAATACCTCTTCCACAAAAAACTTACATTGATGTTAATTTCTCAAAAAAAAAAAAAAAAAAAAAAAAAAAGCAAAGTGCAGATGACATACCGCATTACAACTACTCTCGTATAGTACATGCCAATTTATGTTCACATTGTATCTCTCTGCAATTGCATCATAGGCCTCGAAATCCACACAACACATACCTACATGATCTAACATGTCAGCATGCTCAGCATGGCTTAAATAATCTGCTCCAATATTCTCGGCTCCCTTGATATACTCTGTGGTATACTCAAACTGTTGCATATAGAGTGCCCACCTCATAATGCGAGGATTTCTGTTATCTGTAGTTTTCAGGTAATGTAATGGCAAGTGGTCCGTCTGAATAACGAACCTTCTACGAAATTGATAAAACTTACGAACCCCTTCAATCACAGCCAACAATTCCCTTTCTACAGTACTAAAGTTGAGCTCTGCCTTCTTAAGCTTCCTGCTTGAATATGCCACAGGCCACAGCACCTCATCGGGATAATGCATTAGGACAGCTCCGATTCCCACTCCAGAATCATCTATCCTTAAAATAAAGTCCTTACACATATCTGGAAGTTTAAGAATGGGATTATTGTGAGCTTAAACTTTAAAGTATCAAACGACCTCTGTTCTTGTTCAGTCCATGTAACTTCGTTTGGCATATCCTTCTTCGTTAGATTCATTATGGGTTATGCTATAACTGAATAATTAGGAATGAAATCTCTGTAATAGCCAGAAAGTCCAAGAAAGGAGCGAATTTGTTTCTTAGTCTTAGGTGGTAAGGCTTTAGTGATATTCTCAATCTTGTCAATTTGTTGCTTACAGACTCCTTTTCCAAGTGTATGTCCTAGAAAGTTTATCACTGACTGACCAATTTCACATTTAAGTGGATTTATCTTTAGCCCAGCTTCTTTCAGGCGTGAGAGAGTCTATTCAAAGTGTCCGAGATGATTCTTAAAAGAGCATGAGTGAATCAAAATATCATCTACAAATACTTCAACACCTTCTACTCTTCCCAAAACTTCCCTCATAACTCTGTTAAAAACCACAGGAGAATTACACAAACCAAATGATAGAACTTTAAAGTGGAGTAATCCCTTACTTGTACCAAAAGCAGTGTATTTTTTACTATTCACATGCAGAGGGATCTGCCAGAATCACTTTGATAAGTCTATCTTTGAAAAATATCTTGAGTGGGCTAATTGAACCATTATATCCTCTTGTGAACACATGGGTTCAGCATCAAACTCAATCACCTTATTTAGCTTTTTGAAATCACCACATATTCTTACACCGCCATTTTTCTTTTTCACTACAAAAACTGGACTACTGTATGTAGAGTCCAACTTCTCTAGAATCCCGGCTTTCTCCATCTGGTCTAGTTCTTTGGCTACAACACTCTTCAGATTGTGAGGCTCATGGTACGATTTACATCTGATTGTTCTTGGGTCTGTTAGAATTATTTCATGAGGTTTAACACTGGCAAGTCCGGGAGTGTTTGAAAATACATCAGAATAATGATTAAGTAATCCATGTACTGTACCACTTCCTTTTCCGCTAGTGATAAACACTCCGAAAGTGTGATATCAGACCAGACCGTCGAGGATTCTAACTCTGGCAGTAATAACTGCCCAACCTTTTCAGACTCTTGCATTACCACTGCCGCACAATCCTGCAGATCATTAGCAGCTGAAACATTAACATGGTTAGGAACACATTCTTCTTCATTATCTTCCTCATACTTCTGTAACATGTTAATATGGATCTTCTTTCTCTTTCCACCAAAGTCTATTTCATAATTCTTTGGTGATGAACAATATAGTACAACATAGGGTCCCTTCCACTGCATAAAAAGCTTATGCCTGTCACTTGGAAGCAATAGCAATACCCTGTCTCCCACTTTTAACTTTCTGTCGAAGCCTTCCTATTATAACAGCTTTTATCTATTTCCTGTGCCTTCATTAATTCTTCTCTAGCTAATTTACACGTTTCCTCCAGTCGCTCAGCAAAATCAATGACATATTTGTAAGTGGTTACACTTTCTGTTGTGGTCACAGTTCCATCCCAGATCCTGCAAAACATTCAGTGGACCCCTAACTGTCCGACCATAAACTAAGTCAAAAGGAGAAAACTTTGTGCTCGCCTGAGGGGCTTCTCTATAAGCAAATAAGAGTGGGGCAAGGTACCTTCGCCATTCCCTTAGAGCTTCTTTACACATACACCTGAGCATGTTCTTTAAGGATCCGTTAAACTTTTCAACCAAACCACTCGAAATGGGATGATATGGGGTGGTTTTCATAGATTTGATAGACAAAAGCTGTTTACTTCAGCCATCATTCCTAATGTGAACTGGCTACCCCTATCTGAAAGTACTTCATTTAATACCTATGCTAGAGTAAACATCAACCAGGGCATCCGCTGCAGTTGTGGTCTCGTGTGATATCGTGTAGCAAAATCACCTAACGTAAGAATATATCTTGCACCATTCTATGCCCTGGGTGTTATTGGCCCAATTATATCCACTCTTACTCGTGAAAACGGCATATCAATCACAGGCATGGGAGTGAGTTTTCCTGGCTTCACACTGCCTTTATTTACGTTCTTTGGCATTTGTCACATGACCTGCACCACCGTGGTACATCAGCTACCATTCCTGGCCAGAAGAATGAAGTGATCCTGTCTAATGTTTTCTTTGACTTCATGTGTTCACTCGTGATGCTATCATGTCATAGTTTAAACACTTGCTTACGATGTTACCTCGGGGCACTATTAGTTCTTTTACATCGCCTCTGAATTCTGTTACTCCGTATAGTTTTTGGTTTCTCTCTATAAATTTAGTAGTCCTTTCCTTTGATTGAAATGTTCTTGTAAAAATATGTTTTCTCACAGTGTAAGGATTTGTCACTCTCCCAAGCCTTTAAGAATTCGGAAGTAGACACGAAGTGACACTTATTCACCTTTAGGGGTTGTGTGGGTTGCTCACCTCATCGAGTTTGTCCCCTGGTTACAGCAGAAACACAGATCTCATCCATAGATGGCAGTGAATCTTGATTCGAGGAAGAAACAGGAGATTTTTCACTAGCCTCCAATGTCTTACCAGTAGTCACCGCAAATCCTGTCGTGCTACTGGAAGCCGAACTTTCCGCCGAACTACTAGTTGCTGTGGATGAGACCTGTTCTAATGAAGGAGCATACTTTCCATTACGAATTCCACCCACAACTAGGTCATACACAGGTGACTGGCATACAGCTGCTTGCACAATCCCCTTCAACCAGGGAGAGTCAATCCCTACCTTTACCTCTGGCAAGATCGCTACTGTTCCAGTGGTCAATTTCAGTCTTAAGGTATGACCCGCATAATGTTCTGGGGTTACTGGCTTCTCTGCCACAAGACATAATGTTGCTCCACTATCAAGCATAGCAGTCACTGTGTGCCACTGCAAACTACCAGTAGCCAGTGTTAAGCAGTCATCGTTCTTAAGCTTAAGTAATTCACTGGAGACAGTACCACATACATTTAAATTATCTTTACCAGATGACTTATGTGACTCTTTGGTCTCGTAATATGTAAAGCTTGAGATTTTGTTAAAGATATTGTGCTAGTCGAAGGCAGGATGAGTTAAAGATGAATACAGAGAGTTGATCTTGTTTTATTATCTTCAAGAAAAGTCTAAGTTGAGCAGTGCATGTATTACACAGGAACATAATTTGCCAACTAAGTCTCGTTGGACCCTTTTTCTTATTTCCTCTCTCTACGACCGTTTTGGTTCTATGGCTAGCCCCTTTCTGATCTTTAATTCCTTCATTCTCGTTTAGCAGGGCTCGTGTCACGTGGGCTACACTGTCGTGGAAGCTTCTAGAACCCTGTATGTCTGTGTTTATGTAGTGCTTCTGGTGCCCACTGGCATACTGTTGATTAAGTATTTGCTGAACTCATTTCCTTTGGGTCGATTCTCGCTGACACACTTCCTATTCTCACATCCTGGTTGGTGCTTCTATCTATCTATCCATCTATCTATCTATCTATCTGTGAGTTGTATTATTATAATATGGAGTCCTGACACCGCTCGGTCACGCCAGCAGTTCGGTCCTCCGACAGCAATCATCATTGACATATGCTAATCTGTTAATACATAACATAATACTACATAGATATAATATCCATGTTAATACTGCAATGCTCCAGTAATATTACATTTTAAACAAGTTGTATATATAATTGAACAAATGTAATATAGTTAAACTGGCCATAGAATATTGTATGACATATTGTAAGATGTTTATGTATAATAATCATATGCATATATGCAAAAAAAAAAAAGTTCAAAGTTAAGATTATAGTAAGAGCTATTAATATTTAAATAGAGATAATGATACTGGTATACTTCTATATCATGTGTCATTCATTTTTTTTTTTTTTTAATTAGTACTATATACAAAATATGTACAATTAATTCAGGGGGGTTTACTTGAATTCGTACTTTACCCCCACTAAATACTGACTCCAAGTTTACAATTCTTGCATGCATTCTGTGCATTGCGAACAACACTACTGCAAATACAATACAGAATATTATAAAAACAGTAGGTGCTGGGCTATACACATAATATGGGTTGAACATACTCAAACTCAAATTATCCCAGGGCTTCATTGTTTCATTGATTAGTCGCATAGTTTCAACCTTAAGTGAAGTCAACTTAATACTCGTGCTCATGTTTAAGTCAGTATTAAGTAGTGGGTTGAAATGTTTGTGTGTATAATTAAGGAGGGCTTAGTGATTGATGGTTGATAAAGTGGACATGGATGATGTATGTACCGCACAATAGTCTGGTGCTATGTATAATCCTGATACTGAAGTATGAGATGGTGGTATATGTGGACAGACTATGTAAACTGATGTATTATGAGTGAAATAAAAAAAAAATATGAATGTCCGATGCGTTGATGGTGTACAACCTTATCTGGAGCAAAAGTGAAGTTGCAGTAATTATGAATGTCGTGTTTTCTGATGATAGCCATTTCACAAGGGACTGTATCAGTAGGCTGAAACGTGAAAATGTACGCAGGACAAAGGTGAACAGCATGTAAGGTTGTACGGCACTTTCGTTCAATCGTTGATTCACTTACGAAAGTGAGAGTGTTCCGTCTCTTGGAGACGATTATGAGTTCGGTGTCGCTTAATACCTCCGTTCCATGATATAGGAGATCTTGGATCATGATGAGCATAGTTGACTTCGCATGTTCGATCTTCCATTCCGTTAACTTCACTATTTCATCCACTTCCTTTGTATTATGTGCTTGTGAAACATAGCCTCCTATCATAAAGTCCAGGGTCCTCATGGGTTTGGCGATGTTTTCTAGATAAGAATGTAATTCGTATAAGTAATCCAAACTGATTTCAGTACTCATGACATCTTTTACGATTGACGTCGTGGCCGTTGGAGCTATGAGGCATCCTTGCCGTACTATGTCCCTTCATCGTTACCTACCGAAAAAAAAAAAAAAAAAAACTATTAATTCTAATATGGTCATGCTGTGGTCGATGATAGTGATGATGTGCGTTATGGTTGACTAACGGAGAACAATAACTTGCTTGTTTTTTTCATTTATAGAACGAATTTTAAATCGATATTTACATCATGTAAATGATGTACTATAGACCTTTTTGGAACAGTTGCACCTATGTTTGATTGTTTGGTATATGACCTTAATTTATTTTTGTAATAATTGTTGTTTTCTTTATTGGTTTCATGAGTTATGTTCGGTTGTTCGGTGGTATCCGAGGCTGTATAATTATTGGATATTTCCTTTGAAACTCGTTTTAAAAAGTCAATATGAACTTGTTTCTCTTCGCCACTTGAGAGTGACCTAATAAAAACTTTCTTTGCTCTTATGTTATTTACTCTGTATGGGGCCCTCAAATTTCGGGGATAATTTATTGTCTCTCGTATGAATGATACCATAGACAAAGTCTCCTAAGCTGATAGGCGAGTCTCTTGCCTTTTTATTAAATGCCTCCGTCATTTCTTCCTTGAACATCGATAATTGTTTGCAGACTCTTTTATGTATGTCCTGGAATTCACGTAAACGGAGTTTAGAGTAATCATCGTAGTTGTATATGGGCAGATTTTCACCTTCTAGAAAATCATATGGTAGTTTTTTATCTGTCCCATACTGTATAATTATAATGAAATGTGGTGTGTCTCCTACAGACACCAGTCGAGCAGGGCAGTACTCCCGAGGTGGATGGAAAGCTGATGACAGGGAATGCTGGAGCTCCCGTTTCATCAGCCCTCAAGGCTAGCTCCTGACCATCCCCCTTTGCTGAACTTTTTTAGTGTCTCAGTTACACAGAGAGTAGGCCAGCATGCTCTCCAGTACAAATTTCTCTAGCTATCTACACCAAACTACATGCGCAGTACACACTACACTTCCTTTTCCAAAATTCAAAAAATTATGGCGTCTCATCACTAAGCCTCGGAGTCCCCAGGGGGGAGGGGAGGACCATAAATGCCCCCACCATACGTCCCTTTCCCGGTGACGACTCGAGGTGCCTGGAACCACTGTCTGACTCTCTTCTTCTTCATTTCTGCAACATTCGCGGCCTTTCCTCTAACTTTCGCTCTGTTGAGCATCACCTCTCCTCCTCTAAACCTCACCTTCTTTTTCTAACTGAGACTCAGCTGTCTGAGGCAACTGACAGCAGACCCTTTTCCGTATCCTCCTACTTTCTCTATACTCATTTCAAAGCCAAAGGTGGCTGTTGTGTATATATACGCAACGACTTATCTTGCACTTGTGTTCCTGAACTCGATTCTTCTGAATTCTCTACACTCTGGCTTCGGCTTTCCTGTCATTCTCTGACTAAATGTATCTGTGCTGTTTTCTTATCCCCTAATTCTACTGACTATCAAAAATTCTTCGACTATCTTACTTCTACGATGGAACACATTCTATCCATTTCTCCTTTCTCTGAAATCTCCATTCTAGGAGATTTCAATGTTCACCACCACCTTTGGCTCTCCTCTCCTTTCACTGATCCACCTGCTGAACAAGCCTACATCTTTTCTATCCTTAATGATCTAGAGCAGCTTGTACAGCACCCTACCTGTATCCCTGACCACCTTGGAGAGAGCTCCAACATACTTGACCTCTTCCGCACAACTAATCCTTCTCCTTACTCTGTTAATCTTTTCTCTCTGTTGAGCTCCACCGATCACAACCTTATCACCTTAACCTGTCCTATCACTCCGGTACGGCCTGTGGACCCTCCAAGGAAACGTCGTCTGTGACATTTTGGAGCCGCGGACTGGGAGGCCCTCAGGCAGTACTTCTTTGATTTACCCTGGAATGATTATTGCTTCCATGGCCGTGAGCCATCTGAGTGTGCCTTGCACATTACGGAGGTTATTCTTTCGGGCATGGAAGCATACATCCCTTTCTCATATCCTTTGACTAATGCAAGAAAGCCTTGGTTTAATCACGCTTGTTCTAATGCTGTCTGCAACAAGGAGAGGGCCTACAAAAGGTACCGGAGCCAACCCACCCCTGAATCACATCGTCTTTACGTTTCTGCCCGGAATCGTGCTAAGTCTGGTCTTCGCTCTGCTAAAAATAATTTCATCCGTACTAAAGGCTGTCAACTCTCCAACTTGAATTCTTCCCGCTCCTTCTGGCACCTTGTCAAAAATCTTTCTAACAACTTTACCTCATCATCCTTCCCTCCACTTTTATACTCTGATGGTTCTATAGCTATTTCTTCTATTGATAAAACAGATCTCTTTGCACAGACTTTCTCCTCCAATTCCACTTTAGACGATTCCGGTGCTGTTCCTCCATCACATCCCCCCTCTGACTTCCTCATGGCTGACATTAAAATATCTTCAGCTCATGTATTTTCTGCCATCACTGCCCACAGTACTAACAAGGCATATGGGCCTGATGGGGTCCCTCCTGTTGTTCTCGAGAACTATGCTTCTGTGCTTACACCCTGCCTAGGCAAACTCTTTCGCCTTTGTCTGTCAACTTGTACCTTTCCTTCTTGCTGGAAGTTTGCTCTCATTCAGCCAGTCCCAAAGAAGGGTGACCACTCCCAACCCTCCAACTATCGTCCAATTGCTTTAACATCCTGTATTTCAAAAGTTTTCGCGTCAATTCTCAATAGAAAAATTTTAAAGCACCTTTCCTATCACAATCTTCTTTCTGATCGTCAGTACGGGTTCCGTCAAGGACGCTCCACTGGCGATCTTCTCACCTACCTTTCAGACTCCGGGTCATCCTCCTTTCGGGACTTTGGCGAAAGCTTTGCCATTGTACTTGACATCTCAAAGGCTTTCGATGGAGTTTGGCATAAATCTTTAATTTCCAAACTGCCCTCCTACGGTTTCTATCCTTCTATCTGTGCCTTCATCGCTAGCTTCCTTTCTGGTCGTTCTATAGCCGCTGTTGTAGACGGGCATCGTTCTTCTCCTAGATCTATCAACAGTGGTGTTCCTCAGGGCTCTGTCCTATCACCAACTCTCTTCCTTTTATTCATCAATGATCTTCTAAGCTGTACATCTAATCCTATTCACTCATATGCTGATGAATCCACCCTTCACCTTTCCATTCGGTTCCCGCAACGCCCATCTCAACAGTTACTTCAACAAACAAGGGATGAGGCTATGGCACACCTAATGTCTGACTTGGCTCGTATCTCTGATTGGGGTAAAAATAATATGGTTGTTTTTAATGCTTCTAAGGCTCAGTTCTTACACCTATCAACCCAACAAAATCTTCCACAGGTATACCCACTAATGTTTAATTATATTCAGCTTAATCCTGCATCATCCTTGAACATGTTTGGGGTTTCATTTACTCGGGACTTATCTTGGAAAGATCATATTACATCTCTTGTAAAATCTGCTTCCAAGAGATTGGGTGTGCTAAGCCAACTCTGCTCTTTCTTTACCCCTGCACAATTGTTGACTCTATATAGGGTTTTTATCCACCCCTGTGTGGAGTACAACTCTCATGTGTGGGGAGGCTCCCCACATACAGCTCTTCTCAATAGGGTGGAGTCAAATGCTTTTCGTCTCATTAACTCTCCTCTTACTGACTCCCTTCAACCTCTGTCTCTTCGCTGCACTGTTGCATCTTTATCTGTTTTCTATCGCTACTTTAATGATCACTGCTCCTCTGAACTGTCTGCTTGCATTCCTCCACCTCTACGACGGGCGCGTAGCACCCGTCTGGCAGCAAACTCTCATCCCTTTTCTGTCCAACTCTCTAATGCAAGAGTTAACCGTTACTCCCAGTCTTTCATTTATGGAACAGGTCAACTCTGGAACTGTCTCCCTCTGTATTTCTTGCTGCCTAGGATCTCCAGTCTTTCAAAAGCAGTGTGTCCAGGCATCTCAAAATGATCGGATCTTGAATTTGGCTCTCTATTGTATTTTGTTTTTCTCTTGGAGGGAACTGTTACTGCGGGCTCATGGCCTTTGGTTCCTTCTTCCTCGCATAAAAAAAAAAATTATAGATCCATTAATTGAGGCTTCTACTCTGGGAATTCAGTCATCCCAGCTTGCATAATTTTCATTGAGAATGTGACGTAGTACATCTAATACTTTTTTGTTTTGTCTCTCTACTAACCCATTGGATGCTGGGTGATAGGCTAAACGTTAACCTTTTTGATATTGTATAGGTTACATATTTCTTGTAAGATATCAGAATTAAAGTCACCTCCATTATCGCTTATTAGTACCTTTGGGGTAGTAAAGTGACATATTACATTATCTGTTATTGCCTTTGCTACTGTCTCTGCTGTTTTATCCTTAATTGGGGCTAAAATTACATAACGGAAGAAATGATCCGTTGCTACGAATAGGTATTGGTTATTATTGTATGATAATGGCATTTGAGTAAATCAATCGCGACAACGTCCCATGGTTGATGTGGTACAGGGTAGTTGTAGTAGTTGTTCCCTAGGCAGTCTGGCCGAACAGCCCCAAGTCCCCTAGGAAGGCCATGGCCGAGACCGGGCTTTCCCACAGAGCTCTCAAAGAGTGTATGTTGTGTTGTTGGCGTAGGTTATTGTGTGCAATGCAGTCTTCTATAATGTGCTTAATAGTATGGGGTGCTGTGTTGCATCCTGGACAGGCATCAGCGATAGAGTCATCCAGCCTCTTCTGTTAGCTTAGGAGGGCTGGATGGTGCCCACATCTCAGCCTGGCCAAGTGGGCCCTGTCCTCACGAGGAAGATAGGATTCAGAAGGGTGGATGTCAGGAGGCCGTGCATGCAGCTGTGTGTTGTTTTTAAGTGACTGAATGGAGCGGCGAGTGATCTGAGTGTGGATATGCTTCTGGAAGCTGGTCTGAGGTAGGCGAGGGGGTAGAGATGACAGTATTTGTGTATGGTATCGTGTGCTGCGTGTTGTTTTGATGTTCCTTGGAGTGGGTGGATGTGCTGCCATGTAATATAGTGGATGTTGTGGGTTTGTGGAGGCTGCAGCAAGAAACTGGGTGCCTCTCATGTCTAGGTGATCCTTGACTTTGAGGACTTTGGTTTCTTGATGTACAGTAGGTGGTCTGTGGGTGTAGTAGCTGTGCAGCCTGTGATTATTTTTAGGGCCTTGTTCTGTATGGTCTGTAGAGTGTTGTAGTGTGTTTTGGTGAGGTTAGAAGCCCAGGTAGGGCTTGCATAATTCATCACTGAACGTATGTATTGTTTGTATACTGTGGTGGTGGTTTCTTTGTTGTGTCTGAATGTTGTATTGGCAAGTGACCTCAAAGCATTGAGTCTTGGTGTTATTTTATTTTTAATGTTTGTGATGTGTTGTTTAAATGACATTGATGTATTGTACGTTACACCAAGGATTTTGTGTGTGTGTGTGTGTGTGTGTGTGTGTGTGTGTGTGTGTGTGTGTGTGTGTGTGTGTGTGTGTGTGTGTGTGTGTGTGTGGTAGGGGAGTGTTGTTTATGGTGAGGTGTGGGATGTGACCGTGTTCTACTGTCCAGTTTGTGAGAAGAGTCACTGTAGATTTTGCTGGGGCTATTTTGAGCCTGTTTGTGGTTTGTGGTGAACCATTCGTGTAGTGTGTTGAGGTAAGGTTGAATGATGTGTGCAGCTGTGTTTGCGTTTTGGTGCGTACATGTAAGTGTTATATCATCTGCAAAGGAAGCTATGTGTATCTGTGGTGTGTGGGGTGTGGTTACGTCGTGCATGTATAGGTTAAAGAATGTAGGGGACAAAACAGATCCTTGGGGGACGCCGTTTGTGAAGTTTCTGATGTTAGAAGACTGACCGGCGAATGTTACCTGTGCACATCTGCCTGCTAAGTAGTTTCCCAGCCATCTTTTTTGTGTTACTGTGCATGTTTGTGTTAAGTATTTTCTTTGTGAGGTTGTGCCGGGGGATGGCATCAAAAGCTTTGCTAATGTCTAGTGTGATTAGGAGTGTTCTGTGTGGTGGCCTAGCTGAATTCATGCCATCAAAAACTCTGTGTAAGGTCTGTAAGAAGGGTGTTTGTGGAGTGTAATGGCCTAAAGCCATGTTGTGACTGGGCTAGGGGAATGTGAGGTGTGACTAGTTGTAGTACCAGTCGTTAAGTGACTTTAGAGGGGGTGCAGAGGAGTGTGATGAGGCGATGTGAGGAGGGTAACGCGGGGTCTAAGTTGGGTTTAGGGATAGTGATGATATTGCCATGCTTCCAGATGTTGGGCATTATATTGTGTGAGTAGCTGTAGTTTGATATGTTGGTGGGTGCTTGTATGCCTTGTGATCCTAGGTGTTTAAGGTGAACGTTGCTTATGCTGTCTGGTCCACAGGCAGATGAGTGCTTGAGGTTGTTAATAATGTGCTTCGTCTGGCTGTAAGCGAAAGGTGAGTAGTCTAGGTCTGTGGGGAACTGTCTCTTACTTCGGATGATATGTCGGTTTTCGGGATGGGAGTTTAGATGGCTAACTTGTGAAAAGTGATTGATGAGAGTGTTTGCTTGTTGTTTGTTTGAGGGTATGATGTCTGTTGTTGTGATGGCAGTGTGTGATTGTGTGGTGTTGCTGTTGGAAAGTGTGATGCTGTTTAGTGTTTTTTAGAGTTTGCTGATGTTTGTTTTGTTGTGGTACAGGGTAATTGCCTATAGGTACAGGTTTAATTGGGTATCCTTTGTGTTTTGCCCATGATTCGCATGTGTCTATATGATTGTCTATATCTTTTCGTAATGATGGCCAGTAATATAACAACTGGGCTTGTTTGAAAGTCCTATCCTTCCCAGGATGTCCTGCATGTGAGCTATTGTGTATCGTTCGTAATACTTGGGGTATCATGTCATTAGGTACCACTAATTGTTTATTTCTTTGGCGTTTTGGTTGTCCTGGGTTGATCTTGTATAAAGTATTATTGACTATTGTGAATTGTTCTAGTGGTAAATGTAGTTTTGGTAATTGTCATCTCCACTTTCTAACTTTAAACCATGTTGGATCAAGTCTTTGTGCTTTCGCGATTTCATCGTGGTTTGGAATGTTTCCTTTGAGATCTAATGCCGGGACCTGAATTGTTTTCGGGTTCCTGGATAATGCATCAGCTACTAGATTCATTTTGCCTTGTATGTAATGAATATGTGCATTGTAGTTTTCGACTGTCATTTCCATCTTGCTCTCCTCCCAGAGAGGAGTTTTCTTTAAACATACCCACTAGCGGTTTATGGTCGGTGAATAAGTGTATTTCGTAATCAAATACCAAATCTCGAAACTTTTGTAATGCAAAAACCACTGCAAGTGCCTCTAAGTCTGTAGTGCAATAATTTTTCTCTGCATTTTATTTGTCTGCTGGCAAATGCAATTGGTTGATTCTGTCCTCTTTTATCTTCTTGCATCAATACAGCCCCTAATCCTCTAACTGACGCATCTGTACAAATAATAAATGGTTTTGTGAAATCCGGATATACCAAACATGGTGCATTTGTAAGTTTATTATATATTTTGTTAAATGCATGTTTTTGTCCTTCTCCCCATTGGAATATAGCATCTTTTTTGAGTAGTTGGAATAGAGGAAAGGCTATATGAGAGAATTGTTGTATGAATGACCTATAGTACCCTGCTAGACCTAAAAATTGTCTAACTTTGTCAGTCGTAGTGGGTTCAGGGAAGTCTCTCACTGCCTGTATTTTGTCATCGGAGGTGTGAACACCTTCAGTATTTAATTTGTGGCCTAAGAAGTGTATTTCCTTAAAGTAAAATTTGCGTTTAGAAAGCTTTTATTTATTTATTTATTTATTTATTTTTTTTAACCAGCATTACCAAGCTTTTGTAAGAGTAGGTATAATTTTTGGAGATGTTCTGTGATATCTTTCGTTGCGACAATTATATCATCAAGATGAAGAAATCTTCCTTGTCCTAAAATTCCGGACAATACGTAATTCATAAGATGCTGGAATGTGCCTGGTGCTGTCTTCAATCCTATTGGCATTCTCCTGTACTGATAATATCCTGTATTTGTGGAAAAGGGCAGTGTATTTACGTGACTCCTGATCTAATGGAATTTGATAATATCCATTGAGCAAATCTATCGTGGATTATACATTGTTTTCTAGTCCAATATTCTGTAGGATGTCACTTAGCAATGACATGGGAAACCGGTCTGGGATTGTGTGATTGTTTAGTTTACGGTAATCTACTACCATACGCATTTCTCCATTTCGTTTGGGCACGGACAATAATGGGGCATTCCACGGGGAGACTGATGGCTCAATAATTTCAAGTTTTAATATTTCATCGACATACTGGTTTGCGAGTGTACGTTGAGATTGTGGAACTCGATAGGCAGGTACGAAAATCCGTGATGTGTCGGGGTGCACGTTAATCTTGTGATTAATCAGGTTAGTACACCCTAATTGTTCTCCGGGTAATGCTACGGTGTCCGTGTTTTTCCAACAATGTTAACAAATAAGTTTCTTCATCAAATTCACCTGAGTGAAGTAAATTCTCTTTTATGCTTTCTCTATCCGTAGATTTTTTCTTACTTGTCACTCCAGCTAAAACATTTTACATCATGGGGGCGGGACATTTTTCAGTATTAACTATACAAGTCCCTTTTTTCAACTGTACTTCCCCATTCATGTGATTAATTAGGAATATCTGAGTTTGTCCATCGTCGTTCATCTGACAATGCGTTTTATATTGACAATCCTTTTACTTTACATAATTCTTCCAAGACAAGAACAGTACAATTTTTTAATTTGCTCTTTATGGTAATTTTCATGTAGGAGTTAGGTGGCACAACTAAATCATTGGTGAGATGGGCAGGAAAAACTGATGAGACAGTACCATTACCTGGGTTTCTAGTCCTGGAGGCTGGGGGGGGGGAGTGAGTGGATCATCTGTTTGTGTATGTTTGTTTAAGCTTTTAATATTACCAATTCTTTTGGGTTCTGTTTCACTAATCGGTGAGGACTCTGATGGTATTTCTTCTATGAATTCATTATCAAAGTCTATTCCATTCATTTGTGGGAGCAAAGTTATTTTCTCTTCCTGTGCATCTTAACCCTATTCGGTGCAACCCGTATCATTTTTGATACGCCCTAACTAATTTTTACCAATAAACTCAAGTTTGTAAGCAATGCATGGTCTCACGATTGTTTTCTTATTAACTTACTGGAAACACAACAAATGGTGATTCTGAGCGAAAAAAAAAAAAAAAAAAAAAAAATGGGTTGAAACGAGCGTTTTGTCTAAAATTAACGATTTTCCCCGTGGAGAGCGCTAAACAAAACGAAAACGCTCGGTGATGAGTGGAATATCTGAGACCTTAGCCTACGCAAGCCTAACGGTCATCAACACAGCTTCCAGACGTACGATACGTTTCCTATTTTCATTAAAACTACTTTATTTTCTATGTATTATTCATTGTTCATACTTTATGACTCCTCATACCTAGTGAAATGGTTATTTCATGCACTAATTTTATTATCTATGTATTATTCATTGTTTTTTCTCTATGACTCCTCATACCCAATGAAATGGTTGTTCGTACACATACACACAGATACACATATGTGCATTGTATTGTGCACACAGATACACACACGTGCATTGTAATGTGCACACACACACACACACACACACACACACACAAACCTCGCGGCTCTCGTGTAGGCGTGCCGGGCGACGATGATCAGGATCAGAATGATGACAAAATGAAGAATAGTGGGTATCACTCAGAAACAGAAAGCCACTGGTGAAAAATGGATTAACGTAATGATTGTGATTTTCAAGTTTGCTTTTAGACCTCGTATTGCTGAACCCTTAGACGACTGTGGGCCATTTTTGAAATGAATAAAACCGTCTAGTGACAGCATGAGAAGTTATAATCACTGTCGTCCTTAGGGGAATAAAATAATCCTTATGGATATTCCTCACATATTCTATTTTCGCATTCATCTTATGCTTGCATGGAAGGGGTTATTTGGTAATCAGTGCTCTCAGGCCACATGTTACCTTCCCTAAAAGGGTACGATGATATTACACATATTTACATACTTACCCTACACTGATAGTAATAATGTAATTATTGTCATTTAAATATTGAGTTCTACTGCACGTATTAAACAATAATGATAGTAATAGTAGCAGTAATAGTAATAATAATTATAATTATTACAATAATAATAATAATAATAATAGTAATAATAATTAATAATAATAATATTATTATCAATATTATTGTTATTATTATTATTATTATTATTATTCATCCAGACCTTTCCCACCCTAGGGCAGAATGAGTAGTAGTGTCCGGGCAGCCCAAATTTGTCCAGTCCAATGGGCCTCGCTTCCATTCACTCATCATTCAAGTCCCCCAAATCCTGGCTTTATCGGATATGCTAAAAATATTCCCCACGTTCTAGTAGCTTCACATAACCATATCCAATTGAGTCAATCGGGACGATGCCACGTTAAATAGGGGTGCCAAATCCCTGATCATGCACTTCTCACAACATTCATCCAGCAGCTCGATCTCTTGTCACTTCCCTAGCCTCAATGACTTCCAAATCTCTCTTCCTCACACACTCATCCACCATATCTCTTCACCTTCTCCTTAGGCCTACCTCGCCACCTCCCTCCTTCAAATTCACAGATATACCTTTTTCATCACTCTATTGTTATGCATTCTCTACACGTGACCATACCATCTCAGTACACTCTCTTCGATTCTGGTGTCCACCAACTTCCTCACTCCACTTCTTTCACGAATTACATTATTTCGTATCCTATACACCCTATGTACTCCACATATACTCCTCAGCAGTCCCATCCCCATGGCTCTTACGCTTGACTTTTCATTTTCATGCCACACCATAGTCTCACATCCATATGTTAACCCGCGGCGTCCCGTCGACGTACTTCCACGTCCTCACGTTATGTCACTGCCAATCCTGTTGACGTACTTCAACGTCCTGCAATTGCAAGGTTCATAATTTCCACAATTTTCAAAATTCGCGCGAGATTTTCGATTCGCCCATGTACCCAAGCCTCCCTTACCTGCCCCCGGGCGGGCAGCGTCCCAGACCCCGCATGACCTGCGCTTGCCCTTGTCTCGGTCACTTACCTGTTAGCAGTGACCCAGTTCAGACATGGCGCGTAAAGGTCTCTCAGACGACGAAATACAATCCGCCCTGGATGCCTTCACTGGAGATAGTGATTCTCCACTTGATGATGATGTGGTGGATCGAGATTATGTGCAGCCTGAGGAGGAAATAACAAGCAGTGATGAGGTCCCTTCACCCCAGAAAAAGCCGTATGTCACGTATCGTAAGGCAAAGGAAGGCCAGCCTGCACCCAAAACACCTGCATGGACCTCTCTCCATCCCCTAGAGAGAGATTCTGATGGGGACGAGGATGAGTACGATGATGATGACGGCAGCTTAGGACGTGATGTTGCCTCGTGGTTGGGGAAGGAAAAAATCTCACCCCGAGGATCAGAAGGTGGGGCGAGAAGGCAAATAAAGTATGGCCTAGTGTTTTGTCTGGGGAAGGCGAAAGTGGTGTGGTGGGAGTGCGGGGTGAAAGGGAAGTGGTGTGAGGGAGGCAGCACGAGCACGTGGTGCACGTAGGCCTAGGGGAGAGGAGGTGAAGCCACTCCCCAGCACGTCTTTCGCCATACAATATTCCCAAACTTCCTCCACACAGCCCCAGGATGTGGGAAAAGGAAGGAAGGAAGGGAAAGGGTAAAGGAAAAGGGAGAGGGAAGAGAAGTGCGAGTGATGAAAGGCGTCGCTCTCCACCTCCTCCACCACCACCAATGTTGCGTTGTGCCTTCAGCCATATTTCAGAGAGTACCATAACTTCCTACACTACTGAAACTGTGTGGGATGGCGATATGACGCTCAGTATAATGGTAAGGCCAGTCAGTATGTGCTAAGTCTTATATAAACTTGAAACGGGTGTAATGTTTGCAGGAAAGTAATGTATAAGTTGAGAAATAGTGTAAGTTGAACGAAGTGATATGGAAACTACACCCACTGTATAAATCTGCGAAAATATGACGCTCAGTATAACACTCTTGTCAGTAAATATGTGATAGCAAGAATATAAAGTGGAAACGGGTGTAATGTTAGCATGAATAAAACGTATAAGTTGAAAAATAGTGTAAGTTGTAATAATTGATGTCACGAGTACACCCACTGTGTAAATCTGCGAAAATATTACACTCAGTAGAACATTCTGGTCAGTAAGTGTGTGATAGGAATTATATAAAGTGGCATTTGTTGTAATGTTAGTAGTAAGGTAATTTATAAGTTGAATACTAGTGTAAGATGAAACAAATGATATCGCGATAACACTCACTGTGTAAGTGCGCGCTAATATGACGCTCAGTTGAATCGTAAGGTCTGAAATTATGTGATATCAACTATATCAAGTGTAAACATGTGCAATGTTAGTGGAGAATTATTATATAAGTACAAAAATAGGTTGTAAGTTGAAATAGTAGTCATAGTGACTTCACCATGTGTGTTATTATGCGCTATTATTATGCTAAATATTTACGTAAGGCCTGAAATTATCTCAAAACAGTTCTATAAGGTTGAAAAATGTATAATGTTATTAGGAAAGTATTATGTAAGTAGAAAAAACACAATACGAGTTGAAACAACAGTCACAGCAAGTTCACTCACTACGTAAATAAGCGCTAACATTACGCTAAATGTTATCAAAAGGCCTGTGAATACGTAAAAACAGTTCAAGAAAATGTATAATGGTATAATGTTATTGTAGAAGTATTATGTAAGTAAAAAAAATGGTATGTATCATGATTTTCGAATGTTAGCGATTCATCGTGACCAGTCTGCCCGATTTTGCTCGTTTCGCACGATGGTACAATGCTTATTTCAGCTCTATTTTTGTATAAAATCCAGTTTACTCTTTTATCACATGTTTTTATGTTTGTAATAAGTACATATCTACTTACTTTCATTGGTTTCCCAGACTTATACCATAGAAAACGTTAGAGGCTCAGACCACCTACAGAGAACACGGTGCCAGGTGTGACCAAGGCATACCTGTTTAGGGTAATTATGGACCCCGGGGAACAATTTTTTTGTGACTGACCATTGTTTCTGACCAAAAGCGAAAGTTTTAACAAAAAAAATTTGGGTCCAAAAATGGTCGGGATTGGGGGGTATCATTGGTGAGAAAGTGGTCGGGATGGGGCGGGTTAAAGGTGGTACTAACACTCCTTCATGTAAGCCTCGTGCAGCTGCAACACTCAAGCCTCTGTTTCTTATCAAGGCCCTCATTGCACCATCTACTTTTCTTCCTTGTGTCGCTCTACTTTCAACTTCTTTTGCACATTTTCCTCACTTTTCTATCACTGTACCCAGGTATTTGAACTCTGTCACCAATTCCAGTCTCTCTCCATTCACTGCAACATCACACTGCGAGTCATCTTCTCTCTCAATAACCATCATTTTACCCTTTTCTACATTTGCTCTCAAGACACGATGCTCATAGACCTCAGCAAAACTCTGCACTAGCCTACCGAGTTCTTGTCTGGTACTTGCAAGCAGTACTGCATCATCAGCATACAACAAATTTAAGACATTCCATCCAACACCATTCATTAACAACGCCATCCCCCTCTCCATTACTCGTGTTTTTACTTCTCCCATCACCTCATCCATATATATATTGTACAACCATGAGGACATCGCACAACCTTATCGCACGCCCACACCGATCATGAACCATTCACTTGGATGCCCATTAACCCTTGCACATGCTTGACTACCATCATAAAAACTCTTGACGGCACCTAGCAGCTTACCATCTACACCGTATATGCGCAGAACTTTCCACAGTCCTTCTCTGTCCACTTTGTTGTATGCTTTTTCCAGATCCACGAATGCCATAAACACCTTGTGGTCCTTTTCACAAGCCTTGTCTGCTGTTTGTCTCACTGCAAATATTTGATCCACACATCATCTGCCACTCCTAAAACCATCCTATTCATCACTCACTAGAGCTTCTGATATCTGTCTTCCTTTCTCTGTACTAATTCTTACATATATCTTCCCAACCACACTCAATAAACTTATGCCACGATAATTCTTGCACTCACTTCGCTCACCTTTATTTTTGTACGGGAGTACAATCACAACCTTTTTCCACTCCGCTGGCACAGTTTCACTCATCCATGCCTTCTTACATATCTCCAACAAGCACTTCATTCCACTCTTTCCATTACGGCTAATCATCTCTGCATACACCACATCAACCCCAACTGCTTTCCCATTTTTCAGCCGCTTCACAGTACTCTTCACCTGTGCAAGTGTCACATCTCCTGGTACTGTATTCCTTCTCTGCACCCCCCCAAAAGTAATTATGTTTACAGCTGTTCTGCTCTCTCTATTCCCGTTCATCAGGCTTTCAAAATATTCTTTCCTTCTGGTCCTTACTTTATCCCCATGGGTTAATAATCTACCACCTACATCCTTCACACCATCGCATATCTTTCTGCTTTCACTTCTACATTTCCACATCTCTTTCCAGAATAACATCCTATTTCGGAGTAGTTCGCATTCATTTTTCTTCCTAGATCATCATTTACCTCCATTTTCCTCGTCACTAGTGTCTTTACGTGCTTCTTGCTCTCAATATATTTAGTTCTTATTTTAGCTGAACCCCTGTCCTGTAACCACTATAGCCACTTCTTCCTCTTTTCCTCCACCACTCTGTTAACCTCCTCATCCCACATTGCTGTACCTTTCTTCTTCGTTGTTACTCTTTCCACACTACACACCGCTTTATCATTCCTAAGTAAGCAATCCCTATATGTATTCCACAGGCTGTGTAGATCCATTTCTTTACAATTCACTGATTCTAATTCCTCCTCTACTTTGGTCCTGTAATCATCTGCCATTTCTTTGATCCTCAGCTTCTCACATTCAGTCTTTCTCCCTGACTGCTCCTCTCTCTGCTGATCCACCTCACTCTTCTCAGCTTGATCTTGCATACCGCAGTCCTGTGATCTGACAGACCTCCACATCGTCCTTTCACGGCCCTTGTATCAGCAACCATTTCCATCACGACCTCTCTATGAGCACATCATCCCTCAGGCTTCTTAGAACACGATCCTCGTTCCCACTATACCATGTTTATTTACGTGCATCTTTGTGTTTGAAGTACGAGTTACAAATGCACAACCTCCTCTCCTGACACATATCCTTTAGTTGCTTCTCATTATCATTTTCTCCTGGTACTCCATAACAACCCATTATGTCATCCTTGGGACCAGTGACTACTCATCCATTCATATCACCCAATATAATCAATTTATAGCTCCTGGGCAATTATTATTATTATTATTATTATTATTATTATTATTATGGGGGACGTGGAAGATGTGTGCAGGATATTCACAGAAGAAATATGTGCAGCATGTGATGTGGTGTGTGGGATGAAGAGAAGATGGAGGGGTGCAAGGAACAGTGTGGTGGAATGAAGAGATGAGACAGGCTGTGGCACAAGAGAAGAAAGCATACGATGAATGGAAGAAGTTGAAAGGCGGAAGAGAGAGTGATATGTAGAAAGAAAGAGAGAGGTGAAAAGATTAGTAAGAGAGAGTAAGAAGAGAGTGGATGAGGAATTTGGAAGGAATTTGTGGGTAAAGTGGAGAGACTGTAAGAAAATGTTCTGGAAAGAGGTAAAGAGAGTAAGACAGGATGGCAGTGAAGTTAGCAGGAGAGTGAAAGATAAAAATGGTAGATTACTAGTGGATGAGGGAGAAAAAATGAGCAGATGGAGAGAACACTTTAAGGAATTGTTGAACATAAAGGATGGAAGTAATGCGAGTACAAGTGGCTGGGGAATGAATGGGAGAAGGAGGGAGGTGAGAAGACAGGAAGAAATCAAAAGAATAGAAGTTGTGAAAGCAATGAAGAAAGTAAAATTGGGGAAAGCCCCAGGAATTGGTGGAGTGTGTGGTGAAATGCTGAAGCATGGGGGAGAGATAGTAGTACAATGGATGTGGAAGATGTGCAGATTGGCCGGGGAGAAAGGTAGAGTCCCGAAGGATTGAAAGTCAGATATAATTATTCCCTTGTACAAAGGAAAAGAGGAAAAAGAAGTGTGTGGTAATCATAGGGGCCTTTGTGTTCATAGTGTAAGAGGGAAAGTGTATGGTAGGATACTTATTGACAGAGTCAGAGAAAGTACAGAGGAATTAGTTGGAGAAGAACAGGGGGGCTTTAGGAAGGGAAGAAGTTGTGTAGATCAGATATTCATTCTTAGATCTTTAGTGGAAAAGTTTCTAGAGAAGGGAAAGAAGTTGTATGCGGCTTTCATGGATTTGAAGAAAGCATATGACAGGGTGGATAGACAAGGATTGTGGAAAGTCTCTATCCATCTATTGCCAGACGCCTCAATCCCGTACGGGGTGGCCACAAACAAATCGCCTCCACGTCGCTTTGTCCCCCGCCATTTCACTGCCCTGCTCCCAACTCAAACCCCCCTCTCTCATATACCTCTCCACCCCATCCCTCCATCTCATCCTCGGCCTCCCCCTCCCTCTCCCCCCCCCTCCACCTCACTCACATACCCTTTCCTCGTCAGTCTCCCACCCTCCATCCTCTCCACATGGCCAAACCATCTCAGTGTGTTCCTCCTAATGCTTCCTGTCACATCCACATCCACACCACAAAGCTTCTTTATATCCTCATTTGTCAGCCTGTCTCTCAGTGTGGCTCCACAGCCTCCTCTTAAGCAACTCATTTCCACTGCACTTACTCTTGACTTATGTCCTTCCAACAACGTCAAAGCTTCACTTCCATACGTTAGAGTTGGTATCACAATACTTTCATGAAGTAACTTCTTCACTTCCATGCTCACTTCCCTGTTTCTTATCACTGCCTTCAAGGAACCAGCAACCTTTCTTCCTTGTTGTACCCTTTCGAGCAATTCACCCTCCAAACTTCCATCCTTACTCATCACACTACCCAAGTACTTAAACGTACTCACATTCTCCATTTCCTCACCATCCAACCTCACTGTACATTCAATGACTTCACCTCTCTCAAAGACCATCACTTTACTCTTCCCTGCATTCACCTTCAGATTCCGTTTCATACACACACTCCCAAACTCATCCACCAAGCCTTGCAGCTCCCCTTCGTCTTCACTCAACAACACAGTATCATCTGCAAACAACGTACAGGGAGTTTCCAAACACTACCCTCTATAACCAGGGCCACTCCAACATCCACTGTCCTGCTTTGTATGTCTTTTATTACCCCATCCATGTACATATTGAACAGCCATGAAGACATGACACATCCCTGTTTCAACCCAATCTTGAAAGAGAAAAATTCACTCAGTTCACCATACACAAGCACTGCAGCCTTAGCACCATCATACATATTCTTCAGAGCATTCAACAACTTCCCATCTACTCCAAATATTCTTAATACTTTCCACAATCCTTGTCTATCCACCCTGTCATAATGCTTTCTCCAAATCCATGAAAGCCACATACAAGTTCTTTCCCTTCTCTAGAAACTTTTCCACTAAAGATATAAGAACGAATATCTGATCTAAACAACCTCTCCCCCTCCCAAAGCCTCCCTGTTCTTCTCCAACTAATTCTTCTGTTCTTTCCCTAACTCTGTCAATAATTATCTTACCATACATTTTCCCTATTACACTAAGAAGACGAATGCTCCTATGATTACCACACACTTCTTTTTCCTCTTTTCCTTTGCACAAGGGAATAATTATACCTGACTTCCAATCCTCCGGGACTCTACCTTCCTCCCAGGCCAATCTGCACATCTTCCACATCCATTCTACTACTATCTCTCCCCCATGCTTCAGCATATCACCACACACTCCATCAATTTCTAGGGCTTTCCCCAATTTGCTTTTCTTCATTGCTTTCACAACTTCTGTCCTACTGATTTCTTCCTGTCTTCTCACCTCCCTCCTTCTCCCAGCCATTCCCCAGCCACTTGTACTCGCATTCTTTCCATCCTCTGTGTTCAACAATTCATTAAAGTGTACTCTCCATCTGCTCACTTTTCCTCCCTCATCCACTAGTAATCTACCATTTTTATCTTTCACTCTCCTGCTAACTTCACTACCACCCTGTCTTACTCTCATCACCTATTTCCAGAACATTTTCTTACAGTCCCTCCACTTTACACACAAATTCCTTCCAAATTCCTCATCCACTCTCTTCTTACTCTCTTACTAATCTTTATACCTCTCTCTTTCTTTCTACATATAACTCTCTTCCGCCTTTCAACTTCTTCCACGCCCCTATTTCTCATCCATTGAATGTATGCTTTCTTCTTCCGTGCCACAGCCTGTCTCACCTCGTTTTTCCACCACGCTGTTCCTTGCACCCCCCTTCGCCTTCTCTTGACCCCACACACCACATAGCATGCTGCACATATTTCTTCTGTAAATATCCTGCACACACCTTCTATGTCCCCCATCTGCTCCAATTCATATTTACCCAATCGTTCTGCTTCTTTTCTCTTATATTCTGTCATTTTCTCATCCTCTTGTAACCTTTCCACTCTCCTTGCAACTACTCCTTCTTTCCGTCCTTCCCTTCATCTATTTCTCCATGTTGCTTGGATCTTGATACTGGCCAGCACCAAGTAGTGGTCAGAAAGTCCACTCCCCCAACCACTATATGCTCTTGCATCCATTACACATCTTCGCATCCTTTCATCCACACACACATAATCAATCATTGCCTTCCTTTCATTCAGTCCACCGCCCACTCTTTTCATCATTTTGTGGAAAGTATTAAGAATATATGGAGTAGATGGGAAGCTGTTGAATGCTGTGAAGAGTATGTAAGATGGTGCTAAGGCTGCAGTTCGTGTGGATGGTGAACTGAGTGAATTTTTCTCTTTGAAGGTTGCTTTGAAACAGGGATGTGTCATGTCTCCATTGTTGTTCAATCTGTACATGGATGAGGTAATAAAAAGGGTACAAGGTAGGGTAGTGGATGTTGGAGTGGCCCTGGTTATGGAGGGTAGTGTTTGGAAACTCCCTGTACTGTTGTTTGCAGATGATACTCTGTTGTAGAGTGAAGACGAAGGGGAGCTGCAAGGCTTGGTGGAGGAGTTTGGAGGATTGTGTAAGAAACGGAATCTAAAGGTGAATGTAGGAAAGAGTAAAGTGATGGTCTTTGAGAGAGGTGATGTCAATGAATGTTCAGCGAGGTTGGATGGTGAGGAATTGGAAAATGTGAGTACGTTTAAGTACTTGGGTAGTGTGATGAGTAAGGATGGAGGTTTGGAGGGTGAAATGCTTGAAAGGGTACAGCAGGGAGGAAAGGTTGCTGGTTCCTTGAAAGCAGTGATAAGAAACAGGGAAGTGAGCATGGAAGTGAAACAGTTACTACATGACAGTATTGTGATACCAACTCTAACGTATGGAAGTGAAGCTTGGACGTTGTTGGAAGGACACAAGTCAAGAGTGAGAGCAGTGGAAATGAGTTATTTAAGAGGAGCCTGTGGAGTCACATGGAGAGACAGGCTGACAAATGAGGATATAAAGAAGCTTTGTGGTGTGGATGTGGATGTGAGAGGAAGCGTTAAGAGGAATACACTGAGGTGGTTTGGCCATGTGGAGAGGATGGAGGGTGATAGACTGACGAAGAGAATGTATGTGAGTGAGGAGGAGGGGGAGGGTGGGAGGGGGAGGCCGAGGATGAGATGGAGGGATGGGGTGGTGAGGTATATGAGAGAGGGGGGTGTGAGTTGGGAGCAGGGCAGTGAAATGGCGGGGGACAGGGCGACGTGGAGGCGATTTGTTTGTGGCCACCCCGAACTGGATTGAGGCGTCTGGCAATAGATAGATTATTATTATTATAAATCTTGTAATAATCATTATCATCAACCAGTCTCTCTCTCTCTCTCTCTGGGTGTGGGTTTGGGTGTGAGTGTTTGTGTAGGTCTTGTGTGTGGGTGTGGGTCTTGTGTGTGGGTGTGGGTGTTGGTGTGGGTCTGTGTGTGGGTGTGGGTGTCTGTGTTTGTTTGTGTATTTGAGTTTTTGTGTCCGTGTGTGTGTGTGTGTGTGTGTGTGTGTGTGTGTGTGTGTGTGTGTGTGTGTGTGTTCTCCGGCAGCCAAATGCAATTTTTTTTTAGAACCTTGTTAAAATACCCCCAAACCAGGTTATTGTTGATTCTAGTAGAACAAAGGACGTAGAATTCGAATCCGAGTGATGCCAAGCTGGCATCCTTGAGCATTGTGAGATATTGAAGATGGCGTCGAAGATGGTCATCGCATATAGTTAACAGTCTAAGATGTTACAGTTGCTTTACCTTTGATCGTTTTTTGTTCATCATTGGCTCTAATTATATGTTTGGAAGGTGGTTGAATGTGACTGTGTGAACACGTTTTATCTATATACGATTCATATTAAAATATTTAAGATGGGAAGCAACAATGCTACCAACAGCGTAAGGAAAGGCTTTATTTTTCTGACATTATTAACATTAGCAGATGCATATGATACAGAGAATATACAATCAGGTTCATTAAAAAAAAGACTTTTGCACTCAATTTTAATACATAATACTGAAAGATATAAGTACTTAAATGTATCATGCATATCTATATAGCCAGTACACTCACGCTTATTGTGATGCAGTTTCATTATGAACTATAACTATGTTTCATTAACATACACTGACAATTCATTTCTCTCAATATCCTCTTCAAATTCTTCATCAGTATCTGCTTGTGCATTGACATAATAAGGATAATTAAAAGTAATTATTGGGTCCATTTCACACTTACACAACATAGTACATGGTAGGGCTGATCGTTGGCATATGCAGTTTTTGAATGAACATGCTCTTGATCTGCATGAACAACAAAGCACTTTCATTACTTCATGTGAAGCAGCAGATGTCTTTGGGGGCAACTGTACTGGGTCCAGTACCTTGTTTGTATTGTCACGTTTCCAGCCATAATCAAAAGCTGCGAGGTCTGGGGGGCTGCACTCTATCGCTGCCCTCTGGGTACAACACTGGAAGTGTGCCTTTTTTTTACATGAAGAGCGAATGCTTCAGTGGTAGGCGGCAGACAGGCCAACTTAAATGTCGCACTTTTACTGTGGGCTGTCTAGGTTTTCCAAACACTAAACCGGACTTTAGATGTTTGCCCTTCACATTTGCTGCCATAGCATGCAGCTATGAATTTTGTTGCTCCACTGATGAGGCTGTTGATGTTGGTTTCCTTTTACTCCCAGTACTGGGACTTCATGGCCTCTCTGAAAACATTTTAAGACCTTTACTTTTCCAATGCCATGTAATGCACTAACAGCATCACAGTCTGTTAAGGCATGCAGTAGCAAAATTTGCTCTACTCGTACCAAATGCTTGTGTTTGTGGACTGTGGCAGTAATATTGATGACAATTCTCTTTGAGCATGTAGGAAGCATGATCAGTTCTCCTGTGAGATTCAGTGAACTATAGAATTGTGTTAATAAATCGAAAACATCAGAGTCATGAGATATGACATTCACACTGTTGCTACCTTACTGCATCGCAGAAATTACTTGGACTATGATAACATCCGCGTACTCTTGGGTTACAACCATGTCCTTCCTTTGGATATAGACACCTTGTCGAATCTCATGTGGCACTGCATCTGCTACTGTGATTAGCAGGCTGTTGTTGACAGGCTTCTCTTGGAAGTGCTTGATAAGACTTGGACAAATGTCATCAGTTAGTTCAACTTTGTTTTCTGTGAGTCTGAGAGCAATTGACTGTGCTGGCAGAGTTGTCTGCAGAGTGAAATGATGCAGATCACTCATGCTGATGCTCGACGTTCTCTTGTACAGCTCTTTGTGCTATATTCGAAGTATCTGTCAAAGACAAGGTACTGTATCCAATGCTGTTAGACATCATATTCTCAAGGTATGCTGCTGTCACCATTACCAGATCACCGATAATTCCACCTGTTGGTCAGTGAATACACTACAGCACAGCACATCCATCTAACACTATCACATTTGGATGCCACAAGTTTCGAGAGGTGTTTTTCACAGCTAAGGAAGTCAGTGTCATGGTCTTTGGCTTTTTTTAAGCTCACATGTTGACATTCTATGAGGGTGTTATCTTTCTCTTCCTGGTCTGGATTTATCGTCTGCATTTGAGGCACTTTAGGACCTATGTAATGTTGAACTTCAACTTCCCCTTCGAATGACTTGGTCATTTCTGTTTTGTTGATGCGCTCATTTTCAGTGTACTGATCTTTACTGTGATGTGCACGCTTTTGAGTTTGGGATAAAAGCATGGCAAGAGCATGGGTGGATTTCAATCCACTGAGAGAGGAGATATTTGCATCATAATTGTCTATTACTTTCTGAATCCACCCATCCTTTGCATCAAACATACCAGTAATCGCACAGTTCTTTGCAGACTGTGAGTCTGCTGAAGTTTTGAAACGTAACACTTCATCATAAGAACATGTTATAAGAAAGTCATATAAGGAGTTCACTAAATTCTTTTCTCTAATACCAAATGCATTCTGAAGTGTGGTTGGCCTATTAGTAATAGCACACGTTATTATGTTTCCGATAAGATATGCCCCTAGGGTGCCATTGAGTTTTGGGCTGATCTGGGCAAGTAAAGACAGAAGCGTCTCACTACACTGACTTCTACTAGGGTTGAATCAAGTTTGGTTGTGTAATATGCCCTATCTTGCTGTAGATACTTAGAATGAGTAGCTATTGTTTTGGCTGTGACTTTTAGTGTAGCAAGATCATCATCTGTTTCTTCCACCAGATGAAACAAGGCTGGATAATGCTTTTTCTCTAAAGACCAAAAGGTTTGCGAGACCTTTGCAAGAAAGTACAAGAAAAGCATCACCAAAATGCCTTGACAACCCCTGTATTAAACTTCGCCTTTGAAGTTTTTGACCATTGTTTTGTACACAAATACTGTATATCACTACCGAGGACCACATCTGCTTGTCAGACTCAAGCATTCTGACAGTTTCTACGAAAGCAGCATCACTTTAATTGACTGCCTTCGTGTCTATTGTCGTTTGCACAGATTTAGGTGCCATGGAAGCTGGTTTGCAGTCATTGTGATACCGAGCATCTACTGCATGAAGATCACTTAACACACCACACACACGCAATTCAACTTCCTCAGCCCATTTATCCTGTCCTATTTTACACATCTGAAGTATAGCATCCTTCACCGATATTACGTTTCTTCCAGATGTAACTGTGCGACATCGGCTGACTGGGTGCCAGCTGTTTGGATTTTCGGGGTTCTTTGTTTCAGTACATTCTTTTCCATAAAATATGCAATGAGTTTGAAAACTGAAGTCTGTGCTGTCACTTTGTTTTCTCTTTTTAGAGGGAGGAGGCTTACTACTGCTGGATTTGTTCAAGGATCTCTGCACCTTTGACTTTGAACAGTTCGAGGAAGCAGTCTCTATGGTATAAAAGTGTATAGTTTTCATTCTCAGATATGGCTGCCTGTAAATCAGTTGGAAGTTCATCTCCTCGATCTTGTCTTGCTTGTATGATTGGCCTGATTGCAGCGATGCCACCAGTCGACAATTTCGAACCTGGTAGTTTGTTGCACTGACAGAATAGCTTGAAGTAGCAGTTATTCATACTTTTCATGCAAAGTAGTTACTCATGGACCTGAAACACACCAAAACAAAGCACCAATTATGCTACAGTATTTGAAGCAGAAATAAAAATGTATAGCTTGGTCTACATTAAAAGTGTATCTACAAGTGAAACTCGATTAAGTAAACAGGGTTCTTGAAATACAAGAGTGTGTATTCTAAGCAAAACATGACACAAAAACAAGCTTAATGCATTTTAGATGTTGAGAAATACTAAAAGCAGGGCAACTGTAAAGAAGAAAAATGTTGTATGATACACTGTTTTAACATCTTTTTGAAAAATGACAAAGTTAATTATTAAAGAAATATGTTTTTATGTTAGATATCTACATTTATGAACATATATGAACCATAAAATATTTTAAAATTAATTCACAGACTAAGCTATTACATAATATGGTATATAAAACATTATATATAGTTATATACATTCTTTGTGTTATAAGCACTTACTAATGTTAATAACATGGCAAAGAATAAAGATTTCCTTTACGTTTTTGGCAGCTTTTTGGTAGCATAGTTGGTTGCCATCTTAAATATTTTAATATGAATCGTATATGGGTAAAAGATGACCCCACAATCAGATTCAAACATCTTCCAAACATATAATTAGACCAATTGATGAGCAAAAAATGACCAAAAAGTAGAGAAAATGTAACAACTTAGACTCTTAGCTATATGCGATGATCATCTTGGACGCCATCTTGAATATCTCAAAATCCTCAAGGATTCCAGCTTGGCATCATTCGGATTCGAATTCTATGCCCTTTGTTCTACTAGAATCAACAATAACTTGGTCTATCTATCTATCTATTGCCAGACGCCTCAATCCCGTTTGGGGTGGCCACAAACAAATCGCCTCCAAGTCGCCCTGTCCCCCGCCATTTCACTGCCCTGCTCCCAACTCACACCCCCCTCTCTCATGTACCTATCCACCCCATCCCTCCATCTCATCCTCGGCCTCCCCCTCCCTCTTCCCCCCTCCACCTCACTCACATACACTCTCTTCGTCAGTCTTTCACCCTCCATCCTCTCCACATGGCCAAACCACCTCAGTGTATTCCTCATAACGCTTCCTATCACATCCACATCCACACCACAACGCTCCTTTATATCCTCATTTGTCAGCCTGTCTCTCCACGTGACTCCACAGGCTCCTCTTAAATAACTCATTTCCACTGCTCTCACTCTTGACATGTGTCCTTCCAACAATGTCCAAGCTTCACTTCCGTACGTTAGAGTTGGTATCACAATACTGTCATGTAGTAACTTTTTCACTTCCATGCTCACTTCCCTGTTTCTTATCACTGCTTTCAAGGAACCAGCAACCTTTCTTCCCTGCTGTACCCTTTCAAGCACTTCACCCTCCAAACCTCCATCCTTACTCATCACACTACCCAAATACTTAAACGTACTCACATTTTCCAATTCCTCACCATCCAACCTCGCTGTGCATTCACTAACTTCACCTCTCTCAAAGACCATCACTTTACTCTTCCCTACATTCACCTTTAGGTTCCGTTTCTTACACACTCTCTCAAACTCATCCACCAAGCCTTGCAAACTTGGTCTGGGGGTATTTTTGCAAGGTTCAGCCTCTGGCAGCCAGACGTGTGTGTGTGTGTGTGTGTGTGTGTGTGTGTGTGTGTGTGTGTGTGTGTGTTCTTATCTAATTGTTCTTACCTAATTGCATGTTTACAGAAATGGGTGTAAACCAATTTTATCATACATAGCTTTAAATTTATGAATAGTTTTGGAACACACTATTTCATTCGGTAGTGCATACCACTGATCAATTGCCCTATTTTGGAAACTGAATTTCCTTATGTCTTTATCACCTCTCTTTTTTATGTATTTTTTTGCAGTGTCCTCTTGCCGATGCTTCCCCATAGGTCATACGTTCCTTTATATATATTTTCTCTTTCCCTGAGATGAAATTATAAGGCATAATCATGTCTCCTCTTATCCTTCTCTCCTGTAGGGTTGGTAGATTCAGTTTTTCTAGTCTTTCTTCGTAGCTTTGATCTCTTAAGTTTGGTACCCACCTTGTAGCTGCCCTTTGTAGTTTTACAGTCTTATCTATGTATTTTTTTTTTAAATGAAGATTCCAGACTACTGATGCATACTCGGGGGTTGATCTGATGAATGATGTTATCTTTCTCATCACGTCTTCACATATTTACTCGTATGTCAATGCTATTGTCATATTTGCAAACAGTATATACATGTTCCGTACCTTCTCACTGATGAGGTCAGCTGGAGATAGTCTGTTATTTATAACCACTCCTAAGTCCTTCTCTCTTTCTGATATGTGTAGGGGTGAACTTCCTAACATATAATCCCAATCTGGTCTTCTTTTACTTTTACCAAACTTAATTACATGACACTTGTCCACATTAAATTCCATTTGCCATGTATTGCTCCACTCACAAATTTTATTAAATTCTTCTTGTAGCTTTCTGCAAGAATCTGTATCAGTAATTTTCCTTCACATTTTTCCATCATCAGCAAACATATTTAGATAGCTTCCATTTCCAATGTTACAATCTACGTCATTTATATACACTAAAAACATAATTGGTGTCAGCAGTGAGCCCTGTGGAACTCCACTAATCATTTACCTCCATGGAGTGTAATTTCCCCTTAGTACTGTTCTCATTTCCCTTTTTCTGAGAAAATCCTGGATCCAACAGTACAGGTTGCCTTGGATTCCTCCTTGATAATACAGTTTTCATAAATGTCTTTGGTGCAGCGCTCTGTCAAAAGCTCTCTTGAAATGTAAATAGACACTGTCCACCCATCCTTCTCTCTTCTGGAATGTATCTACAACTCTATTATAGTAGCTTAATTGATTAGTATAGTAACATAAGATTTTCCCTTTCTAAAACCGAACTGCCTTTCTATTGTCATACTGTGTTCTTATAGATGGTTTACCGAAACTTTTCTTATTAGCTTTTCTGTTATCTTACTGGTCAGTGATACCGGTCGGTAGTTGAGTGGATTTTGTCTATTCCCATCCTTAAGTTGGGGAATAAAGTTTGCTTTCTTCCAAATATCAGGTAGTTTACCTTGATTTAAGGATTCCTTGAATATTAAATATATTGGTCTACTTAACTCTTCTGCACATTCATTTAGCAGCCAATCTGAAATCTCGTCAGGACCATTTGCTTTTCCTTTGTCTAATTTACCTATCTCTTCATGTACTTCTTTTTCTAATATTCGTATATCTGGTAACACGTGTTATCTTCTGTAAAAATATATTGGAAATTTTTATTTCGTGCTTCACAAATATCTTTCTCTTGTATACAGATGATCCCTTCGTCCGTAATGGACTGTGTGTGTGTGTGTGTGTGTGTGTGTGTGTGTGTGTGTGTGTGTGTGTGTGTGTGTGTGTGTGTGTGTTGTGTGTGTGTGTGTGTGTGTGTGTGTGTGTGTGTGTGTGTGTGTGTGTGTGTGTGTGTGTGTGTTCATATATGTGTGCGTATTTGTCTGTGTTTGTGAGTATCTATTTGTGTGTGTGTGTGTGTGTGTGTGTGTGTGTGTGTGTGTGTGTGTGTGTGTGTGTGTGTGTTTGTGTGTATGTTCATGTATGTGTGCGTATTTGTCTGTGTTTGTGAGTATCTATTTGTGTGTGTGTGTGTGTGTGTGTGTGTGTGTGTGTGTGTGTGTGTGTGTGTGTGTGTTCCAGAGAGACAAAAACAGACAGACAGACAGACATAATAAGGGAAAGATCGAGGCAGAGAGGATATGAGAGAGACAGACAGACTCGGGGATTAAGCAAATCTTGTATACAGTGACAGAATTAAAAAACTCACATAGGTAGACTGAGGTATATATATATGCAGTTAGGTAGATGCGTACATGGGGAGAGACAGACAGACTTGCCCTCATATAACGAACAGAATCCACTAATACCAAAACAGGTAGATAAATGGGTCTAGTTAAAATAGCCCAGCATCGAAACATATCCAAGACTGTGGCCTTTTTTTATAGTTTTGAAGTGTTTCTGTAAGTATAGTTCGTTGTGTTGCTGAATCTTTTCTTTGGTGATGAAGTTGTGTGTGTGTGTGTGTGTGTGTGTGTGTGTGTGTGTGTGTGTGTGTGTGTGTGTGTGTGTGTGTGTGTGCTTGTGTTTGTGTGTGTGTGTGTGTGTGTGTGTGTGTGTGTGTGTGTGTGTGTGTGTGTGTGTGTGTGTGTGTGTGTGTGTGTGTGTGTGTGTGTGTGTGTCTGTATGTTTGTATGTATGCTTTTGTGTTCATGTGTATACTTGTGTGTGTGTGTGTGTGTGTGTGTGTGTGTGTGTGTGTGTGTGTGTGTGTGTGTGTGTGTGTGTGTTCTGTATGTCTGTATGTCTGTGTGTTAGTATGCCTGTGTGTGCCTCTGTGTGTCTGTCCATGTGAGATGAGTTATGTTCGAGGAAGCAAGGCAAAAAAAGTTATATTTGTAGAGCTAATCAACAGCATAGCCAGTGAAATGGGCCACACACTTACTCACCATTCAGCCACATAAAATTATCGTTCACTTTACAAAAACTGATCAACTGGACATTTCTTTTTTATTGATTATCGTTGTAGATGAGCTTCATATTTCCCATTAAAAAAAAAAGTTCAATCCCTCGACAAAAATCAGGTTAAGGAAAGAGGTCCTAAACATTGTCATATTCTCCTTACACAGCACATCAAACCAACTCGATCGCTTGCTGGATACTAAGTCTCAATAACTTCAATACCTCACATTATTACATACTTACTCTGTCTTTCAAGATCTTGATAGTCTGCCAGGCATTCTTCCAACTCCGAACCTAACATCCTTATACCCTTGTCACTCCCGCATTTATATCTGTTTACTCCATATGACCGGAACATCTAAAGAATTTGTTTAGCCCTTGTGGAAACAGATTATTTTTTTTCCCACATCGTTCTTGATTCACATAATTATCCACTCTTTGTACAGTACTCCACACACGTTCATCTGTAACCCCAAGTCCACTGTCCTTGTGCTTGAGTTTTTGTTCTAACACTACATCAAAATCTCGCACTTGTATGTTACTGTGCGCATAAACACCTTCATGCAGTTCCTTTGCAGCCTCCACATTCACCTCGTTACCTATGACCAAGGCCCTTTTTGATCCAGCCATTTTCCTTCTATTTGCAATTCCATTTATTCCACAAATGTATCTCCCATTTCTATGACTGCATACGGGTACCAAAACTCAATCATTCAAGTCTCTCCGTTCACGACCAGAGAACACTGAAAGTCACCCTTCTTCTGATCAACAACGACCGTTCTTGAATTATTAACATATATATCGAATCACGGAGCTCAAAGATATCAACAGTATTCTGCAATACTCTCTGAATCACCGCCGATGCTACATTAAAAACTATCGAGGTGTTTACTTCTCCTCTAAGAAGGTGTGGTCAAGATGGTTGGAACGGCCGCCTGGGAATCAAAGGAGCCAGAGTTCATATCACGTACTCATCCCCGTCTTTTTACTGGGATTTTCATTTAGTTCTATATTTTGGTACTTTATTCTTCTGAGTAACTATTTTCCATTGGTTTCAACTTCTGCTGACATCCTGATTCTTCTATACGACCAGATTAAAATAACCATATGAATCCGAGTGACGTCATTTTGGTCGAGTCTTACTTGCACTGGACAATTTTATTCATTAAACTTAAGAAAGACGTCTCGTTTTGACAGTTTTAAAAGAAGGCTACATTTAGCCCCTTCGGATCTAGACGACTATTTAAAACACACAAAGGACGTCTCGTTTTGACGGTGTTAAAAGAAAGCTACATTTAGCCCCTTCGGATCTAAAAGACAATGTAAACCACACAAAGATAGAAATTGTATCCAAGTTTGAATAAAATCAGAAGACAAAAGCAACATGATTAAGACGCCCTCAGATACTGTTCGCTGTTAACTACATCAATCGTCATCGTGTTTAGGTGGTTGATTAACAACTACTTATAGGGTATATTCAATCATCTGAGTCTAAAGAATGGAGGCTGAGTGTTTATACTGAAAAATTAACATTATTTTGACCAGGATAAAAGTTGTATACAGTGTCACCTAGTGCAAGAAGCTTAGATATAGCTACTAGTGAGTAGCTAATAGTGAGTATGCCAGTCTGAGAGTGTCAGCATTGTCAGTACTAACCCTTCCGTGGTCGAAATAACATCTGCATTCTGTTGCCGGTAACTCGATTTTACTCATACGCTTGTAAGTCAGGAACTCGAGATTGTTTATAGTTCGGTAAGTTTGGTCCTTGAGACGGTGTGTTCATAACTGGTGGAACCTTGGCCTATGAGTGAAAGGCGCGCGGGTTCACATCCAGTACTTGCCGTCATTTTTGTATGGCATATTTCTTTTATGTAACTTTTTTTGCGTTAGAAATAGTTTTTCATAAGTTCTCCAACTTTCCTTTTGTTGCTTTGTCAATGATACCTTAAATTTCCTCATAGCAGTGATTTTACCCATTCAAACCGAGGACGTGGTTACTTATTCTGCCTAAATATAGATGAACGGTAGGTTTAATAATGGTGTCCTTGGGCTGAAAGTTAACAGAAGACCTGTTTGAAAGCTTTTCAGTGTGAGAGACCTTTTCAAGCTGAATAAAGTGATCTGAAGGCAGCAAGAATTTAAAAAAAAAAAAAAAAAAAACGTGTCAGCATTGTGAGGAATGGCTGGATGGACTGATGTGCGAGTGAGAAGGTCTTGCATGGATTGGTGGATGAGGGGTATGTGTGTAGGCATTATATTGGCACTAGTATATACCTCATATCACAATGTGCAAGATGTAGTAGTCTGCTGGAGACTCAGCTTCTCACTAGGAATGTCAATCCACATAATGTATATCGTGTTGTCCCAGACCATCAACTCAGGAATGCCAAATGCCTCTGATCAGGTGCTGGAAACATGACCGACACACACACACACACACACACAAGCACATACATAAGCACACACACTTTAGTCGGAAGCCAGAGGGGGATATAAGTCTGAAATCACGTGTCGGAATGTTAGAGAACCAGAGAGAGAGAACCATGGAGGAGGGGTTAGACAGAGCCTGAGAAAATGATCCAGGGCAAAAGGCAGGAGACAGGTCAACTATGGTCCTTTCGCAGCAAGAAGTCCGTTCAGGGTGTGGCAGAAGTTGGGATTTCCCCGAGTGCGACGTTGCTAATTTGACCACCAATTATCGGATTATCACTACCTACCCCCATCCCACCTGTTTCTCTCTCTCTCCCTCTCTCTCTCTCTCTCTCTCTCTCTCTCTCTCTCTCTGTATATATATATATATATATATATATATATATATATATATATATATTGTTACGGAACAGAGAAAGATAACGTACACTTTAAGTGAGAATGCTAAAAATCACTACTGTCCCGTAAAGTTCCAGGTTCAAAACAAAAGAATTAGGTAAAATTACAAGTTAAAGTTTAATGCTCAAACTAACAACAAAACATTCAGGACTCATAAGGATAATGTAATGGCAAATAAACAGGTTAAATATATGGTTAACTGCAATAGCCTCTATTAACACGAAATTAGCAAGAGTAAATTTATCTAAGTCAGCCCTGATAAAATGAGATACCAGATAATACTCAGTGAATGCCAGATAAATAATTACAGATACAAACTATTATCAAAAATGACTGACATAAAGAACCCCACACGAATTACAAAAACTTCACTAGGCCTACAAATTAAACTTATGCTATACAGTACAAGAAAAAATGCAACAACAGTTATACTCAAATTACACACAGCTGCTAGATGGTTGGAGATTTCTTGAGCACTCACAATAATAATATCTGTACAGGGGAGGACAGAGAAACGAACAAAATGAGGAGCAGATCCAAGTGGCAACGATGCAGAGACCGAGCTCATTATATAGGGGCTGGCAGAGCTTGATACAACTTGTAAGAGGGACGCGCAAATGAAGCCATGGGGACAGAGAGCTGAAAATCTCGCAAAGTATAACAGAGAGAACGACTTACTCTACTATAACGGTAGAAGGGGGGGACTGAGGCAGAACACGCTCGTGATCAAACATGCAGCAACTGTGCGTTAAAATTACACAAAGGATGATGAAATCATAGGCTATGTAACACCTCCCCACAAAGAAAAAGAAATTTACAAAGGAAATTTCTTATTACTCTAAAACAATCTGTCTAAAGTCTAGATAAGCAATCTGCAATAACATTTTCTTTCCCCTTGACATGTTGTATGTCTAATGAATACTCCTGAAGAAGTAGACTCCATCTTGTCAATCTCTGATTTTTATCTTTAAACTTACTAAGGAATTTCAGTGGGTTATGATCGGTATAAATGACTATGGGGTCAAAACCAGAACACAAATAAAATGAAAAATGCTGTAAACCCAAAATCAAGGCCAAAAGCTCTTTCTCAATAGTTGAGTAGTTCTTTTGAGGTGGAGTGAACTTCTTACTGTATTAAGATACAGGATGTTCAATACCCTGATCATCCTCTTGCAGCAAAACAGCCCCAGCTCCTGTATCACTTGCATCAACAGCCATCTTAAAAAGCTTAGCAAAATTTGGAGTAGCAAGCACTGGCTGACTTAATAGAATAGCTTTAAGTTTGTTGAAAGAGGATTCACAGTTATCGGTCCAGACAAATTCAACTCCCTTTTTCAGTAGGTCTGTAAGTGGTGATACAAGAATAGAAAAGTTAAGAACAAATCTCCTGTAATAACCTACCATTCCCAAAAATCTTTGTAGCTCCTTCCTACTTTTAGGTCTGGGAAGATCACTTATAACCTGAACCTTAGCTCCTGGTGGTGCAACATGTCCATCACCAATTACATACCCAAGGTACTGAACTTTAGCTTGACCAAACTCACACTTTGATAAATTAGCTACAAGATTAGCATGAACCAAACGGTCAAGAAATTTACTGACATGGCATAGGTGATCTTTCCAGTTGTCACTGAAGATTAATACATCATCAATATAAACAACACACCCTGCCAAACCGTCTGTTACAACATTCATGAGCTTCTGAAATGTGGCTGGTGCATTCTTCATACCATACGGCATTACAGAACATGCAAAAGCCTTTCCTAGTGTTACAAAACATGAGATCTCCCTAGCACGTTCAGTCATAGGTACTTGCCAGTGTCCCTTTAACAAATCAAACTTACTTATGTACCTAGCCTTTCCGATCTTGTCTATGCAATCTTCCACACGAGGGAGAGGGTAAGTGTCTGTTTTGGTTATCTGATTAACACGTCTGTAGTCGATGCAAAGCCGCCGTGACCCACCTGGCTTAGGGACCAGAGTGACAGGAGAACTCCACTCGCTCTGACAGGGCTCAATCATCTTGTGGTCCAACAGGTAGCCAAGCTCCTTCTGGATGAGAGGAACTTTCACTGGGTTCACACGGTAAGGAGGCAATTTAATTGGCTTTGCGTCTCCAACATCGACATCATGCATCAACACAGTAGTTCTTCCTGGAGTGGCACGGAACACTTGCGGGTACTCCTGCAGTAATGCCGAAAACTCCAGCCTTTCCTCGGGAGGTAGATGAGAAAGCTTAGTCTGGAGATCATTCATGATATCAGGATTCTTCCCCAAACTATCACTCAGGCTCATACTGCATGGGAGAGCTTCACTTGCAGACTCGGGTGGAACAGCTACAGAGCAGACTGGATTATTTTCGTCCCGCCTGTGATATAACTTTAGCATGTTGATGTGACATAGTTGCTTGCTCTTTCTACGATCTGGTGTGGCGATGACATAGCTGACATTATTGAGTTTCTTCTCCACGAAATAAGGGCCACTAAACTTGGCTTGAAGAGGTTGCCCATGAACTGGTAGCAGAATCAAAACCTGATCTCCTGGCTGAAAGTGGCGTAACCTGGACTTCTTATCATACCAAGTCTTCATCTTCTCCTGAGCAGCTCCTAAATTCTCTCTCGCCAGCTGTAAAGCAGTGGACAGCCGTTCTTTGAAATTCATCACATACTCCAGCAGGTTGACGTCATCTTCCTCCGACAGCCAGCATTCCTTGAGTAGCTTAAGAGGTCCTCTTACTTCATGGCCAAACAGTAGTTCAAAAGGTGAGAAGCCCAGTGATTCATTTGGAGATTCTCTTGCAGCAAACACAACGAATGGAAGACCCCCATCCCAGTCCCTCTGATGTTCCAAACAGTATTTCTTGAGCATCGATTTGAGTGTTTGATGATATCTCTCCAACGCTCCTTGGGTCTGGGGATGGTAAGCTGAAGACGTGATCTGGGTGATGCCCAACTCTTTCAGAGACTGTTTGAAAACGTTTGACATGAAATTACTTCCCCGGTCTGACTGTACCTCCTTGGGCAGACCAAACTTTGTGAAGAACCCTAGCATTTCCTTAACCACGTTCTTTGCTGAGCTATTTCTAAGTGGAATGGCTTCAGGATAACGAGTAGCCATATCAATCAGGGTCAACACATAAGAAAATCCTGAAGAAGTCTTAGGAAGAGGGCCCACAATATCCACCAACACACGGGTGAAAGGCGCCTCAAAAGGAGGAATGGGAACTAGAGGTGCAACCTTTTCGGTCTGATTACACTTCCCCACAACTTGACAGGTGTGACAAGACTTACAATACCAGGAAACATCCCTGAAGATACCTGGCCAGTAGAAGTGTTTCAAAATGCATGCCACAGTCTTCCTCACTCCAAGGTGTCCTGCCAAACTGGAATCATGAGCCACTTGAATGATATCCTGCCTACAAACACGAGGGATGACAACTTGATGTACAACCTCCCATTCACAGTCGGCTGATGCTGTTGGGGGTCTCCACTTCCTCATAAGTACTCCTGACTTTACATAATAACAAGTAGAAGCACCAGCTGACTCTTCCTCACTGCAAGCAGAGTTAGCTAGACCTTTCAACTCAGGGTCAGCAACCTGCAACTCAACCAACTCTTGACGAGACAAATTATCAACACTACGGGGTACTGCCTCATCTGGTGAGTGGTCCAAATTAGCAAGAAAAGTGTCTGCTAGGATAACATCATCATTATCATTATCCTCTAAATCACCAGTAACTTTAGACTTAGCCCTAGTGACAGCACATGCAGGGAACACATCAGGGACATCACAATCCTGGGACGCAGCCACTGGCTCACTAGACAACTGAGGAGCTGGACACACTTGACTTCCACCAATATCATTTCCAAGTAAGAAAGTTACACCTGACATTGGGAGTGTCTCAACCAACCCAACCATAACAGAACCATTAACAAAACCAGACTCTAAATTCACTCTGCACAGAGGAACAGAGAAGTAATTATTCCCTACACCTTGCAAGATTACAGTTTCATCAGAAGAATTAAAATTAGAGCCTAGAACACTGGTCAGCATAAGGGATTGGCAAGCACCTGTATCACGATATATTTTAACTGATTTCCTGTCATTACTGTCCAGAGGACTGACAAAACCATCAGACAGGAAATTAGCACATGAACTCTTGAGAGTGTCACCCACGTTACTGCTCAAAAGAGGAGCTCCATCATGAGAATTTAAGTTACCCCTCAAAGCAGGTTCAGTTAACTCAGTTAAAGAATTCTGGGAACTCTCAAGAGTGGACACTAGACCAATTGACTGAATATTTAAAGACTCCTTTTTGTTCACATCACGCTGTCTCCTGAAACATCTCTCCGTAGTATGACCAAGCTTACTACAATAAGTACATTTACTTTTCTGAAATCTAGAGGTGAAGCTGGTATTTACTTCCTGAGAAACATCATCCTTATTCTCTTTCCTGTTACCTGTACTCTGAGTAGAGGCAACGTACTTACTCTCAGCTTTCCCTTTTTCTTTAGAATATCTCTTGTGAGTGAGAACATATTCATCAGCTAAAACTGCAGCATCAGACAAATTATCTATTCTTTTCTCATCAAGATATAGGCTTACATCTTTACTAATACACCTTTTGAAATCCTCCAGCAAAATCATCTGCTTAAATTTACCAAAATCAGAATCCACATTCTTAGAATTTAACCACTGCTCTAACAGATCTTCTTTGATTTTTGCATACTCTACATGGGATTGCTTATCTTGCTTATAAGTTGTCCTAAATTTTACTCTATAAGCTTCAGGAACAAGCTCATAGGCCTTAAGAATCAAGCTCTTAACTACATCATAATTATCAGACTGATCCTGAGGCAAAGATGCATAAGTTACTTGAGCTTTACCGGTGAGAACAGTTTGAAGGAATACTGGCCAATACTCCTTAGGCCAATTAAAACCTGTAGCTACCCTCTCAAACAACTGAAAATACTTTGTTAAATCAGATTCATTAAAAGGAGGGACAAGTTTAACATTTTTAGCCACATCAAAACCATCAAAGCTAGATGATCCAGTTCCACCTTGTTTCATGCGATACTCATGGTCTGCCTGAATCCTAGCAATTTCAACTTGTGCCTCAGCCTCCTTAGCTTTTGCCTGAAATTCAGCCTCCTTAGCCTGTGTTTGAAATTCAGCTTCCTTCACACGAGACTCCGCCTCCTTAGCCTTAGCCTCCTGCAGGGCTAGCTGTAACTTAGCTAATTCAATCTGCGTTTGCTCATTTGGAGGAGTTACATTAAACAAGCTTTTATTAATCATGCCAACAATTTGATCTTTAGAATGATGAGAGTGAACTGCAATTCCCAATTGTTGAGCAACAAGCTTAAGTTCATTCTTTGTTCTGTTTTCTATATCACACACTGTTTGCACATTTGACAAAAAATCTTTGGCTTCATCAAGTGTAGAAATAGTAGCCATCATGAATATATCACAGTCACAAAATATCAAACAATATCCTTATGATAATATCCTGAATATCCTGATATGAGGTCGCCAAATTTATGTTACGGAACAGAGAAAGATAACGTACACTTTAAGTGAGAATGCTAAAAATCACTACTGTCCCGTAAAGTTCCAGGTTCAAAACAAAAGAGTTAGGTAAAATTACAAGTTAAAGTTTAATGCTTAAACTAACAACAAAACATTCAGGACTCATAAGGATAATGTAATGGCAAATAAACAGGTTAAATATATGGTTAACTGCAATAGCCTCTATTAACACGAAATTAGCAAGAGTAAATTTATCTAAGTCAGCCCTGATAAAATGAGATACCAGATAATACTCAGTGAATGCCAGATAAATAATTACAGATACAAACTATTATCAAAAATGACTGACATAAAGAACCCCACACGAATTACAAAAACTTCACTAGGCCTACAAATTAAACTTATGCTATACAGTACAAGAAAAAATGCAACAACAGTTATACTCAAATTACACACAGCTGCTAGATGGTTGGAGATTTCTTGAGCACTCACAATAATAATATCTGTACAGGGGAGGACAGAGAAACGAACAAAATGAGGAGCAGATCCAAGTGGCAACGATGCAGAGACCGAGCTCATTATATAGGGGCTGGCAGAGCTTGATACAACTTGTAAGAGGGACGCGCAAATGAAGCCATGGGGACAGAGAGCTGAAAATCTCGCAAAGTATAACAGAGAGAACGACTTACTCTACTATAACGGTAGAAGGGGGGGACTGAGGCAGAACACGCTCGTGATCAAACATGCAGCAACTGTGCGTTAAAATTACACAAAGGATGATGAAATCATAGGCTATCTAAATATATATATATATATATATATATATATATATATATATATATATATATATTGTATATATTTATTATTTATTTTCAACTTTTTTTCCACACCACCTATGAGGCGCGTTTTATTTTTAAGAGGTTTCCCCTGTAGGCCTAATCCTCTCTCTGACCCTGGGTCCCTTGCCGACCTCGGCGTGGCAACATGGGCAAAAAGCACTGCCACGTGTCAGAATTCATTCAAATCGTTGTTATAATTCTAAAAAGTGATACGCAATGTACTATATAGCTTCCTTTACTATATACAGAATATAAAAAACAATTTTAAATAGCACATAGATGGGAATTAAGAGAGAGAGGGGCATTATCGCTAGAGGTGATTCACCAGGTGGGCCCCTGAACGGACTTCTTGCGGCGAAAGGACCATAGGAGGTTTTGCCGTCACACTACGTTACGCTGTCAATCACACTTCAATATACTGTAACTGTGTACAATAAACTCCGAAACCCAAGAGTGCTCCGTAACTCACTTCTCTTATGATACACAAAGGGGGAAGGTGAAAAAGAGACAGAGACCTACCTATTCACTCCAGTCGATGACACACCATTGTACTAAGCAGGGACAAGTTCAAGCCATATATATTATGACGCCTTATGACTTTATACTGGCAGTGCTTGGACGATCTACAATCAACCACTTTATCACTCTACGTCTGTTTTAGTCGACTTTCATCGATATTGGTAGCAGTTGTGAACAACGGTAAACTACGACAACTTCGTTCATCGATATTGGTGACAGCGGTTAAACGAACTACAACCAAATCACATCTAAGGAATTTATATGGAGCAGACACCTCTCATGAACTGCTACAACAGTAAACGATAGCGGTAAATGACTCCGATTAACGTCTCAGTCAACAATCAACGAACAAATTACAATCAAGACAATCGACGACTGCTCTACAAACAACAATCATCAATCAAACTGCAAGTGAATACAGTGAGAACAAAAAGTGAGAAACTACAAGCAACAACAAGCAAAAGTGAGAAAAGAAGAAGTGCATTTGTACTGTGCTATTGACCCAGCATGGTGATGTATCAACACATCTGACCTCATTCCTCCCTCCTTGAACCTCCACCATGACCTCCACCTTCTCCAACACTACCACCACCACTATCTTCACCACAACTACCAGAATGAGGCAGCTACTCAGCAGTGTGTCATCATTCGCTGAGTGAGGACAACGACACCACTAACCTACCTACATACTTACCTACCTACCACTCTACCTACTTACCCACCTACTTACGTATCTACCTACGACACAATGGGGAGGCGTGGTACTGACAACGATAACGCAACATCTGCTAATCATCTGACAATCCCTCCTCCGCCAGCCGACGTCATCATCAGCTCCATAGCCAGTACTCCCGCCACAGTTTATATCAGTGGGTCGAACAATTACTCTATTAATTTAATAGTACTACTTCATTTATATACAACCTTACGTAAACACACAGTGATAGACAGTATATATCCTTACATCAACATATAATACATACATATGAAAATAAAGTGAGATCAGAGAATTAAACTATAAGTATACACATATCATTCATATTACAGTTACAAGGAAAATCAAGTGAAAATGACTAACACAAATGGAGCTAGCAATAGTATGCAATACTCAACCGCCCACTTAAGTACTTACAACCAGTAACTAAAGATGAAACATATCAAGTTGACTGCACAACCCTTGGAGGACTATAGTATTAAGTGATGTGTGGTACAAACGAAACTAAATACTGTATGTATTGTAGATATTATTTATTTAATTTTACACAAAATAACAAATTATGGGGTTACAAAATACTATATAATTTAAATATAAACTCTGCAATACAGCAAAGCCAATTTACTTATGGGTTCTCACATAGACAGCAAGTACATCACATATGGCTGACTACTGTAGACTTGCCATCGTATTGCTATTATTTTATGAATTATATACATTTTTTTTTTTTATGTGTTCGACTCTGGGCATAGGCTTCACAGCCTGCTATCAAGGCCCAGCAGTCCTCCTACATACTATCCACCTCTACATTTGTATCAGTTATGTAGCTACAATGACTACACCTGTGATTCCTGCAGTTAAGTTACAACTGCTACAATTACGGAACTGCAAACACTAGCATTACTGCAATTATATTACAGTTGCTATAATTATGTAACTACAAACACTAACATTTTTGCAGTTATATTACACTTGCTACAATTATGTAACTACAAACACTAGCATTACTGCAGCTATATTACAGTTGCTACAATTATGTAACTACAAACACTACCGGTAGCATTACTGCAAATATATTACAAATGCTACAGTTCTGTAACAACAATATATTACAACCACATTTTATGACAGTTGCATTAACATGATGTAACTACAATTTTATGGCAACAACAATTATGTAACAGATGCGTTAACAAGATGTAACTACAATGTTATGACAACCACAATTATGTAACAGTGGCATTAACACAATGTAACTACAATTTTATTACAACCACAATTATGTAACAGTCGCATTGACACAATGTTATGTTACAGCCACTCTTGCGTAACAGTTACATTTACGCATTGTAACTACAATTGCATTAACACAGTGTAACTGCAATTAAGTTACAATATTAACACAGTTATGTTACTTTTACAATATCATGTATTTCACTTAACTAGCTTACAAGCTGATTGTAATGTGAATATAATATGCAATAATATGTTATGACAGTATTTACTGCCGTTGGTACGACAGCTTTGTGTGATCGAGCAATATGTAGGCATTTTATAGGCACTAGTTTATATCTCATATCACAATGTGCAAGATGTAGTGTCTGCTGGAGACAGACACAGCTTCTCATTAGGAATGTCAATCCACACTGTGTATATCCACTATCTTGTCCCAGTTCAAGAATGCCAAACTCTTTTGATCAGGTACTGGAAACAGCACCTGCCTGTTGCCCTAGATTCTATTCTCATGCTCTGTCTAACCCCTTCTCCCTGGCTCTCTCTCTGGTTCTCTAACCTTCCTGCATATGATTTCGGACTTATATCCCCCTCTGGCTTCCGGATAAAGTGTGTGTGTGTGTGTGTGTGTGTGTGTGTGTGTGTGTAGAAATCCACCTTGTGGAGGTCCAAGCTTGGTTGCCAGGTGGGTAGGTCGGTGGGTGCATGATGGAAGCGGTGGGCTGGTGGGTGGATAGGCAGGGTGGATGGACAGGTGGGTGGTGTCGTGGATATTGAGTGGCTGGGGTGGATTAGCAGGTTGTGGTGGGCTTTGAAGTGGTTTGGTTTGATTGGGTACATGGGTGGGGTAGGTAGGTGTTTTGTGTGAGTGGTTGGCATCCCGGAAGACAAGCCCAGGAGACGGGCTTACTATACTCTGTCAGTGGGTAGATATGGAACGGTTGGTAGGTGGGTGGAGGGAGGGAAATAGGTCCAGTGGGAAATAGATCTATGATGTAAATAGCACCATGGTTAAAATGTATGCTGGAAAATAGGTCCACGGGGGATTTGTCAGTGGGGAAAATCGATTCACTGGGAACATAGGTCCAGTAGGTAAAAAATGGTCCAGTGCTAAAAAAGGTCTATGGAGGAAATTGGTTCATATGGTGAAACAGGTCCATTTGAGGATTTGGTGTGTCATCATGGGTACAAAGGAGTACAAAGTACAAAGGAAACCAAACAGCAACAGAAAGTGTCCATGGGAACAATACGTCCATTGACGAAAAAGAGGTCAATGGAGATAAACAGGTCCATGGGGAACATAGGTCCTTCGAGGGGAAATAGGTCCACGGAGATAATAGGTCAGTTGAGAGAAAGTGGGTCCGTTACAAAAAATAGTCCAGAGTGAAATAGGTCCATGGGGGAAAGTGATCCATGGGACAATATCGTTGGAAGAAATGGGTTATTAGGAAAAATGAGTCCAGCTGGTAAAAGCTCTGTGGGAGGAATGGGTCCAAGGAGAAAAATGGCTTATGGTGAAATTGGTCCATGGAAGAAAGTAGGTCCATGGGAGAAAATAGGTTCAATGAGGTAATGGGTTCATGAGAGAATCTGGATCCAAGTGAGAAAATTAGTCTTTGGAGGAAAATGGATAAATTGGATAAAAATAGGTCCATGATTGAAATATGTAGGTGAGGAGATGACCCGTAGTGATGTGTAACCAGTGACATACTTATGTGCAAGTTTATTTTATAATCCTTTACATTCAGATGTTTGGGTATTCATGGTGCCATATTTACTCAAGTGCCAAACCAGTGAGATCTGCGGCATCACCAGCGGCGTTCACTGAGAAACTAATTGCTAAGACTTCCATCACTGTAGACGGCTTGGCATTGATTAACCCGAGGCATCCCATCGATGTATGGGTACGTCACAACATTTTGTCAGAGCTAGACTTGTCGACATACTGGTACGTCGCGCAATTGCATGGTTCATAATTTGCACAATTTTCAGTTTTCGTGCGTGATTTTTGGTATGTATACACAGGACACCTTCCTCTATTCCTCTACAAGATGCCAGGCAGGGACAATGCCTTATCCCGCATGACCTCCCCCCCCCCACACCATTGTCTCGCAATTCACCTGTTACCAGTGACCTGGCCAAAAAAGACATTCAGGGCCAAAGTGATTCCCCAATCGATGACAATGTGGAAGACAAAGTTTACATAGCATTAGAGGAAGAAACAGTCAGAAATGATGATCAGGTAATGTCATCAAAAAAGGTCAGGTATGTTGATGTGTTAATGAGTGAAACAATGCATATATTGCCTATATCACTGTTTGAAAACCAATATACTGTACTCTCGTACTACATATAAATTCGTACCAAATAAATAAATAAATACCGTGTATGGGTGGTGTGGAATGGTTACCCTCCCATAGAACTCGTTTTCTTTGGAGCCAGCCTGATAGAAAACCTAGTAAGGTAAGGAGGTACTGCTACCTGTATCGAGTATTTTAAACCTCAGGTGAGCGATTTCTCTATGAATTTTCGATGATTCTCACCAAAAGCGGAGGTTTGAGCCAAAAAAAAAAAAAAATCCAAAATTGGTCGGGACTGGGGGTGAGTCAGTGGTGGAAAATCGGTCGGGACGTGACGGGTTAACTTCGGCTGAACCTTCTTATTTCAGCGCCACTATCTCAGGATTTCGTTTCCCCGGACGCTATTCACTTCACTCCGATAACGTTTTGTTGCTACATCCAGAGGGCTTTCTTTGCATCAATAGTCTTTCCAAACCATATATCTGGATCAGATAATGCTTTCACTAAACCCTTCACAAGAAAAATTTGTCTCCTAAGAGGAATAAGTCATCTGTGGGTAGCAGTTTACCAAAAGAAACTATGAACAGATTCAGGAGGTTAACCAGCTAATAAATGAAATCATCCCCTGCACGAGATAGCGAGCTGTTCTGAGCTAATGATGATCGAATAAGACAGTTGGGAACATAACTTTGAATCCTTGAAGCATTATTGGTATAATTAGGTAAATGAACATGTCTTCCTTATTTTCATTATACGAAAGTAAGGGTCGAGAGTTCGCGCCCCTGCCTGGTAGCTGCCTTGCTGGGAGTAGTAAAGTAGCCCTCTCCTGTCACGAAGATCTAGCTCGAGAAATTCATTTCTCCATTTTTTTTTTTTTTATTTACTGTACCTGACTTGTCGGTACATTTATTGTAACACTATAGCGAATGTGCTTTGAAGCCCCGATACAACCCGTGGAGTGAAAAGATCGTACTGGTAAAGTAAAAACAATTTCAGTTTGGAAAAAACTGTATGATTACAGTAGAATGCTGTGATTTGATAACAATACATGGACTGATATTAGTGAAGTATGCAATGATATACAGGCAATTACAGTGATGTTGAACGCTGCATATCATAGCTGAGAGCCTTCTTCAGTTTTCACGCTAGTGTTGTCAATTTATCGTTTTAGCTAAATCAAACTTTTTAAAAATTAATGTAGCTGATTTTTTCCCTATATCGGTTAGTTTTCAAACACTTGTCTAGCATTTATATTTCCATTATTATTATTACTCCAGTCTGGCGAGTCTTAACCACTTTTGAGCCAATTTAGCAGACTGATATGATATCCATTTGACAACTCTTGAACCGTCTGTCGGTTCACGCTGCCCGCCCAGTCGCCCATAGGATTTGTCTGTCTTTAGTAATAATGCGAAGAGGTGTGTGCAGACGCTGTGCTCCTTTGAAATTATTCAAATTATATGGCAGCAGTTTGCGTCACTGTGGCCAAAGTGAGGAGTACTTATTCGTGAATATTTATGGACGATCACAGTGCTTTAGAATGTGATGAACAGAAAGATCGATAATATTTGTTTTGTGAACTGTGCATTAAATCAGCAAAAAGTTATATCAAGAGGCTGTGGCAAAGGAGAAAGAAAACAATCTAAGCAAATCAGCCCAGAAAAAGGTATTAGTTTCAAAAGGAAAATAACAAAAAAAGCTAAAAGGCCAAGGCATTGAACATATTTTTTTAATGCAAGAAAGAAGGAACAAAAGGCCAGGGGCCCGCAAACCGTTCCTTCCAAGAAAAAAAAAAAAAAAGAGAGCCAGATCCAAGATCCGTTCATTTCGAGATGCCTGGACACACTGCGTTTGAAAGACAGATTGTCGGAAGTAGGAAATAGAGACAGACGGAGACAGTTCTACAGTTGACCTGTTGCATAAATGAAGGACTGGAAGTAACGGTTAACTCTTGCATTAGAGAGATGGACAGAAAAGGGATGATTTTTTTGCTAGACAGGTGCTACACGCCTGTCACAGAGGTGGAGGGATGCAAGTAGACAGTTCAGAGGAGCAGTGACCAATGAAGTAGCGATAGAAAAGAGATAATGATGCAACAGTGCGGCAAAGAGACAGAATTTGAAGGGAGCCAGTAAGAGAAGGAGAGTTGATGAGACGAAAAGCCTTTGACTCCACCCTATTGAGAAGAGCTGTATGTGGGGGGCCTCCCAACACATGAGTGTTGTACTCTACACATGGGTGAATAAAACCAGTGTATAGAGTCAACAACTGCGCAGGAGTAAAGAAGGTACGGAGTTGGCTTAGCACACCTAACCTCTTGGAAGCAGATTTTACAAGAGATGCAATATGATCTTTCCAAGCTAAGTCCCGAGCGAATTAAACCCCAGGCATGTTCAAGGATGATGCAGGATTGGGCTGGATATTATTAAACATTAGTGGGTACTCCTGTGGAAGATTTTGACGGGTTGATATGTGTAAAAACTGAGTTTTTGATCCATTAAAAACAGCAGGATTATTTTTACCCCAGTCAGAGATACGAGCTAAGTCAGACATCCACACCACAACGCTCCTTTATATCCTCATTTGTCAGCCTGTCTCTCAGTATGACTCCACAGGCTCCTCTTAAATAACTCATTTTCACTGCTCTCACTCTTGACTTATGTCCTTCCAACAACGTCCAAGCTTTACTTCCATACGCAAGAGTTCATATCACAATACTGTCATGAAGTAACTTTTTCACTTCCATGCTCACTTCCCTGTTTCTTATCACTGCTTTCAAGGATCCAGCAACCTTTCTTCCTTGTTGTACCCTTTCATGCACTTCACCCTCCAAACTTCCATCCTCACTCATCACATTACCCAAGTACTTAAACGTACTCACATTTTCCAATCCCTCACCATCCAACCTCACTGTACATTCATTGACTTCACCTCTCTCAAAGACCATCATATTACTCTTCCCTACATTCTCCTTTAGATTCCTTTTCTTACACACTCTCCCAGACTCATCCACCAAGCCTTGCAGCTCCCCTTCGTCTTCATTGAACAACACAGTATCATCTGCAAACAACAGTACTGGATGTTTCCAAACACTACCCTCTCTCACCAGGGCCCCTCCAACATCCACTAGCCTACCTTGTACCTCCTTTAATATCCCATCCATGTACAGATTGAACTACCATGGAGACAGGACACATCCCTGTTTCAACCCAACTTTCAAAGAGAAAAATTCACTCAGTTCACCATCCACACGCACTGCAGCCTTAGCACCATCATACATACCCTTCACAGCATTCAACAACTTCCCATCTACTCCAGATATTCTTATTACTTTCCACAATCCTTGTCTATCCACCCTGTTATATGCTTTCTCTAAATCGATGAAAGCCTCATACAACTTCTTTCCCTTCTCTAAAAACTTTTCCACTAACGATCTAAGAATGAATATCTGATCTATACAACCTCTTCCCTTCCTAAAACCTCCCTGTTCTTCTCCAACTAATTCCTCTGTTTTTTCCTAACTCTGTCAGTAAGTATCCTACCATACACTTTTCCTATTACACTAAGAAGACAAATGTCCCTTTAATTACCACACACTTCTTTTTCCGTTTTTCCTTTGTACTAGGGAATAATTATACCTGACTTCCACCTTCACATTCCCTACTTTACCATTCATATCACCGATCAAAAACACTCTCATTCCTTCCAAACTTTTCCATGCACACTTCCACATTTGTCCAGAACTCTTCTCTCACTCTGCTTGCACGATCTTGAGTTGGCACATACACTCACACAATCGCTCACATTAGTAGTTCAACTTTCAATCTTACCCACACAATCCTTGACCCAACTGATCCATACTCTCTTATGTTCTTCCATCTTTTACTCACAACAATACACACTTCTTCTTTTGCCCTCTCATTCTCACCCACTCTTGCACATATGCCCCATCCATACTTCCATTCTCTTACACTTTCACCTTTCCATTTAGTTTCAGTTACTCCACATACATACACTTACGCACCCTCAAGCACCTGGACAATCTCTCTCTCTCTTTCACCTCATCATTCGCACCCTTACATTCCATGTTGCGATCAGTACCATGTCCTTTGTTCGGTCCTTGGTCGTCATCTTTTGGTCAGTCCTTGTCCGAGACTTCTTGTTCGTCTTTTTAGTTAGTTGTTTTCCGGGGAGGGGCACTAACCCTCTGCCAACCCTTTTATTCGCCTCGTACGACAAGCAGGGATACTGGGGGAGTGTTCTTGAAAAAAAAGAAAAAAAAACTACCCCCAGGGGGTACCACGACATTAAATGCATAAATTTTATCTAGAGACAGTCTGACCAACTTTATTCTTAGCTTCTTGATTATCAGAATAAATACTCATTTTCCAAACCCTCTCTTATCCATTGTAGAAAAGAATAATGAACTACTGGATCAACACGAATGGTTTAATAAGCACTGCAATTTATTTTGGAAAGCAAAATTGAGGCAATGGCAGGAAGGTAGAACCTCTTAATTACAGTACGTAGCGAAATTACATGAGTGGTTGTTTGAAACTGAGAGAGAGAGAGAGAGAGAGAGAGAGAGAGAGAGAGAGAGAGAGAGGTTGTTTTGAATGTAGAAGGGAGTGGCAGTGCAAGATGGCTTTACCAATGTTATCCTGCAATATAATTAACAGTGAACTATGAATAGTCTAGGACTACATTATTTCGTGTTCGTTGTAGAAATGGCAGAGACGCGGTGAAGGGAAGAATGCAAATGATCCTAGTGTCATTACCCTCCGTGGCCGTATCATCGGATGGTGGGATGTGGGAAAGTCATCAAGAGAAATTGTCCTTCTCACAGGTGTCTCTGTCAGGACTGTGAACCGATGGATTCGTCGGTGGCAAATGGAGGGCTCAGTGATGACAAAGTCCCGCATTGAAAGACCTCGAGTTCTCACACATCAAGATGTCGCCCATATAGCAGTCATGGTAAACGAGGAGTCAAAGTGTTCAGCAGTTCGGGTTACTCGGACTTTACAGCTTCCTTGGGATCAGCGGACGACGAGCAGACGCATTCACGAGATGGGCATTCACTGTTACAGGATGGCCAAGAAAGAAAAACTCTCTCAAGCCAGTAAAGAGAGTAGACTAGGCTTTGCTTTACAGTTTTTAGGAGCAGACATATATTTTTGGAACACAGTAATATTTACTGATGAGAAATATTTAACGTCGGTGGAAGCTGGGGCTGGAACGAAAACACACGGTATGAAATATATAGGAGAAGGGCAAAAGTGGTAGGGTGACCCTATCATTTTGGGGATGGATGTGGGCCAATGGACGTAGAGAACTGACGAAAATAGGCGGAAGACTTACAGGGTAAAAATACACCGACGTGTTAGAAAATGCTTTATTGCCATTCGTGCGAAAAATGGCAATCCCACATCCTCAAATTATTAGACTCATTCGCGACAGGAGTCCTGTGAATATGTGCACAGTGGTAAAGGATTGGCTAAATCAGCACCCGGAAAGGGAAGTCCTCGATTGGCTCTCTAAGTGTTGTGAAATAAATCCAGTCGATTGTATGTGTATCATTAATACTGTCGTGTTTGACTGATATAAATTCATTTGTTTAACTAATTTGATTCATTTTTCTCTAATAAAACTTTGGTGCTACATTTTGTAACTTCATCCCGAGCACCTCCGGAAACTGATTGAAATAATCAGGCTTAGCTGAAGGGGGTCAAAACCACGGTGGTATACCTGTAAGTATGGTATGAATTATAACTTTATCAAAGACAGAAAAGTATGATCATAATATTCACTGAAAAGTTTAATATCCAGCGATAACCAACGACTGGCCCCTCTGCAAAGAAACCAACGAATCACAGCTATGCAAAAGATTGTTTAAAAAATGAAATACAAACTGAATTCTCCTACGCTACGAGAACTGAGAAACATCATAGTCTGTCTATATATCTATTGCCAGACGCCATAATCCCGTAAAGGGTGGCCACTTGACGTTGTTATTTGTTTTACGGGGAGGGGCACTAACCCTCCACCAACCCACTTAATGACACGTAGGGAGCACGTATGGTTTAGTTATATTGTTACCACCCAGCGTTGTAAATGGTTTCTTGGGTTACAGGAAACCATTTGGCTTGTCACTCAATGTAAAGCCACCTGTAAAGGAAAGAAAAGCAATAAGAAGTGACAGGAAAGATGAGAGGAATAGGGAGAGAGGAGGGCAGACATAGAAAAAGAATGATAAAGGCTAAGGAAGAAGTAGGCAGCACTACATCAAGTGAGTGGATGATGGTCGCCACCATATACCACTAAAACATCATAGTCTATCTAACTATTGCCTGACGCCTCAATCCCGTTTGGGGTGGCCACAAACAAAACGCCTCCAGGTCGCCCTGTCCCCCGCCATTTCACTGCCCTGCTCCCAACTCACACCCCCCTCTCTCATATACCTCTCCACCCCATCCCTCCATCTCATCCTCGGCCTCCCCCTCCCTCTTCCTCCCTCCACCTCACTCACATACACTCTCTTCGTCAGTCTTTCACCCTCCATCCTCTCCACATGGCCAAACCACCTCAGTGTGTTCCTCATAACGCTTCCTATCACATCCACATCCACACTACAACGCTCCTTTATATCCTCATTCGTCAGCCTGTCTCTCCATGTGACTCCACAGGCTCCTCTTCAATAACTCATTTCCACTGCTCTCACTCTTGACTTGTGTCTTTCCAACAAGGTCCAAGCTTCACTTCCATACGTTAGAGTTGGTATCACAATACTGTCATGTAGTAACTGTTTCACTTCCATGCTCACTTCCCTGTTTCTTATCACTGCTTTCAAAGAACCAGCAACCATTCTTCCCTGCTGTACCCTTTCAAGCACTTCACCTTCCAAACCTCCATCCTTACTCATCACACTGCCCAAGTACTTAAACGTACTCACATTTTCCAATTCCTCACCATCCAACCTCTCTGTGCATTCACTGACTTCACCTCTCTCAAAGACCATCATATTACTCTTCCCTACATTCACCTTTAGATTCCGTTTCTTACACACTCTCCCAAACTCATCCACCAAGCCTTGCAGCTCCCCTTCGTCTTCACTCAACAACACAGTATCATCTGCAAACAACAGTAGAGGGAGTTTCCAAACACTATCCTCTCTCACCAGGTCCACCCCAACATCCACTACCCTACCTTGTACCTCTTTTATTATCCCATCCATGTACAGATTGAACAACCATGAAGACATGACACATCCTTGTTTCAACCCAACCTTCAAAGAGAAAAATTCACTTAGTTCACCATCCACACGCACTGCAGCCTTAGCACCAGCATACATACTCTTCACAGCATTCAACAACTTCCCATCTACTCCATATATTCTTAATACTTTCTACAATCCTTGTCTATCTACCCTGTCATATGATTTCTCCAAATCCATGAAAGCCGCATACAACTTCTTTCCCTTCTCTAGAAACTTTTCCACTAAAGATCTAAGAATGAATATCTGATCTACACAACCTCTTCCCTTCCTAAAACCTCCCTGTTCTTCTTCAACTAATTCCTCTGTTCTTTCTCTAACTCTGTAAATAAGTATCCTACCATACACTTTTCCTATTACACTAAGAAGACAAATGCCCCCATGATTACCACACACGTCTTTTTCCCCTTTCCCTTTGTACAAGGGAATAATTATACCTGACTTCCAATCCTCCAGGACTCTACCTTCCTACCAGGCCAATCTGCACATCTTCCACATCCATTCTACTACAATCCCCCCCCCATGCTTCAGCATTTCACCACACACTCCATCAATTCCTGGGACTTTCCCCAATTTAACTTTCTTCATTGCTTCCACAACTTCTATCCTACTGATTTCTTCCTGTCTTCTCACCTCCTTCCTTCTCCCAGCAATTCCCCAGCCACTTACATCATAGTACTAAGAGTTATTCTCTTAATCGCCTTATAAAAACTTATGGCTCGCGGAGTATACAGTTACCTGTATCTCATGTTCATATTTATCAGTTTAATATAACCTTATCAGTGAACCATTTTGAGATCATGGCAATATTGGTTACTTATTTTCCCATGGATATGGACAATGAATCCCTCCCTCTGCCCCCGCCTCCTGCCACCCCGGCACCTCGCACCCCTCTCCTCCCGAAGCACTCTTGTTCGACCCTCAGTTGGTAGAGATTCATGTTGTGTCTGGGATCAGGACAGATCTTTTGACCACAACTGTACATGACCACGTATATCTAATCCACCAGGGTTAAAAGGTATACATTTTTGGAGGAGGGGGGGGGGATGTGAGCCAGATAACAGGGATAAGTTTGCTTATCTGGAGGGGTGAGGAGGCAAATCTAAAAAAATGTGATTTTCATCGGAAATGAACACAAAATCGAGCCAATAGCATATAGAACAATGGACAAACCATCGGGTATCGTCGTCAAGTATGAACTGAAACGAAAGTATTATCAACTGTTTAACCCGTACTGGACTGCAAGTCAGTCTTTGTCATCACCTAACGCGTAATCAGTCACTAGTATAATTAGCACTAATAATTGTACCAGGTTTATCCCAGTGACAGTTAACGAATTGTAACAGCAGTCCACTCAGAGGATGGATAGCGAAACCTAATGAATTATACTAATTAACCTTAGCACGTATTCCAAGTACAACATAGGCCAAAGTAGCATCTGACGAATTGTGTAACTAAACACCTTCCGAGATAGGGCAAGTCAATAATTACATGCATTTGCGTTTTGTATGTACAATAATGCAATATTGTAAAAGGTAAAAATATTTATAAGAGGGTAAATAATTATTATAGCAATGCAATAGTAAGCGAAGCATCCATTAGCCATTCATTTCATTATCGGTAATTATTTTACATGCCGGTCAGAATTAATGTTCACTCTGGTACTAATATTAAAATTACTGGTCTTATTCGATGCTACGAATATGGCAGGAAACATACTGTAAGTACCGGTATGTAATCACACAACTGAAAGAATTTTGATACCGCAACTTTTAGTCCCCTCCTTTAACACCAGACACACGCGACACATATCTATACGAGAAAAATGGTAAAGATGTGTGTACTAGTGTGTGGGAGCGTGCGTGCGCGCGTCAATGTGCGCGTGCATCTGGTGATCTGTGTATCTGTGTCTGTTTGTGTGCCTGTGTTTCCGCCTGTCTGTCTGTTCGTGCGTCAGCCTGTATCTGTGAATAGGTCTTGGCTGTGTGCGCGGCTGCGTTAATCCTTGAGTTTTTGTGCACATGTATGTGTCTGTGTTTTCGTATGTGCGTGCGTCTGTCTGTCTGTCTGTATCAGTGAGTGTGTGTGTGTGTGTGTGTGTGTGTGTGTGTGTGTGTGTGTGTGTGTGTGTGTGTGTGTGTGTGTGTGTGTGTGTGTGTGTGTGTGTGTGTGCTGGCCAGCGATTGATGATTTTATTATCACCATCACCTTTATCATCACGCTTATATTTCTCACCCAGAGATGAGGCGAAGAAGGTTCCAGGAAGCAAGGGAGAAAGAATATGTTGGGAAAGCTAATCAATAGCATAGGCGAAGATATGGGCTCTTTCACTTACCAAAGAAACACTTAAAATTATCTCTCATCGTACAGAAGTGATCTTCTGCTCATTTTTTTCTTATACTTGTAGATGGTACTTAATGTAGTGGTACTCTGTTTTTAGGGTAGCTCTACATCGAGTGTCAAGCCAAATGATTTCCTGTAAACCAGGAAATCATTTACAAAGCTGGGTAGTAACCTTATAATCAGCTGACACGTGTTCCCTACGTAACAGCAATTGGGTTGGCGGAGGGTTAGTGCCTCTCCCCGGAAAACAACTAACTAAAAATCCGAACAAGAACCTTCGGACCAGGACTGACCAAAAGATGATGACTACGGACCGTACAATGGACATGATACGGATGGCGTCGTGGAATGTAAGAGGTGCAAATGATGAGGTGAAAGAGAGAGAGATTGTCCAGGTGCTTGAGGGTGCAAAAGTGGATGTACTGTATGTAGATTAACTGAAACTATATGGCGAGGTGACAGTGTGAGAGAATGGGAGTATGGATGGGGTATATATGCAGTAAGATGAGAATGACAGGGCAAAAGGAGTGTGTATTGTTGTGAGTAACAGATGGAAGGAGAATATAAGAGAGTATGGATCAGTTGGCTCAAGGATTGTGTGGGTAAGACTGAAAGTTGGACTACAAATGTGGGCGATTGTGAGCATGTATGCGCCAATACAAGATCGTGCAAGCAGAGTGAGAGAGGAGTTCTGGACAAATGTGGAAGTGTACATGGAAAAGTTTGAATGGAATGGTATGAATGTTAAAGTAGGGAGGGAATGTGAAGGTGGATGGAATAGTTGGTGAGTGGGTGTGCCTGCTGAGATAGATGAGAATGGCAGTGCGTCAGTGGACATTTGTGCTGGGAGGCTGTTGATGATAGCCAATACCTTCTTCAGGCACAAAATGATCCACAGGTATGCACGGTGAGTGATGAGAAGGGTGGATGATGAGCTGAATGAAAGGAAGGGAATGATTTTGTGTGTGTGGGTGAAAGGATGCGAAGATATGTATTGGATATAAGGGCATATAAACACTGGGGGAGTAGACTTTCTGACCACCATTTGTTGGTGGTCAGAATCAAGGTACAAATAAAATGAAGAAATAGAAGAAGGGAAGGACGGGAGGAAGGAGTAGATGCACGGAGAGTGGAAAGGTTACAACATAATGAGAAAAAGGCAGAATATAAGAGAGAAGTGGAAGAAAGATTGGGTAAATATGAACTGTAGCAGATGGGGGACACGGAAGGTGTTTGCAAGATATTCACAAAAGGAATATGTGCAGAATGTGAGGCGGTGTGTGGGGTAAAGAGAAGACGAAAGGGAGTGCAAGGAACAGCATGGTGGAATGAAGAGGTGAGACAGGCTGTGCCACAAAAGAAAAAGTATATAATCAATGGATGAGAAACAGGGGCGCGGAAGAAGTTGAGAGACGGAAGAGAGTTATATTTGGAAAGGAAGAGAGAGGTGAAAAGATTAGTAAGAGAAAGAAGGGAGTGGATGAGGAATTTGGACGGAATTTGGTGTCAAATGGAAAGAATGTAAGAAAATATTCTTAAAAGAGGTAAAGAGAGTCAGACAGAGTGGCAATGAAATTAGTAAGAGGATGAAAGATAAAAATGGTAGATTGCTAGTTGGAGAAAATGTGAGCAGCTGGAGAGAACACTTTAATGGATTGTTGAACATAGACAATTAAAGTAATGCGAGTATAAATGGCTGGGGAATGGTTGGGAGGTAGGAGGGAACTTGTGGAAGCAATGAAGAAAGTTAAAATGGGGAAAGCCCCAGGAATTGATAGTGTGTGGTGAAATGCTGAAGCATGAGGGAGAGATAATAGTAGAATGGATGTGGAAGATGTGCAGATTGGCCTGGGAGGAAGGTAGAGTCCCGGAAGATTGGAAGTCAAGTATAATTATTCCCTTATAAAAAGGGAAAGAGGAAAAAGAAGTGTGTGGTAAACATAGGGGCATTTGTCTTCTTAATGTAATAGGAAACGTATAAAGTAGGATATTTATTGACAGAGTTAAGGAAATAACAGATGAATTAGTTGGAGAAGAACAGGGAGGCTTTAGGATGGGAAGAGGTTGTGTAGATAAGAATTTCATTCTTGGATCCCTAGTGGAAAAGTTTCAGAGTAGGGAAAGAAGTTGTATGCGGCCTTTATGGATTTCGAGAAAGCATACTACAGGGTGGATAGACAACGACTGTGGAAAGTATTAAAAATATATGGAGTAGATGGGAAGTTGTTAAATGCTGTGAAGAGTATGTTTGAGGGTGCTAAGGCTGCAGTGCGTGTGGATAGTAAACAGAGTGAGTTTTTCTATTTGAAGGTTGGGTTGAAACATGGATGTGTCATTTCTTAATGGTTGTTTAATCTGTATATGGATGGGGTTATAAAAGAGATACAAGGTAGGGCAGTGGATGTTGTAGTGGCCCTCATGATAGAGGGCAGTATTTGGAAGCTCCCTGTACTGTTGTTTGCAGATGATACTGTGTTGTTAAGTGAAGACGAAGGGGAGCTGCAGGGCTTGGTGATTGAGTTTGGGAAAGTGTGTATGAAACGGAATCTAAAGGTGAATGTAGGAAATAGTAAATTTATGGTTTTCGAGAAAGGTGAAGTCAGTGACTGTACAGTGAGGTTGGATGATGAGGAAATGGAATATGTGAGTACTTTTAAGTACTTGGGTAGTGTGATAAGTAAGGATGGGAGTTTGGAGGGTGAAGTTCTTGAAAGGGTACAACAAGGAAGAAAGGTTTCTGGTTCCTTGAAAGCAGTGATAAGAAACAGGGAAATGAGCATGGAAGTGAGAAAGTTATTACATGACAGTATTGTGATACCAACTCTAACGTATGGAAGTGAAGCTTGGACCTTGTTGGAGGGACACAAGTCAAGAGTGAGAGCAGTGGAAATGAGTTATTTAAGAGGAGCCTGTGGAGTCACATGGAGAGACAGACTGACATATGAGGCTGTGAAGGAGCGTTGTGGTGTGGATGTGGATGTGATAGGAAGCGTTAGGAGAAACACACTGATGTGCTTTGGCCATGTGGAGAGGATGGAGAGTGAGAGACTGACGAGGAGAGTGTATGTGAGTGAGGTGGAGGGGGAGAGAAGGAGAGGAAGGATGAGATGGAGGGATGGAGTGGAGAGGTATATGAGAGAAGGGGGGGGGTGCGAATTGGGAGCAGGGCAGTGAAATGGCGAGGGACAGGGTGACGTGGAGGCGCTTTTTTTGTGGCCATCCCATATGAGGGATTGAGGCTTCTGGCAATAGAGAGATAGACTTGCAGATGAGCTTCATATTTCCAATCAACAAAGGTTAGTCCGTCGACGACAATCGCGTTAAGAAAAGGGGTGCTAAGCATTGTCATTATCTTCTTACATAAAGCTCAAGGTATCAACCCGCTTGTCTGTCAGTTCCTGAGATAGACCAACTTCCTTAATTTCATTGAACACTCATTTGTTCTGTCTCTCAACATTCTCGATAGTCTGCCAAGCCATTTGTAAACAGACTTCTTTACTCGTACTGCACATCTTTCATGAATCACATATTTCCTGCCATGTACAGACGTCGGAATAAGTTCGTTTCCTTTTCCGTGGACTAAGGCGTTTGTAACACTGCTCGATGGAGAGCTATCCCCTCCTCCTCCCTTCCTCATAGTCCCACACTCCCCCTCCCCCACTTTTCTCTACCCCATAACCCCACCCGGTACCCTCCATTCTCTCGCTTACAGCCAGCTAGGGGTTTTTGTACTTCAAGCACCTCACTAATTACGCGTAGCCCAAACAACTAATAAAGGGATAGTACAGTATATATCATAAACCAAGTTAGGAAAAGGTTTACTACACTGTGTGTGTGTGTGTGTGTGTGTGTGTGTGTGTGTGTGTGTGTGTGTGTGTGTGAGAGAGAGAGAGAGAGAGAGAGAGAGAGAGAGAGAGAGAGAGAGAGAGAGAGAGAGAGAGAGAGAGAGAGAGAGAGAGAGAGAATATAAATCTGCTGTGATTAGATGTTGCGGTAGTAGACACCTCTTACACACAGACACATACACACACCCGCAAACAGAAAATAAATCTGTTGTGATTATATGTTGCGGTAGTAGTCACCTCTTTTACACACACACACACACACACACACACACACACACACAGGAACTGTGAGAGAGAGAGAGAGAGAGAGAGAGAGAGAGAAAGACTAAATCTGCTGTGATTAAATGTTGCGGTAGTAAACACCTCTTTTACATTACAACACTTATGGAACACTGCAACTCCCATGCAAACATAGATACGTAAGTAGATACAGAGACTGAGAGGCAGGCAGAGACAGAAAGACAAATAGATAGATAGATGGAATAAGGACAGATATAGATACAGAGACAGATAGACAGATATGTAGTGACAGACAGACAGACAGTCAGATAGACTGGTAGATAGACAATACTGAAACTCAAATACATGCTGCAACACAATCACTCACTGAAATGATTATTAGATATTGCAAGAGTACAACACTCTTATGGATCATAATGCAACACAGGTGATGTAATACTCTCCCAACACAACATAGCGTCACACACACACACACACACACACACACACACACACACACACACACACACACACACACAGGAGTTAGAAGGAAAAGTTAGGATCTTAATGACTCTGCAGCTCATACAGTGGAGATACTTCTTGTTTGCCTGGGAATGCATATCCAATTCACATTTATTCTAGTGTAAAATCCTGCCGATAAATCCCTTAAACTTCTCTACTGTAGTGCTAACAACGTCCATGTTGAGTCAGTTCCATGTGGAGCAGATCTTGCACGTGAAAAAGTTTTCACGTAATTCTGCTGGTATATTTTTTCATATACAGCTTCCAACCATGGTTGTGTGCCGAGTTCGTGTTAAGAGTAAGCAACTTTCTATGTAATGATTGTGAAACCCATTCGGATTTTAAATACTTCAATGAGCTGACCTCGTAGTCTACGAGTTTCTTCTAAAAAAGTCCCACAGCCCTCACGTGAACCTGATACCTTAGTCTCCTGAACTCTTTTTATGTCGACGTATGTCTTTTTCAAGCGACCAAAATTCCACAGCAACTCAGGAAGTGGCCGTATGAAGGAGATGTAGACTGTGAGAACAATCTCTTTATTCCTAGGGAGAGAGAGAGAGAGAGAGAGAGAGAGAGAGACTTGGAATGGTAAGAACAATCAGGAGAAATACTGATAAAAAAATGAGTGAGAGAAGAACTGAAGCAGAGAGGAAGAAAATACGCAGGTGAAAAAATGGAACAGTGTCATAGGAGTGACACAGGGACTGAAACACACACACACACACACACACACACACACACACACACACACACACACACACACACACTCTCTCTCTCTCTCTCTCTCTCTCTCTCTCTCTTTCTGAATATTTGTCGACCTATTTGTCTGTGCCTGTCTGTGTACTGCGCTCCCCCCCCCCCTCTCTCTCTCTGGATCCTTTGTCTCATCCCCAGTTTCCTTTTCCCTCCTTCCCGTTTCTTTATAGCTATCTGCTCAGTCCCTACCTTCCTCCCTCTCTCTTTTCTTTCCTTCGGCTCTCTCTCTCTCTCTGTCACTCCCTCCTTACCTCACTCTTCTTTCTCCCTCCTTGTGTTACAACTTTGTCTTCCTTTTTTCATCTGTCACGTGTCTTACCTATTTTCTCCATTACTCTTTCCGTATTTCTTTGCTTGTACTAAATCCATTTCCTTCACTGCTTTCTTCCCCCAGTAATAACTGCATGCTCGTTTTCTCTCCCCTCCCCGTCTCTCCCTGTTACCCGAAATCTCTTCTTTCATTCTGCTCTTTCCAATGTCTTTTCCTCCCTCCCTCCCTCCCTCTTCCTCTCCCTCCCCTTGTCTTCCCTTCCTAACATCCCTTTCCTCTGTCTTGCCCTAAAAATTAACCTATTTTCTTCCCACCCTTAATCTCTACTTTCTCTCCTCAAAAATCCCTAATTTCTCTGTTTCTCTCCCTCCCTTTTTACTTGACTGTCATTCGTTCTACTCAGCCTCAATGCTTTCGTCTTATCCTGCTTAGTTCTTTCCTAGCGTCCTTGCCAGAATAACACACTTTCTTCCTCCTCCTTGTTACCTTGCCTCCTTTCGTAATTTTTCTCATTATCATTCTAAGTATTCCGTTCCATAGCTGTCTTTCCCACTTTCTCTTTTTGTTATCCCTATTTCTATGTTTGCTCCATTCCCATTTTCTCTCAGCTGTCTCCCTTTTTGTCCCTACTTCCCTGTCTCCCGGCCATTCTATTCACATCTCCCTTTTCTCTTTCCCTTTCACACTGCTTGTATCTCATTTTACCTCTCACTGTCTCATCTTCTCGTTCTCTGTCTCTTTTCTTAGCTCTCTCCTTGCCTCTCCTTGCCTCTCCCCTTCTTATTTTCTCCGTAACTGCCCTCTCATTTCTCTTTTCTCCACTCGCTCTCCCTCTCCCTGTGTCGCTCCCTGTCTTTTAACTCTCTCTCTCTCTCTCTCTCTCTCTCTCTCTCTCTCTCTCTCTCTCTCTCTCACAGTGTAGTAAACCTTTTCCTAACTTGGTTTATGATATATGCTGTACTATGCCTTTATTAGTTCTTCGGACTACATGTAATTAGAAGTGCTTGAAGTACAGAAACCCCTAGCTGACTGTGAGCAAGAGTATGGAGGGTGCCGGGTGGGGTTATGGGGTCGGAGAGAAAGTTGGGGGCTTGGGTGGGAGTGTGGGACTATGAGGAAGGGAGGAGGAGGGGATACCTCTCCATCGAGCAGTGTTATAAACACCTTAGTCCACGGAAAAGGAAACGAACTTATTCCGACGTCTGTACACTCTTTGTTCCTCCCATACATTTCTCAGAAACACCGTTTGCACTACTCTTGACTTTTGTAATAATATTACATCAAAGTCTCACATGAATTATTCTCTCCGGCGAGGAGAATTCACCCCTGTTTGTTTATTTGTTAGTTTGTGTGTTAGCAGGATTACTGAAAAGATAAGAGAGAGATTTGGACCAAATTTAGTGGGCAGAGAGCCCTTGTCCCTAGGAATTGTTTTTTAAAAATGTTGAAAATTGTCTAGATCATATTCCAGATCTGATGTGGATTCATTAAAAATTGCAATATTGGCAGTTGTTAAGTATACTACATATAAATTGGTAAGAGTATATTACACGCACATGTACACTGCACCCATTAGAAAGAGTGGTTAGGAAATATCATTGCCCTTGTTGGAGAGGTGCGCTCCACTGAGTGCCCCTTTAGTTGTGGGCACTAAAGCCCGTAGTCTTGAAATTGAGGGCAGGAGTTACCCTTCCTGCACCCTGCTCGAAGTGGAAGCTCACGCCTTCGACCTAAGTGGTAATCTTGGAATCGTGAGAGTGCAACAGTTGGTATCCCTGATTAAATTTATAACTTAAAATGTAAAAAAAGAAAAAAAAAAAAAGTATCTACAATTCACATACAATATAATTTCATAATGTTAGGAATTCTTACCTTCTTTATTATCAAAGACTGGTATTTGTTCTTGAATACTATGTATAAGAGTATGCATAGGCCTACAAGCTTTGGAGAACCTGTACTGTAGGAAAAATTCAGTGTCAGATATAGCTTGAAATGGGTTCATGCAGTAAGTAATAACCCTACGAATACACCTTGGCTCTTCTTACCGTTTATGATTATACTTCTGATCCAAATGATTTTTATTTTGTCATTTTTCCCACCCGGAACCCCGAAATCCCACCAGTCCCCCAAGACACTAATTGGGTGGGGGAGCTAATTTGAAAACCAATCACAGGCACCGAAAATAAAGATCAGATTCGTTCAAATCATACCAAAATACAACAGAATAATATACTGTCAAACGAAAACAAAAGAGTGAGGACTTGTAAAAGTTTACCGAATGCAAACATAAGACTTCATAATTCACACTAATTGGCTGTGCACGTTTCGTCTGTTTAGGTAGTATTCGGCCATTCTCTACTGTTGGAATCATTCATGAACTAAGGAAACTACTGTAATTGTAAAAACATCATGCACCATATATGACAAACAACTTGGTGGAAATATTGAAAAATTAAATGGAAGCGAATACAGTATCTCATCTGTTTTTCCTCTCGTCGTAAATTAACCGTCTCCGGAGAAGCAGTAAAGTCTTTTAAAAGGATAAAAAAGTATTAATGTTTATTTTTTCTTTACACGATGATTTTCTCATTAAATTAAAATTCCCATCACACACACCATATGGTCCTTCAAATTCTACATAGTTTACTTTGCACTAGGCTACTGTAATATGAGGAAGGGGATTCCCAAGGGGTGCTATGAGACTCCCCGCGAATTCCAGTACTATGGTGTGGTAATCTTCTCCTGTTCACTGGGGAACACTCTCCCTTTTGTATGTTAAGATTACCAAAAGGTACAGATAGGGCAAGGTGAACGCCTGCTCACAGTTTAACCCGCCCCATCCCGACGTTTTCTGGGCAGTGGTACGCCCCAGTCCCAACGTTTTTGGACCTTTTCTTTTTTTTTGGCTCAAACATCCGCTTTTGGTGAGAAACATCGAAAATTCATAGAGAAATCGCCCAACTGAGGTTTAAAATACTCGATTTAGGTACGAGTACTTCCTTACCTGACTGGGTTTTCTAACAGGCTGGCACCAAAGAAAACGAGTTCTATGGGAGGGTAACTATTTTATCCATTCATAAACAGTATTTATTTATTTATTTGGTATGAATTTATATGTAGTACAAGAGTATATTGGTTTTCAAACAGTAACATAGGCATTATAAGCATTGTTTCACTCACTAACTCATCACCATTCATGACCTTTATTTTCCCACATTACCTGATCATCATTTCTGACTGTTTCTTCCTCTAATGCTATGTAAACTTTGTCCTCCACATTGTCATTGATTGGGGAATCACTCTGGCCCTGAATGTCTTTATTGGCCAGGTCACTGGTAACAGGTGAATTGCCGAGACAATGGCGTGCAAGGGGGGGGAAAGGTTATGCGGTGTAAGGCATTGTCCCTGCTTGGCATCTTGTAGAGGAATAGAGGAAGGTGTCCTGTGTATACGTGCCAAAAATCACTCGCGAAATCACTCGCGAAAATTGAAAGTTGTGCAAATTAGGGACCTTGCAATGTTGCCGCGTTAATTCACGTTGCTGGGACATGAGTGCACATCATGTGCGGACGTTAGTTCACGTCGCCGAGACGGCACGGGTTAAGACTACAGCCCTAAAACACTTTCATGCAATCCTCTTGCAGCCTCTCACTGGTACTTCTGCTTATAACCAAGTACGTTATAGCTCCAGCCAATTTTCTTCTCTCTGGTATTCTGATTTCCACCTCGTCTGCACACTGAACTCTTTCCTCTTGCTGCACCCGGCACAAAAACTTCCTCACTAATTCAAGTCTCTCTCCATTCACTATCAGATAAGGCTAATAGTCACTTTTCCTCTCAACAACAGCGTTCATTCAACATTTATCAACATATACTATCAAAGCTCAGTGCTCACAGTCCTCTGCATCAGCTCCTGAAGCACCAGCGATGTTCGATTAATAAGTGTCAATGTAATTACTCTGCCTCTAAGATGGTGTGATCAGAATGGATAGAACGGCTGCCTGGGAGACATAGGAGCCAGGGATCATTTACTCAACCACTCCGTGTTTTTTCAGATGTTTTTATTTCTTTTTAATACTTGATTCCGGGTACCTTCTGCTTCACAATACCTATTTTCCTTTGGTTTTACCTTCCACTGAATATACGGCTGAATTAAATTTGTCCCTTGAATCCAGGTGACATTTGGGTTTAGTCGTTTTGTTACTATCACCAGATAATCTTATTACTAAGGTTATGAAAAAAAAAAAATCAGACGTCATCAAAACTTATGGAGAAAAAAAAAAAAAAGAGCTGCGCTGTTAACCACTTTACCCATTATTACCTACGGGTATCTTTAAAGTATGCGGAAAGTATTCCTCATAAACACCTCTCTCAGTCTGTTTTGCAGAAAGATATGCAGATAATTTTTTTCAGTAGATAAAGGACAACTAGTACGGAAGTGCAGTGGTGAATGTTGGAAGTGACCACAACCCCTTGCTACAGGCCAGTAAAGTGAATGTTTTCTGTGAAGATGGAAGGAGGCTCGAGTCGCATGAATCTCATCTACAAAAAAAGGTAAATATACTAAATTAACCCACAATTTGTTCTTCTAAAAAAAAATTGAAAGCTGTACCTTTGTATGTGAAAAAAGATAGTTCCAAATTATCTGCATTATCTTGCCCTATATAAAAGTTGATTTTTGGAAGTACTTTAAAGTAAGCATGGGCATTGTCCCTGCAGACAGGTGTAAAAGTAGAAAAACATAGAAAATATTGCGTTTGTGTATAAGTTAGCTGTTATCACTTACTTTATCATGTATTGTTCCATTTGTCATATATATTTCATGCTATAGCCTTTTCCATAATGTTACTTTTCTTTGGCATAATTTCATGTAAAATAGGGCAAAAACATTTTTTTTAGGCAAATGGAGAAAAAAAAATCATAAAACAAGTAAAAATACCACAGAGATGAACATGTAAGCATATAAAATGTGAAGAAGAATAATCATAAAGTGTGGATAAAGTTGAAAGTTGGAATACAAATGTGGGCGATTGTGTGTGTGTATGCGCCAACACAAGATCGTGTCAGAAGAGTGAGAGAAGAGTTTTGGACAAATGTAGAAGTGTGCATGGAAAAGTTTGGAAGGAATGAGAGGGTGTTTTTGATCGGTGATATGAATGGTAAAGTTGGGAATGTGAAGGTGGATGGAATAGTTGGTGAGTGGGGTGTGCCTGCTGAGATAGATGAGAATGGGAGTGCGTTAGTGGACATTTGTGCTGGGAGGGGGTTGGTGATAGCCAATACCCTCTTCAAGCATAAAATGATCCACAGGTATACATTGCGAGTGATAAGAAGGGTGGGTGGTGAACTGAATGAAAGGAAGGCAATGACTGATTATGTGTGTGTGGATGAAAGGATGCGAAGATGTGTAATAGATGCAAGAGCTTATAGAGGTTGAGGGAGTGGACTTTCTGACCACTGCTTGGTGGTGGCCAGAATTAGGATTCAAGCAAAATGGAGGAAGAGAAGAAGGGAAAGACGAGAGGAAGGAGTAGTTGCAAGAAGAGTGGAAAGGTTACAAGAGGATGAGAAAAAGGCAGAGTATAAGAAAGAAGTGGAGGAACGACTGGACAAATATGAATTGGAGCAGATGGGAGACGTGGAAGGTGTGTGTAGGATATTTACAGAAGAAATACGTGCAGCATGTGATGTGGTGTGTGGAAGGAAGAGAAGACGGAGGGGGGTGCAAGGAACAGCGTGGTGGACTGACGAGGTGAGACAGGCTATGGCACAAAGGAAGAAAGGATACAATGAATGGATGAGAAATAGGGGCGTGGAAGAAGATGAGAGGCGGAAGAGAGAGTTATATGTAGAAAGAAAGAGAGAGGTGAAAAGATTAGTAAGAGAGAGTAAGAAGAGAGTGGATGAGGAATTTGGAAGGAATTTGAGTGTAAAGTGGAGGGACTGTAAGAAAATGTTCTGGAAAGAGGTGAAAAGAATAAGACAGGGTGGAAGTGAAGTTAGCAGGGGAGTGAAAGATAAAAATGGTAGATTACTAGTGGAGAAGGGAGAAAAAGTGAGCAGATGGAGAGAACACTTTAAGGAATTGTTGAACATAGAGGATGGAAGTAATGTGAGTATAAGTGGCTGGGGAATGGCTGGGAGAAGGAAGGAGGTGAGAAGACAGGAAGAAATCAGTAGGATAGAAGTTGTGGAAGGAATGAACAAAGTTAAATTGGGGAAAGCCCAGGAATTGATGGAGTGTGTGGTGAAATGCTGAAGCATGGGGGAGAGATAGTAGTAGAATGGATGTGGAAGATGTGCAGATTGGCCTGGGAGGAAGGTAGAGTCCCGGAGGATTGGAAGTCAGGTATAATTATTCCCTTGTACAAAGGAAAAGGGGAAAAAGAAGTGTGTGGTAAACATAGGGGCATTTGTCTTCTTAGTATAATAGGGAAAGTGTATTGTAGGATACTTATTGACAGAGTTAGAGAAAGAACAGAGAAATTAGTTGGAGAAGAACAGGGAGGCTTTAGGAAGGGAAGAGGTTGCGTAGATCAGATATTCATTCTCAGATCTTTAGTGGGAAATTTCTAGAGAAGGGAAAGAAGTTGTATGCGGCTTTCATGGATTTGGAGAAAGCATATGACAGGGTGGATAGACAAGGATTGTGGAAAGTGTTAAGAATATATGGAGTAGATGGGAAGTTGTTGAATGCTGTGAAGAGTATGTACAATGGTGCGAAGGCTGCAGTGCGTGTGGATGGTGAACTAAGTGAATTTTTCTCTTTGAAGGTTGGGTTGAAAGAGGGATGTGTCATGTCTCCATGGTTGTTCAATTTGTACATGGATGGGATAATGAAAGAGGTACAAGGTAGGGTAGTGGATGTTGGAGTGGCCCTGGTGAGAGAGGATACTGTTTGGAAACTCCCTGTACTGTTTTTTGCAAATGATACTGTGTTGTTGAATGAAGACGAAGAGGAGCTGCAAGGCTTGGTGGATGAGGTTGGGAGAGTGTGTAAGAAACGGAATCTAAAGGTAAATGTAGGGAAGAGTAAAGTGATGGTCTTTGAGAGAGGTGAAGTCAGTGAATGTACAGCGAGGTTGGATGGTGAGGAATTGGAAAATGTGAGTATGTTTAAGTACTTGGGTAGTGTGATGAGTAAGGATGGAGGTTTAGAGGGTGAAATGCTTGAAAGGGTACAGCAGGGAAGAAAGGTTGTTGGTTCTTTGAAAGCAGTGATAAGAAACAGGGAAGTGAGCATGGAAGTGAAACAGTTACTACATGACAGTGTTGTGATACCAACTCCAACGTATGGAAGTAAAGCTTGGACGTTGTTGGAATGACACAAGTCAAGAGTGAGAGCAGTGGAAATGAGTTATTTAAGAGGAGCCTGTGGAGTCACATGGAGAGACAGGCTGACGAATGAGGATATAAAGAAGCGTTGTGGTGTGGATGTGGATGTGATAGGAAGCGTTATGAGGAACACACTGAGGTGGTTTGGCCATGTGGAGAGAATGGAGGGTAAAAGACTGACAAAGAGAGTGTATGTGAGTGAGGTGGAGGGGGGAAGAGGGAAGGGGAGGCCGAGGATGAGATGGAGGGATGGGGTGGAGAGGTATATGAGAGAGGGGTGTGTGAGTTGGGAGCAGGGCAGTGAAATGGCAGGGGACAGGGCGACTTGGAGGCGATTTGTTTGTGGCCACCCCAAACGGGATTGAGGCGTCTGGCAATAGATAGATAGATAGATAGATAGTAAAATATTACCTGACAGATAATACTCATTGATAGACTTGATAGATAGACTGATGATGATGATGTAAATATTGAAAATAAAACAATATTTTCTTTCGTTTTCAGGACTGTTGGACTGTCAATGGCGCAAATTCTTTCACTTTTGGAGGATAAACCACCCGCTCAACCAACCGACATTGTCATCTTCCTGCCTGATGAGGGTAAATCTGTCACCGACTCTGTTATACTCTTCAGGTATTCATCAAATGAAAAGAGTTAGGTGGAAGTGAACCTGCCCAACACCATCAGGGTCTACAACACCAACATGGGCGGCATGGACCTCCTGGACAGCATGGTGGAGTGCTACGCCATCACCACACGCAACCGAAAGTGGTACTGGGACCTGCACAACTGGTTCCTGAATGAGTCTCTTGTCCAGGCCTGGCGTCTGTATCGCAAGGTGGGAGTCGTGATGGGCATCAAAGAACATGAGAAGATGCCTCTCCTGGACTTCATCCGGTCATGTGTGGAGATGACAGTGACGGTTAATGGGGAGACCAACACCAGCTGCATCCACATTCTTCCTGTCCTCTCCCCCAGCACCGTGGCTGACGTCAGGAGAAACAAAGGCAAACACCTGGTCATCAAGACGCCAGACAGGAAAAACGTCTGTAACCACATTACAGGTGCCGCAGGTGCAATGTTGGACTCCACCCCTACTGTTTTGAGGCCTACCATCAATAAATCCACCACAAAGTCACCAGCCAAGCCACCAGTAAGGTTGAGCTCATTCCAGTTGCCCAAGTCACTTTTGATTTTTTTTTTCTACTTAATAAAGGACCTTTTATTTATATGAGATGTTTAAAAAATGTGAAAATAAAATAACTAAGACCACTTGATTTTATTTTTAGTTACCCTTTTCTACATGCTTTCATGTAATTGCGCCAATTTGCAACGAAAAATGCCTGAAGATTGGCGAAATATTATGAGAAAAAATTACGAAAAACAGTAAACGTGTTGATTTTTAGCTTAGGTTAAGTTTCTTCTTAGGTAAAAAAATCACAGAAAGTTGGTAAGATTAGTTAAAATTAATTTCTAATGTGAATTTTATTGGTTTCTATAGTTTTTCAGTGCCTACTGTAATATTTCACAATTTACAGGTATCTGTAGGGACAGCTTCCACACGTAATTTAATGGACTTGCCTGTTTCATCCACTTCCGGTAAAAATTTTGAAAATTTTCTTTTTGAGTCGTCATCCTGACCCCACAGGCACCATTTATACCAAATTTCATAATAAAATTCCAATGGGATCTATGACCGGGCACTAATGGGTTAAGTCATCTTGTTGAAGTAGTTAATTAATACATCTGGCGATGTGTAGCCATCTGCGAGTGAACATGGGAGGCTGAAAGTATTAGTAATGTACAAATTAACCCGTTCATAGAGGGGACAAGCGTAGTATACATTATCACTTAGTGCCAGATGCTTATATTTAGCTAACAATGAGTACCGTGTGTCAGCCAGAGAGGGTTAATTTTGTCAGCATTAACCTTTCCTTGGTAAAGATTACTATCTATCTATCTACCTATAGCACGACGCCCTAATCCCGCAAAGGGTGGCCACAGACAAAACGCCTCCAAAATGCTCTGTCACCCACCATCTGCCTACCCTCCCCCCAACTCACTCCCCCCTCCCTCATATACTTCTCAACTCCATCCCTCCACCTCAACCGCGGTCTTCCCCTCCCTCTCCCTCCCTCCACCTCACCCACACACATCCTCTGTCAGTCTTTCATTTTCCAATCTCTCCACATGTCCAAACCACCTCAGTGTATTTCTCCTAATCTTCTCAACCACATCCACATCCACCCCACAACGTTCTTTCACTTCTTCATTCGTCAACCTGTCCCTCCATGTCACTCCACATGCTCCTCTCAAGTAACTCATTTCCACTGCTCTCACTCTTGATTTGTTCCCCTCTGGCAAGGTCGACGCCTCTCTTCCATACCTCAGGGTAGGGATCACAATACTATCATGCAGTGACTTCTTAACCTCCATACTCACCTCCCTATTTCTCATCACTGCATTCAGTGAACCAACAACCTTCCTTCCCTGTTGAACCCTTTCAAGCACTTCATCCCCCAAAGTTCCATCCTTACTCATCACACTACCCAAGTACTTCAGTGCACTCACATTCTCCATATCCTCACCATCCAACCTCACTGAGTATTCTGTGACTTCATTCCTCTCAAACACCATAACTTTACTCTTGTTTACATTAACTTTACATTAACTTAACATTAAGGAATTCCTGTTCCTACACACTCTTTGGAGAGTGTGTAGGAAGAGGAATCTAAAGATAACTACTCCATTCTATTCCCGTCATTCCGATTTTACTCATCTGGCCGTGAGTTATAGGAACCTGAAAGTGCTGACAGCTCTAAATAAGTTTGGTCCTTGAAGGTGCAGTCACACTGTGCAGAGGTGGCTAAAATGTTACAGTAGCTACTTTTACAAGCGGCTTTGATTTAAACTAACCTCCAGCTCTAATTAAATATTTCATTCACAGTTAAAAACAGCTGAGAAATTGATATTTAGCTCATTGGAGTCCTTATCACAACAACAAACCTCCTAGCAAGCTGAATCCCACTGACTCTCAGTAATTCTGTGCACAAAAACGGCTAGCATGTTAGCCGTTTTTCTCGTCAGTGTGACTCTGGCTTAAGACGGTGTGATCAGGACTGGTGGAATCGTGGCCTGTGAGTCATAGGAACCCGGGTTCACCATCTCTTCGTGCTGTTCTTTTACTTTATATTTTGTTTTTCTTTTCTTCTGAATTTTGCATCTGATTTTTAGCCCCATCTTCGCCTTTCCATATTTTTTTTTCCACTTAATATCCTACATTCTGTTATATGTATTTTACCTCCATCCAACTGAAACCATGATTTTTTTTTTCTTTTATAGTCTCAGTCTGGCTTGTGATACATATTTTTTTATTTTCTTTCATTATAATATGTAGTGGTAGGTGGGGGCACCCGTCGTCCACCCACTTAGTGTAGTGGTACTCTGTTTTCAGGGTACCTCTATAACTAACCAACATGTGTACCCTACGTGACAACAAGTGGGTCGGCAGAGGGTTAGTGCCCCTCTCCAGAAAACTACCTATATTTTTCTATACACGTAGGCTGCCTCCCCCAAAGAAAGGGAGGTAACTGAGACAGACGACATACTCCCAATTTGCTCATACACACACACACACACTGGCAGGAGTAGACTGTAGCACCAGTCGAGCAGGGCAGTACTCCCAATGTGGATGGAAAGTTGATGACAGAGAGAGCTGGAGCTCCCGTTTCATCAGCCCTCGGGACTAGGTCCCGACCATCCGCCTTTGCTGAACTTTTTCAGTGTCTCAGTAACACAGAGAGTAGACCAGCATGCTCTCCAATACAAGTTTCTCCAACTATCAACACCAAATTACATGCACAGTACACACCACACTTCCTTTTCAAAATCTTCAACAAATGGCGTCGAATAACATAGCCTCGGAGTCCTCAGGGGGGAGGACCATAAATGCCCCCACCTTCAGCCCCTCTCCCGGTGACAACTCAAGCTGCCTGGAACCACTGTCTGACTCTCTTCTTCATTTCTGCAACATTCGTGTCCTTTCCTCTAACTTTCGCTCTGTTGAGCACCACCTCTCCTTCTCTAAACCTCACCTTCTTTTCCTAACTGAGACTCAGCTGTCTGAGGAAACTGACGGCAAACCCTTTTCTCTAAATCCTCCTACTTTCTCTATACTCATTTCAAAGCCAAAGGTGGCTGTTGTGTTTATATAAGCAACAACTTATTTTGCTCTCGTGTTCCTGAACTCAATTCTTCTGAATTCTCTACACTCTGGCTTCGGCTTTCCTGTCATTCTCTGACTAATTATATCTGTGCTGTTTACTTATCTCGTAATTCTACTGACTATCAAAAATTCTTTGACTATCTTACTTCTACGATGGAACACATTCTATCCATTTCTCTTTTCTCTGAAATCTCCATTCTAGGAGATTTCAATGTTCACCACCACCTTTGGCTCTCCTCTCCTATCACTGATCTACCTGGTGAACAAGCCTACACCTTTTCTATCCTTAATGACCTAGAGCAGCTTGTACAGCACCCTACCCGTATCCCTGACCACCTTGGAGAGAGCTCCAACATACTTGATCTCTTCCTTACAACTAATCCTTCTGCTTACGCTGTTAATCTTTTCTCTCCGTTGGGCTCCTCCGATCACAACCTTATCACCTTAACCTGTCCTATCGCTCTGGTACAGCCTGTGGACCCTCCAAAAAAACGTCGTCTCTGGCACTTTGGAGCTGTAGATTGGGAGGCCCTCAGGCAGTACTTCTTTGATTTTCCCTGGAATGATTATTGCTTCCATGGCCGGGAGCCATCTGGGTGTGCCTTGCGCATTACAGAGGTTATTCTCTTGGGCATGGAAGCATACATTCCTTTCTCATATCCTTTGACTAATGCACGAAAGCCTTGGTTTAATCACGCTTGTTCTAATGCTGTCCGCAACAAGGAGAGGGCCTATAATAGGTACCGGAGCCAACCCATCCCTGAATCACATCTTTTATACATTTCTGCCCAGAATCGTCCTAAGTCTGTTCTTCGCTCTGCTAAAAATAATTTCATCCGTACAAAATGCTCTCAACCCTCTAACTCGAACTCTTCCCGCTCCTTCTGGCACCTTGCCAAAAACCTTTCTAACAACTTTACCTCATCATCCTTCCCTCCTCTTTTCTGCTCTGATGGCTCTGTAGATATTTCTTCCACTGATAAAGCAGATCTCTTCGCTCAGACTTTCTCCTCCAATTCCTCCTTAGACGATTCCGGTGCTGTTCCTCCATCACTTCCCCCCTCTGACTTCCTCATGGCTAACATTAAAATTTCTTCAGCTGATGTATTTTCTGCCATTGCTGGCCTCAGTACTAATAAGGCATATGGGCCTGATGGAGTCCCTTCTGTTGTTCTCAAGAAGTGTGCTTCTGTGCTTATACCCTGCCTAGGCAAACTCTTTCGCCTTTGTCTGTCAACTTGTACCTTTCCTTCTTGCTGGAAGTCTGCTCTCATTCAGCCAGTCCCAAAGAAGGGTGACCATTCCCAACCCTCTAACTATCGTCCAATTGCTTTAACATCCTGTATCTCAAAAGTTTTTGAGTCCATTCTTAATAGAAAAATTTTAAAGCATCTTTCCTGTCACAACCTTTCTGATCGTCAGTATGGGTTCTGTCAGGGACGCTCCACCGGCGATCTTCTCACCTACCTGTCAGACTCCTGGTCACCCTCCTTTCGGGACTTTCGCGAGAGCTTTGCCATTGCACTTGACATCTCAAAGGCTTTCGATCGAGTCTAGCATAAATCTTTAATTTCGAACTGCCCTCTTACGGTTTCTATCCTTCTATCTGTGCCTTCATCTCTAGCTTCCTTTCTGGTCGTTCTATAGCCGCTGTTGTAGACGGCTATCATTCTTCTCCTAGATCTATTAACAGTGGTGTTCCTCAGGGCTCTGTCCTATCACCAACTCTCTTCCTTTTATTCATCAATGACCTTCTAAGCTGTACATCTAACCCTATCCACTCATATGCTGATGACTCCACCCTTCACCTTTCCATTCGATTCCCACAACGTCCATCTCAGCAGTTACTTCAACAGGCAAGGGATGAGGCTATGGCACACCTAATGTCTGACTTGGCTCGTATCTCTGACTGGGGTAAAAATAGTTTGGTTGTTTTTAATGCACCTATCAACCCGACAGAATCTTCCACAGGTATACTCACTTATGTTTAATAATACTCAACTTAATCCTGTATCATCGTTGAACATGCTTGTGGTTTCATTTGTTCGGGACTTGTCTTGGAAAGATCATACTGCATCTCCTGTGAAATCTGCTTACAAGCGATCGGGTGTGCTAAGCCAACTCCGTTCCTTCTTTGCCCCTGCACAGTTGTTGACTCTATACAGGGAGTACAACTCTCATGTGTGGGAAGGCTCCCCACATACAGCTCTTCTCAATGGGGTGGAGTCAAAGGCTTTTCGTCTCATTGGCTCTCCCCCTCTTGCTGACTCCCTTCAACCTGTCTCTTCGCTGCAATGTTGCATCTTTGTCTCTTTTCTATCGCTGCTTCGGTGGTCACTGTTCCTCTGAGCTGTCTTCATGCATTCTTCCGCTTCTGTGACGGGTGCGTGGCACCCGTCTAGCAGCAGGCTCTCACCCCTTTTCTGTCCAACTCTCTGGTGTAAGAGTTGACCATTGCTCCCGGTCCTTCATTTGTGCAACTGGTCAGCTCTTGAACTGTCTCCCTCTGTCTGTATTTCCTGCTTCCTGCGATCTCTATTCTTTCAAATGCAGTGTGTCCAGGCATCTCAAAATGAATGGATCTTGAATTTGGCTCTCTCTTGTATTTTGTTTTTCTCTTGGAAGGAACAGTTTTGTGGGCTCATTGCCTTTGATTCCTTCTTCCTCACATAAACACAGACACAGACACACACACACACACACACACACACACACACACACACACACACACACACACACACACACATTTAGTTTGTATCTTAGCCCTAAGTGGGAAAGGGACAGATCCTCAGCACACCACACCGCACGAGGGTCAATTGCGCGGTGCAATCATCAACATCAGCAGAAGGATCCGACGACAGAACTGGTTTACCCCTGCCATATCATAATGGATCCATCCCCTTACCCGCACCTGACCTAAACCGTTGATCAGACCTAATGCGGGAGAATATCCCCTCAAGGCTGTGTCACCATTTATTCATGCACGATTTCTCTCCAGTCGCTCCTATCACACACAGCCACTCTTCCTTGCTCAACAGACATACCTCTCGCATCTAACGCTCTCTTCACACTGTCCATCCACCCTATTCGTTGTCTTCCTCCCAGCCTTATACCTCTCACATCCGACCCAGTTATCTTGTTCACCAGTCACTCTTCGTCCATTCTCTCCATATGCTCCCCAAACACTCTCTGCTCAACTCGATCAGCCATCTCTTGCATAACTACAGTTCTCTTTTGCACATCTTCATTTCTCACTTAATCCATATGCGTCACTCCACACATACACCTCAGACACTTCATCTCCATTACAATCAAACCTTTCTTCTCTGCTAAAAGCATATTCCATGTTTCAGCCCCATATAATGCAGCTGGGACCACTACACACTCATACAGCCTTCTCTTTACATCCAATTTAAGCGAACGACATCTAAACAATTTTTTTTTTTCATTCCTTGCAGCACCTTTCCTACTTCATTCATTCTAAACTTCACTTCTACATTTATTCTTCCATCCACAGCAACATCTATCTATCTATCTATCTATCTACTCCCAGACGCTATAATCTTGTAAGGGGTAGCCATTTGACTTTGAGTTATTTGTTTTACGGGGAGGGACAATAACCCTCCACCAACCCACTTGTTGACACGTAGGGAGCACGTAGGGTTTGGTTATTTGGTTACCACCCAGCATTGTAAATGGTTTCTTGGCTTACGGGAAACCATTTGGCTTGTCACTCAATGTAAAGCCACCTGAAAGGGAAAGAAAAGCAATAAGAAGTGACAGGAAAGATGTTAGAAATTAGAAGAGAGGAGGGTAGGCACAGAAAAAGAATGATATAGCCTAAGGAAGAAGTAGGCAGCATTCACTTGACGTAGTGCTGCCTACTTCTTCCATAGTCTTTACCACTCTTTTTCTGTGCCTGCCTCCACTTATCCTATTCCTCCCGTCTTTTCTGTCACTTCTTATTGTTTTTCTTTCCTTTACAAGTGGCTTTACATTGAGTGACAAGCCAAATAGTTTCAGTAAGCCAAGATGTGGCCAATGAATACTTAAAGCACACTATCTCCTCAAGCAACTCACCATTCAAAACTATATTCATCCTCCTACCACCTACCAACCTCGTACACTTCATCACTTCGCTCTTATTCTCATTACTTTAAGTTTTCTCCTTTCACACACCCTTCGAAACTCCTGTACCGTCTCAATCTCTCCTCCGAATCAACCATAAGTGCAGTAGCATTCGCAAAGAGAAGCTGATTCAGATTCCACTCTCTACCATCAGCATTCACCAGACTCAGACTTCCACCTGACACTCTCGCATTCACCTCCCTTACAACTCCATCCATATAAATATTAAAAAACCAAGGCGACATCACACTTCTCTGTTGCAGCCCCACTCTCACGGGAAACCAGTCACTTACAGTATTTCCTGCTCCTACTCGTGCTCTACTATTTACATAAAAATGTTTCACTCCTTTTAACAACCTACCATCAAGTCCATACAATCTCAAAACAATTCATACTGCCTCCCTATCAATTCTATCATATGCTTTCTGTAAATCCACGAACGCCCAAAACATGTCCTTACCCCTTACGGGGTGAGGGGACTAGGGACCCCCTCCTCTGTTTTTTAGTTCCTAAAAAGAGACAGGGACAGGCCAGAGAAAGGGATGAGGGATTGAGTTATCCCCGTACCCTGAAGATTGGGTCTATGAATGTGCGTGGATGTAGTACGATTGAGGCTAAAAGGGAGGAGACTGGGAGAATGTTTGTAAGAAGAAAGTTGGATGTGTTAGTTTTGAGTGACACGAAGATGAAAGGGAAGGGTGAGTCTATGTTTGGAAGTGTGAATGGATGATTGTCAGGTGTTGATACAGGAAGGGCAAGAGAAGGTGTGGCCTTGTTAGTGAGTCCGGATGTACAGCAGTGTGTGATTGAATGGAAGAAGTGTCATCGAGACTGATGTGGGTGAAAGCGAAATTTGAACGTGAGTTGTGGGGTGTTTATGATGGCATATGAGCCTGGTAGTGAAAAGGATGAAGAAGAAAGGGAGTCTTTCTGGAATTATGTTGATGAGTGTCTGCAGAGTTTTGGAGCGAATGTGAATGTGGTAATGATGGGAGATCTGAATTCTAGAGTGGGAAATGTAGCAGTTGAAGGTGTAGTTGGTATGCATGGCGTGCCTGGAAGAAATGAAAATGGGGAACGAATGATAGGGATGTGTGTTGTGCGAGAGATGGTGATTGGAAATACGCTGTTCGAGAAGAAAGATATAAGTATACATGGGTGAGACAGGATGGTGGAATGGTTGTGGATAAAGCATTAATGGACTATGTGGTTGTGTCTAGGAATGTAATAGGAAGATTGTTGGATGTGAGAGTTCTGAGAGGGGAGGGTGGAGGTATGTCTGACCACTACCTGGTGGAGGGAAAGTTAAGAGTAGGTAAGAGATGAGTGAGAGGTAGGAGGGTTAGGGCAGGGAGGTTTTGAAAGTGAGTGAGTTGGATAAAAGAGAGAAAATGATAGTGTCAGGAGAAATTGAAAGATGAGTGGAACGCAGTGAAAGATCAGGAAAATGGCAGTGTGGAGGAGGAATGGCAGTTGTTTAAGAGTGCTGTGGTGGGGCATGCAGAAGAGGTGTGTGGTGTGAGACGTGTGGGTGGTGGTGTAAGAAAAGGAAGTGAATGGTGGTGCGAGGAAGTAAGTATGGCTGTAGCTGAGAAGAGACTAGCATATGAAGTGTGGCTGCAGAGGAAGGATGAGGTGTCATATGAGAGGTATAAGGAAAAGAGAAATAGGGCGAGAAGGGCTGTGCGTGATGCAAAAGTGGCAGCAGATGAGAGGTGGGGTAGGCGGCTGACAGAGAATCTTCAATAGAATAAGAAAATGTTCAGGAGGAGTTAAAAGAGTGCGAAAGGGAGAGTTGGGAAGGAAGAGCGAGTAAAAGAAGAGGATGGAAGGATGTCAATTGAGATGGATGCAGTAAGGAAGAGATGGGCAGAGTATTTTGAAAGATTGTTAAATGTAAAGGAGGAAAGGGTGGCTGAGATTGTGGCGGATGGAAGGGTTCAAGGAATAAATGTGTTGGGAGAGTTGAATGATTCTTTGATCACGAAAGAGGAAGTGGAGAAGGCAGTAAAGGAGATGAAAACAGGGAAAACTGCAGGCTGTGGAATGCCTGAAGGGTGCTGGAGTGACTATTGTTGACTGGTTAGTAAGACGGTTGAATGTGTGCTTTGTGAAAGGTATGGCGCCAATTGCCTGGGGAAGTGCTTGTGTGGTCCCGTTGTATAAAAGCAAGGGTGATAAGTATAAATGTACTAGCTTTAGGCGTATAAGTCTGTTGAGTGTTGTAGATAAGGTGTATAGTAGAGTGTTAATTATGAGAGTTAGAGAGGGTACAGAGAGAGTGATTGGTGATGAGCAGTGTGGCTTTAGGAGAGGGAGGGGATGCGTGGATCAGGTGTTCGCTGTGAGACAAGTGCGTGAAAAGAATTTAGCAAAAGGCAAGGATGTGTTTTGGGCATTCATGGATTTAGAGAAAGCGTATGATAGAATTGATAGGGAGGCTTTGTGGACTGTTTTAAGATTGTATGGACTTGATGGTAGGTTACAAAAAGGGGTGAAAAGTTTTTATGTAAATAGCAGAGCGTGTGTAAGAGTGGGAAATGCTGTGAGTGATTGGTTTCCCGTGAGACTGGGACTGCGACAGGGATGTGTGATATTGTCTTGGTTGTTTAATATTTATATGGATGGTGTTGTAAGGGAGGTGAATGCAAGAGATTTAGGTGGAGATCTGAGTCTGGTGGTATCCGGACAATTGCCCCCCGGACAGCTGCCCCCTGTACATCTGCCCCTGGACAACTGCCCCCTGGATAACAGCCCCCATAGGATTATTCCCCACTGGACAACTGCCCCCCGGATAACTGCCCTCGTAGGATAATTGCCCCCCCTGCGGATAACTGCCCCCCAAACTGGCGGCACAACAAACATACGTCAAAGCCACCAATACAAAACATGTTTAGTAAGGTGGCCTTATGAAGAGCAAGCCGTGTTCATCGACCCACGGTGTCATTCTCACTGTTCCGAAAACATAAACCAGCCTGATCAGTTGAAGTGTTGGCTTGTTATGACAGCTTCATTCTGACAGTCTTTCGGAGTTGTGGGGTGAAGCCTGTTGTATCAATCTGTGGTCGCCAACCAGACCAATACTGTTGCATTACTGCTGGCTATGGTTGTGATTTGCATATCTAGCAACGGTGTTGGTTCATCCAACCATGGAGTTCATTCCAAGTGAGCGTGGCAAGCCAAAACTCATTTACGAAGGCCACATATACGTGAAGCAGAAGACCTTAGCTGATGACGTGGTTTCCTATGAGTGTGAAAGACGTTGGCACAACAACTGGAAGGCCAAGCTCAAGGTGCGTGATGGAGAAATTGTTTGCAGCTTCAACACACATACACATGCTGTCAAGGTGGGTCGTCCAGATATGCTAGCTGTTTGGCGTGACATCAAAAATCAAGCAATCAGCTCACACGGGACTTCGCAGCAGATCATCAGCCAAGCAGTTCAGGGTATTTCAGAGGATGCGTCAGTACAGTTGCCATCAATAGAACACATCAGACGGATGTTCGCCGCCATAAACAGAATGTCAGTGGACCTAATCCATTACCACCAAGTGCTGCTGATATGAACATACCCAATGAATACAGAGTCACTGCTGGCGGAGAGGAGTTCCTGCTGTATGATAACGGCCCAACACAACAGCATATGCTGATTTTTTCCACTACAAAGAACCTACAACTTCTGCAAAACTCAGTGAATTGGTTCGCTGATGGAACATTCAAAGTGGTGCCAGCGATTTTCTACCAGCTTTATACTGTTCATGCGTTAATACACAACCAAGTATTTCCATGTGTTTACGCTTTGTTGCCAAACAAGCAGCAATCCACTTACCGGGAATTATTAGAACAGCTGCTGCAAATCAACCCAATGCTGAGCCCAGACACTGTGCTGATCGACTATGAACAAGCCGCAAAGAGTGTTATTGAGTCATGGTTCCCTGGAGTGACTGAATGGCTGCTTTTATCACCTCTCGCAAAGTGTCTACCATAAAGTGCAATCCGAAGGACTCCAACAAACATATCAAGCCAATGCGGAGTTTGCACTTAAAGTGCACCTGTTGCCGGCCTTAGCCTTCGTGCCGCCCAACAAAGTGCTTAATGCCTTCGAAGTACTTCAGGAAATTATGCCCCCAAAGCTGATCCTGTCATGGACTACTTCGAAGACACATACATCGGAAGAATACGGTGACAAGCTAGGCGAGCTCCGTTATTCCCGATTGACATGTGGAACATGCATGACCGCCTGATGGTGGACTTGCCTCGCACCAATAACGCCGTTGAAGGGTGGTAAAACCACATACAGTCAAGCATATTGGAGTGCCACCCAAACATATGGAAGTTTCTCCAGACACTGAGAAAAGAGCAAGCCCTCAACGAAGTGGTCATCAACCAGACGTTGGCAGGTCATCCGCCACCACCAAAAAAGAAACAATATCAGGACTTGACGCAGAGGATTTTCAACATCGTCAGACAGTTTGAAGAACGAGACATCGTTGACTATCTGCGGAGCATCGCTCCGCATGAACCTCTTCAACATCGACATGTGACATGACATTTGACATGACCTATGTTTCAACGACCTGATTATATTGTACGAAAAATACATTTATAAAAAAATACATTTATAATAATGTCTGTCTCTTGCCTGTCGTGGATGCGGGGACATTTATCCGTGGGGGGCAATTATCCTACGAGGGCAGTTATCCGGGGGGCAGTTGTCCAGGGGGAAATAATCCTATGGGGGCAGTGATCCAGGGGGCAGTTATTAAGGGGGCAGTTGTCCGGGGGCAGATGTCCAGGGGGCAACTGTCCGGGGGGCAACTGTCTGGGGGGCAATTGTCTGGTGAATGTTGATGTTGGAGAGTGGAATCTGAAGCAGCTGCTGTTTACAGATGATACTGCACTGGTGGCTGAGTCAGAGGAGAGATTGAGACAGTTGGTAAAGGAATTTCGAAGGGTGTGTGAAAGAAGGAAATTGAAAGTAAATGAGAATAAGAGTAAAGTGATGAAGTGTACGAGGTTGGTAGATGGTAGGGGGATGATTATAATTTTGAATGGTGAGTTGCTTGAGGAGGTAGCATGTTTTAAACACTTAGGGTCATATGTTGCTGTAGATGGAAGAATAGATGGAGAACTGAAGTTTAGAACAAATGAAGTACGTAAGGTGCTGAGAGGAATGGAAAAAGTGTTTAGATGTCGTTCGCTTAGAATGGATGTAAAGAGAAGGCTGTATGACGGTGTTGTGGTACCGACTGCGTTATATGGGGCTGAAACATGGAATATGGGTGTAGCAGAGAGGAAAAGTTTGAATGTAATGGAAATGAGGTGTCTGAGGAGTATGTGTGGAATGACGCGTATGGATTGAGTGAGAAATGATTAAGTGCGAAAGAGAACTGGAGTTGTTTGGGAGATGGCTTGTAGAGTTGAGCAGAGGGTGTTGCAATGGTTTGGGCATATGGAGAGAATGGATAATGAGCAATTGGTGAAAAAGATAACTAGATCTGATATGAGAGGCGTAAGGCTGACAGGGAGACCACGAATAGGATGGATGGACAGCGTGAAGAAAGCGCTGGATGCTAGAGGGATGTCTGTTGAGCAAGGAAGAGTGGCTGTGCATGACAGAAATAAATGGAGAGAAACTGTGAATGAGTAAATGATGACGCAGACCTGAGGGGATATTCTCCCGCATTTGGTCTGATCAGCTAGTCAGGTCAGGTGCGGGTCTATTATGATATGGCAGGGGTAAACCAGCTCTGCTGTCGGGCCCTGCTGTGGATGTCACTGATTGCATTGCACAGTTGACCCTTGTGCGGTGTGGTGTGGTGAGGATCTGTCCCATCTCCCCTTTAGGGCTAAGATGTGAATGAATGTGTCTAAATGGATGAGTAAATGGGGACTGTGTCGTCCTGTCTCGGCTACCTCCCTTTCCTTGGGGGAAGCAGCCTAGGTATATAGATAGACAGATAGATAGACCTTTTGCTAAATACTTTTCACACCACTGTCTCACAGCAAACACCTGATCCACGCATCCCCTCCCTCTCCTATAGCCACACAGCTCATCACCAATCACTCCCTCTGTACCCTCTCTAACTCTTTTAATTAACATTCTACAATAAAACTTATCTACAACATTGAAGACTTATAGACCTAAAGCTAGTACATTCATACTTATCACCTTTACCATTATACAGCAGAACTACACAAGTACTTGTCCAGTCAATCGGCACCATACCACTCACAAAACACACATACAGGAAACTTACTAACAGTTCAACAACAGTCGCTCCGCCATTTTTAAGGCATTCCACAGCACACCCATCCATGCCTGCAGCTTTCCCTGCTTCCTCCATCGTGATCAAAGAATCTTTCAACTCTCCCAACACATTTATTCCTCGCACCCTTCCGTCTGCCATAATTTCAGCCTCTCTTTCCTCCTCTACACCCAACGGCTATACCATGTTGGGTACACCTCTTCCCGTCCGATCAGCGAAGTTAAGCAACGTTGGGTCTGGTTAGTACTTGGATGGGTGACCGCCTGGGAACACCAGATGCCGTTTGGCATCCCTACGTGTCAAGTGGGGTTGGTGGAGGATTAGTGCCCCTCCCTGTAAAACAATTAACTCTAAGCTGTTGGCCACCCCGTTTGGGATACATGGCGTCTGGCAATGAATGAATGAAAAAAAAGTCCCGGACCAGGACTGACTAACAGGTGGCGACTAAGAACCGAACAAAAGACATGATACTGATTGCAACATTGAATGTAAGGGGTGCAGATGATGAGGTGAAAGAGAAAGAGATTGTCCAGGTGCTTCAGGGTGCAAAAGTGGATGTATGTGGATTAACTGAAACTAAATGACAAGGTGAGAAAGTGGGAGAAGGGGAGTATGGTTGGGGTATATACATGGGAATGGGTTCAAATGAGAGGGCAAAAGAAGGAGTGTGTATTGGTGTATGCAAGAGATGGAAGGAGAATATAAAAGAGTATGGATCAGTTGGCTCAACAATTGTGTGGGTAAGACTGAAAGTTGGACTACAAATGTGGGCAATTGTGTATGTGCATGCCCCAATGGAAGATCGTACAACCAGTGTGAAGGAATTCCTTGACAAATGTGGAAGTGAGCATGGAAAAGTTTGAATGGAATGAAAGAGTGTTTTTGACTGGAGATATGAATGGAAAAGTTGGGAATGTGATAGTGGATGGAGTATTTGGTGAGTGGGTGTGCCTGCAGAGAATGGCAGTGCTGTGGTGGACATTTGTGCCGGGAAGGGGTTGGTGATAGCCAATACCCTCTTCAGACACAATATTATCCACATGGTATATGTAGTGAGTGATGAGAAGGGTGGGTGGTGAACTGAATGAACGGAAGGCAATTATTGATGATGTCTGTGTAGATGACAGAATGAGAAGATTTGTAATGGATGCAAGAGCACATAGAGGTTGGGGGAGTGGACTTTCTGACCACCACTTGGTGATGGTGAAATTCAAATGAAATGGACGAATACAAGAAGGGAAGGACTGGAGGAAGTAGTTCTTACAAGGTGGATAGGTTACAAGAGGATGGAAAAAAGGCAGAATATAAGAGAGAAGTGGAGGAGCGATTGGGTAAACATAATTTGGAGTACATGGGGGCGTGGAAAGTGTGTGCAAGATATTCACGCAAGAAATATGTGCAGCATGTGAGGTCATGTGTGGGGTGAAGAAAAGAAGAAAGGGAGTGCAAGGAATAACGTGGTGGAATGAAGAGGTTAGATAGGCTGTGGCACAAAAGAGGAAAGTGACTGGATGAGAAACAGGGATATGAAGGAAGTTCAGAGACAGAAGAAAGTTATATGTAGAGATGAAGAGAGAAGTGAAAAGATTAGTAAGAGGGAGTAAGGAGTGAGTAGATAAGGAATTTGGAAGGTTTTTAAGTGCAAGGTTAAAGGAATGTAAGAAAATGATCTGGAAAGAGGTAAAGAGAGTTAGGCAGGGTGTTAAAGAAGTTAATCTAGGAGGGAATGATAAAAATGGTAGATTACAAGTGGAGAAGAGATAAAAAGTGCGCAGGTTGTGAGAACACTTTAAGGAATTGTTGAACACTGAGAATGAAAGTAATGCGAGTATAAGTGGCTGGGGAATGGCTGGGAAAAGGAGAAATGTGAGGAGAGAGGACGAAATCACTAGGAGGGAAGTTATCGAGGCACTGAAGAAAGGCAAAGTGGCGAAAGCCCCAGTAAATGATGGAATGTGTGATAAAATGCTGAAGCATGGGGGAAAGACTGTAGTACAATGAGTGTGTAAGATGTGCAGATTGGCCTGGGAGGAGGGTAGAGTCTCGGAGGATAAGTCAGGTATAATTATTCCCTTGTATAAAGGAAAAGGGGAAAAGGAAATGTGTGGTAATCATGGTGGCATTTGTCTTCTGATTGTAATAGGAAAAGTTTATGGTAGGATACTTATTGGCAGAGTCAGGGAAATAACAGAGGAATTAGTTGAAGAAGAACAAGGAGGTTTTAGGAAGGGAAGAGATTGTCTGGATCGGATATTCATTCGTATTGTACGTCTTGGTTGGAAAAGTTTCTAGAGAAGGGAAAGAAGTTGTTCGCAGCCTTCATGGATTTGGAGAAAGCATATGACGGGTTAGATAGACAAGAAATGAGGAAAGTATTACGAATATATGGAGTAAATAGGAAGTTCCCAAAAGCCGTGAAGATTATGTATGAGGGAGCTAAGACTGCAGTGCGTGTGGCCAGTGAACTGAGTGATTTTTTCCATTTGACGTTTAGACTGGAACGGATGTGTCATGTCTCCATGGTTGTTCAATCTGTATATAACTGAGGATATAAAAGAGATACATGGTTGGGCAGTGGATACTGGAGCGGCCCTAATGAGAGAGTGCAGTGTGTGGAAACTCTGTACTGTTGTTTGCATATGATACTCTCTTGTTAAGTGAAGACAAAGGAGAGCTGCAAGACTTTGTGAATGAGTGTGGGACAGTCTGTATGAAACGGAACCTAAAGGGAAGAGTAAAGTTATGGTCTTCGAGAGAAACGAAGTCACTGAATGTACAGTGACGTAGGATGAGGAGGAAATGGAAAATGTGAATGCGTTTAAGTACTTGGGTAGTGTGATCAGTAAGATGGAAGTTTAGAGGGTGAAGTGCTTGAAAGGGTACAACAAGGAAGAAAGGTTGCTGGTTCTTTGAAAGAAGTTATAAGAAACAGGGAAGTGAACATGGAAATGAAAAAGTTACTGCAATACAGTATTGTGATACCAACTCTAACGTATGGAAATGAAGCTTGGATCTTGTTGGAGAGACACAAGTCAAGAGTGAGAGAAGTGAAAATGAGTTATTTAAGAGGAAACATGTGGAGTCACATTGAGAGTCAGACTAGAAAATGACGAAGCAAAAGAGTGTTCTGGTGTGGCTATGGATGTGAGAGGAAGCGTTAGGAGAAACACACTGAGGTGGTTTGGCCATGTGGGGAGGATGGAGAGCGAGAGACGGACGAGGAGAGTGTATGTGAGTGAGGTGGAGGGGGGGGGGAGAGGGAGGAGAAGGCCAAGTATGAGATGGAGGGATGGAGTGGAGAGGTATGTGAGAGAGGGGGATGTAAGCTGGAAGTAGGGCAGTGAAATGGCGGGGGACAAGGCGACATGGAGGTGATTGTTTGTGGTGACCCCTTGCTGGAGTAAGGCGTCTGGCAATAGACAGATAGATTATAATATCCTTGGACTGAACATATTAATGTAGCCTGTTTCTAACTCCCAGTAGAGGAGACTATTATTAAGGTGAATAAAGTGGACTGAAGGCAGAAAGAATACTAGGAAGCTCTCAGAAAGCGCATACCTATGCCAGTGCCGGATCCGGATCCGCCCCATGATTTAATCAATTCTTTCTTGGCCCATGACCCACCTTTCCACAAAATTTCACTGAAATTCATCGAGAACTTTTGGAGATATTGTGCGGAAGGATTCGGATCCTCCCCTAAATTTAGTCAATCCTTTCTTGGCCCATTGCCCACCCTTCCACAACAAAATTTCATTGAAATTCATTGAGAACTTTTGGAGATATCGTCTGGATAAACAGACAAACATAGGTGAATACATAACCTTCTCCAACTTCTTTGGCGGAAGTAATAATACAAAAGGTGTGATGGTAATGAAGTATTATCCTGCTGTCACTGCCCTACCTAGTGGTGTAGTGGTTAGAAGACTCCAGTGGAAGCGACAGCCGTGCATAAGTTGTTTACACCACAAAGCTGTTGATCATGTAAAGCCACCAGAAGTTGGCTGGTCAACTACCCTGAAATGTACCAGAATACGTTAGCCTAGCCTAGGGCCCCTACGGGTACTTGTGGGTTAAATGGAATTGCCTGTGAAAGTTTCATTTATTTATTGATTTATTGCAGTCTGCTTGACTTCATGGATGAAATAATTTGTGCTTTGGCAATACAT
>NC_136975.1:11737530-11785030 GCF_032717465.1 Coenobita brevimanus | reverse complement strand
GGAACGTAGGAGCCCGGGGCTAGGCAAGTTGGTCCTGACATTTAAGATGAGAGTGACCAGCCTCACTCATCCCTGAGTGGCATTAAGTGAGCAGTAAACTCCAACCACCCCTTGGATATAAGCCTACACCAGCTCAATCCAATTGGGCTTCCGTAATTATCCACTACACCACCAGGCGCCAAAATCTGGTTACATGGTTACCATCCAGCATAGTAAATGGTTTCCTAGTGTACAGGAAACCATTTGGCTTGTCACTCAGCGTAGAGTCACCCACAGGCAGAAGGAAGAGGAAAGAACGAAGGAAAGAAAGACAGAAAAGGGAGTGTACTGTCACCCGTAGGCAGAAGAGCGAGGAAAGAACGAAGGAAAGAAAGACAGAAAAGGGAGTGTACTGTCACCCGTAGGCAGAAGAGTGAGGAAAGAACGAGGGAAAGAAAGACAGAAGAGATGGAAGGAAAGAAGGATGGAGGAGAGGAATGGGCAGACACCCAAGAGCAGTGTATATAATTAAAGTCGTGCAAGGGAGAGAAAAAGACGGCGCAATGTGGTAAGGGGGGTGTCGTGACGCTGGTGACCCAGACCCTGTGCGTATGAAACGGCCATTTTTGTTTTATTTTTCCATGTGCTTTGGAACGGACACAAAGTTGGGTCACAGTAAAAGGTGTTTGGAGTGTAAATGTGATGAGCATGTGATCCCTTAATCGCCTCATCCCGCCAAGGCGGGGTCACAATAAACCAAAAAACTAAAACAACCATGCAAACTCTGGTCACATTTGCATCACATCCACACTCTCAACAACGTAATACGTTTTACAGTATTTAAATCTGTGATTATTAATTTGCAATTAAGCCGTATGTATTGCAAGACTGTCGACAGTTCATATCTTACCGTGTATTATCCCTCCTCCAACAATAGACTCTGCCATGGGAACTAGAGGAGAAATGCTTCTCATCTGTAAAGATGGCTCTGCTCCATAAGTCATCATCCTGCTCAACATGGAGCTGTGCAAAAGCCAGTCTTCCTGCACGGTGCTGCTCCGTCAGCTGTTCCTTCTGAGCTGGGGTGCGATGGTATATTCTAGCGCGATGTAACCTTCTCTTTACAGTTCTGCCTGACACTTCTAACTGCAAGTCATGCCTTAGTGCCGCTGCGTTGGTAATGGGGTTAGCTTCCGCTGCCACAATAATGTTCCCATCCTCTACTGGTGTCGTCCTCCTTAGGGCTCCTGTTCTCTCTAAGAAATGGAGTTTGCTGTAAACCCAACGAGGTTGTGATGCATTTATTGAGGTGTTCTCAAACGTTACTATTATAGCTTGCTTGGGTCTTTCCTAATGACTATGTAAGGTTTTAGTGCATCCGTCCGATTCCGTGAACCTGAACGATCTGCATATGCAGTATCATTTCATGGGGCGAACGTCACTCTCTCACCTTGTCAGAGCCATTCAGCGGGGAGATGTTGCCATATGCAGGTCGCTTGGTTGTATCAGTCTCGACGAATGGACTACGTTACTACACGTGCTAACACTGTCACCAAAGTATCCACGAGAGTTTGACAACACACTGTTAATCAGCTGGGACAATTTCCTTATTGATATTACCGACAGAGGAACGTGTGAACAGGACTGTTTATATTACTCTATACACCCATATATTTTCTCCTCATCCCTTATCTGTTTTATCAATGCTCACCCCTATTTCGCTAACACTGGTGGAAGAGGAATCACGTAACATAGATATGTAGCATAATACGGATCTTTTTGTAATGTTAATGGATCCTAAACGTAATCAATAGTTTAATCACCAGTTATGCTTAAGTAAAACAATGATATGGATTTGTAGTCAAAGGGTATGTGGAAAAACTAAACATCTCCTCTACATTTCATATGACATGGTCATTTGAGAACAGGAGGGTGGGAGAGATGATAAGGTTATCAGAAGACTAAAGAGGAAGCCAGAGCTACAATGCATTTTGCTCACGTCTTTGCTACAGCCAGGTTCGGATGCTTTAGATAAACATAGATAACATGTAAATATGAACTACTACTGTACTATAATGTTACTGTAAGTCATACGTTACCGTGAACAACAATTAACCATTATAGCACGCTTAACAGTTTAACACAGACCCTTCTTTACTCCAACCCCATTACTGACAGGAATAAACCTCTGATACCCTACACTGCCCGACCACCAACCAGTAATGCAGGTCACAAGACAATTGTTGATGGTTGTAGATGTAATCGCAGATAATATGTATTTTCGTAGAATATGAATATCTGTATATTGAAAATTTCAATGTAATAACTGTAACCTCATAGGTAAAATATTTATAACTGTTCACATACACTATCTTATGTATACTGGCATGGGCGTCCGGAGGGGGAGGGGGCAAGGGAGGGCAGTTGCCCCCCCTTGGAATTTGACGGCTTCAGTTCTTGTTCAAGGATGATTGAGTGATTTGAGTCGATTCATGCATTCTGTCATTATGCATTTGATGTAAGTCATGTAACTCATGTAAGTAAATGCCTTTGCCTATTTGGAGTGTGTGTATTTTGATAAAACTGCACATATATGTATAATTTCTCTTATTTTGCCCCCCCTTACAAAAAATCCTGTGGACGCCCCTGTGTACTCCTACTATAACAAATCCAAGTATGCACGTAGAACTTAAAGACCTTAAGCAGGTCGTTTATGTTTCCGTTGGTGTTCCACCTCGTAATCCACTTGGCGACGATCCTTGGTGCCGGGCCAAGTCGCTGAGCGATAGCACGTATAGACAGCCCACTATCGCGCAGAGCGATGATGCTGCCTCTCAACTCCAGGTTTTGCTCCTTCCTGTTCATACTGTATTTTCCTGGGGACTGGTAATCCCAAGATCCGTATGATACAAAGAAATTTCGGATGATTTCCTTCCTCCTTCCCTCTCTATCAGTGTCAGACACGCGAGTCGAAATTCTTGATCTGATGCAAACGTTTCTGGCATCATTAACGCTGATTGTGAAAAATGGTGGGTGGACTGGATATTACGTATGGTAATAGTAAATATCAGAGCAAATGAGTCTTTCATCCCTTTCAGTGTTTATTATTACGTTTATTACATTATTAAGAGAGAAAACAATATATTGATTTCACTTTACTAATCATAACTTAAAATAAGACGCTTATCCACGTTCTGGCCGCATCCGTCACTTATGTGATTAACCCGTAGCTTAGACAAAATGTAAGGTGACACGACCATCCGTGTGTTTCATAGCTTACTCACGGGACACAGGTGTGCTATACTTTCATCATCTATTTAACTACACAAGTGTAGTTTGAAATTAAAACATCAATTGCAATGGGCAAGGCATATTATAAAATGTTACCTGTCAGTGTTTCCTAGCTATGACTATACAATCATAGGATGTATTCTGGGTTATTATAATACTGTGTTGCCTAACCACATTAATTCATGTGACATGGGAATAACGTAATATTAAAATCGCTATTCTTTTACATATATTGAAATATGTGGATTACATATTTCATAGAAATATTGGTCGTGATTGTAATGTGATAGGGAGACGCTCCGTCAATGTCCGTTACCATGCCTTGGGTGTATTACTCCCTCTCTCTCTCTCTCTCTCTCTCTCTCTTTCTCTCTCTCTCTCTGTCAGTGTGTGTGTGTGTGTGTGTGTGTGTGTCAGACACGTGAGTGGAAATTCTCGAACTCTGAACCCCAGACGCTTTGGCGTTTGCAGTGCTGACTGTATCACCAAATTCTGACCGGAGCTGTACAATCGCGCTCATGATTCCCTGAGACACCTGTGGTGGAGGGTGTTTGGCCCGCTCTACTCTTACTGAACGACAGGTAGTTGAGTCAGACTCCCCTAGTAACACAGTGAAGCTGACAATGGAACTGCTTCATATAAACGAGAGATCATGAAAAAGAGATAGGTGGGATATAAACAATAATGGACAGTATCATTGCACATATGGTAATACAACATGGAATAATTTTACTGAAATAATTCTACCTGCTATTGATTACATACGTGGTTTGTTGTCCGCCATTCATCTCCCCAAGAATTTGCTACGGGCGTGTGACTAATGCATTAGTAAATTCCGCTGCATAATTCGGGTTTGCCTATTAGTTATTTAGCAATAATAAACGTATTATAGAAAAGTATGGACATATAACAATATCATGGTTGTATGACCGAGTCCCTTTAAGTTGTTACACTGAGTGGATCACGTAATAACATTTCAATACTATATTTGTTACACGTATCAGGTTTTCTACTCTTGTTATCAGTGATATTTGCACGACAAACAATGGTATTCGGGGGTACTGAGACAAGCAAAGAAAAGATATTTACTGCGGGAATAGGAAACCATTTCTCAGTTCATGTAATAACACGAAACACATAATGAAACAGTAACATGACCGTGATAACCCCCATAAATTTCCTGCAAGAGGATGAACAGAAAAAAACATTCCCCACACCACATTTATATATATACCTATATATCTATATCTATCTACATATATATATATATAGATATATGGTGTGGGGAATATTATTCTATTTCTATTCATCCTCTTGTAGGATATTTGTGGGGGCTATCACGGTCATGTTACCGTATCATTAAGTGTTTCTTTCGAGTTATTACATGAAATGAGAAATGGTTTCCTATTCCCGCAGTAAATATCTTTTCTTTGTTTTGCTTGTCTCAAAACCCACAGATACCATAATTTGTCGTGCAAATATAACTGACAACAAGGGCAGAAAACCTGATATGTGTAACAAATATAGTAATGAAATGTTATTACGTGATCCACCCAGTGTAACGACTTAAAGGGACTCGGGTCATACAACCATGATATTGTCAAATAGCCATACATTTCTATAATACGTTAATTATTGCTAAATAACTAATAGGCAAACCCTCAGTATGTAGAGGAATTTACTAATGCATTAATCCTTCCCCTCCTGACTGATATTCCACCACTGACTCCCCCCAGTCCTGACCAATTTTGGAAAAATATTTTTTTGGCTCAAACCTCCACTTTTGTTGAGAAACATAAAAAATTCATGGAGAAATCACTCACCTGAGGTTTAAAATACTCAGTACAGGTACCAGTACTCCTTACCTTACTGGGTTTTCTATCAGGCTCTCTCCAAAGAAAACGAGTTCTATGGGAGGGTAACTATTCCACACCACTCATAAACGGTATTTATTTATTTGGTACGACTTTATATGTAGTACGAAAGTATATTGGTTTTCACACAATAATATAGGCATATAAGCATTGTTTCACTCACCAAACACATCAACATACCTGACCTTCTTTGGCAACATTACCTGATCATCATTTCTGACTGTTTCTTCCTCTAATGCTACGTAAATACATTGACATTGACTGGGGGATCACTCTGGCCTGAATTTCGTAACGTGGCATGACATGTCTTTCCTGGCCAGGTCACTGGTAACAGGTGAATTGTTGAGACAATGGCGTGCGGGGGGGGGAAGGTCATGCAGGGGAAGGCATTGTCTCTGCCTGGCATCTTGTACAGGAAGGTGTCCCGTGTGTACATACCAAAAATCATGCGCAAAAAATGAAAACTGTGCAAATTATGGACCTTGCAATTGATGCGCATTTATATACATCAATGGGACTGACAGTGACAAAACGTGTGGACGTATATATACGTCAATGGGATCTTTCGTTTACAAGAAGCGGTTCCATTTTCAGCTTCACTGTGTTGGTAGGGTAGTCTGACTCAACTACCTGTCGTTCAGTAACAGTAGAGCAGGCCAGACACCCTCTACCACAGGTGTCTCAGGGAATCATGAACGTAATTGTACATTACACCCATTAGAAAGAGTGGTTTGAAAGTTATGTTGCCCTTGTTGGAGAGATGCGCACCTCTCAGTGCCCCTCTAGTTTTGGGCACTAAAGCCTGTAGTCCTGAAACTGAGGGCAGGGGTTACCCTTCCAGCACCCCGCTTGAAGTGGAAACTGACACCTTCAATGTAAGTGGTAATCTAGAAAGTGTGAGAGCATACCCCATCGTGTACACAGGTGAAGCAAACATTTGGTAGCCCTAATTATTTTTAAAGCTTAAAATCTTGAAAAAAAAAAAAAAAAATCTTCTACGATTGACATACGACATAATCTCAGTGTTAGCAATTCTTACCTTTTTTAAAGACTGGCATTTGTTCTTGAATACTCAGTGCAAGAGTATGCATATAGGCTTTGGAGAACCTGTACCGTAGGAAAAAATCGGTGTCAGACATAGCTTCAAAGGGGTTCATGCAGTAGGTAATAACCCCACGAATACGCCTTGGCTGGTCTTACCGAATATGACTATATTTCTGCCCCAAACGATTTTTTTTTGCCATTCTTTCCACCAAGAACCCTGAAATCCCACCAGTCCCCCAAAACACGTGGGGGGGGGGGTACTTTGAAACCCAATCACTGGCACCAAAAATAAAGGATAAAGGTTAAATTCGTTCTGATCATACCAAAATAGAACAGAAAAATGTATTGTCAAAGTAAAACAAAATAGTGCGGATTTGTAAGTTTGCCGAACGCAAAGGGGAGACTTTGTAATTCACACTATTTGGCTGTGCACGATTTGTCTGTTTAGGAAGTACTTGGCCATTCTCTACTATACGAATCATTTCATGAACTAATCCAACTAATTATAAAAGAATCTTGTACCATATTTGATAAACAGCTTGGTGGAAATATTGAAAAGTAAAATGGAAGTGGATAAAGCATCTCTTATTTGTTTTCGTCTTGTCAAAAATTAATCATCTACAGAGAACCGGTAGAGTCTTTTAAACTGATAAAAAAGTTTAAACGTTTACTTATTTTACATTTTTTTTTTCATTAAATTAAAATTCTCATAACACATTGTACAGTCCTTCAAATTCTACATAGCTTTCTTTTCACTAGGCAACTAAAATATGACAAAGGGGCATGCGAAGGGCTGCTATGAGACTTCCCGCAGATTCCAGTACGATACAATGGTTGGGTAATCCTCTCCTGTTCGCTGGGGAACGCTCTCCCTTTTGTGTGTTAAGGTTCCCTTAACCCCTTAACAGTGGGGCGTCACTTTCGTGACACTTGGGAGCAAGGGATCATACTGCGGGGCGTCACTTTTGTGATTCTGTGTTATTTTGAATTCACCCGGGCTTTCAAGTGGTGGCTTGTATCATCTATCAGTATTGTCCAACACTAGTCAGCACTCCTAATCTCATCTGTACTCCCATCCATTGTTGACAATTTAGCCATTTCTCCCCGTTCTTGACTCCTCTTCCTACCCCCCCTTCATCACCCTATCCTCTTGCCTGCCCGGCCGTGCTACGCTAAGTAAATCTTCCCTGGAATTTTTCACTTATTTCATCCATTGAAATAAGCCCTATGCCCTATTCTTATACCAAATAATATATACAAGAAAGAAATAAGGTAAGTGAGAGTGCCATACACCTAGAATTGGCTAATTATCACCTGACAACACCTCACGTGCACTCGTTCGCTAATTTTCGCTGTTTATTTCCCCTTGAAATATGCTGTATAATCTATTTTCGTAATAAAAATATATATAAGAAAGGAAGGGAGCAGCCTAAGTGATATTTACATTCACCTGGAACTACTTAATTATTGCAGGCCACCACACTGTATTCTACACTAAGTAAATCTTCCCTGGAATTTTCCACTGATTTCATCCATTGAAATAAGCCCTATGCCCTATTCTTATACCAAATAATATATACAAAAAAGAAATAAGGTAAGTGATAGTGCCATACACCTGGAATTGGCTAATTATCACCTGACAACACCTCACATGCACTCATTTGCTAATTTTTGCTGTTTTTTTCCCTTTGAAATATGTTGTATAAACTATTTTTGTAATAAATATACATATAAGGAGGGAAGGGAGAAGCCTAAGTGATATTTACATTCACCTGGAACTACTTAATTTATAATGTATTGTCTAGATTTCCTGCCAATCATTTCACTGCTATATATTAGCTGCTGTCAAGAGGTTGACATTGGCAGTATTGCATTTCCCTAGGTAGGCCACCCCGGCCCACCCCTATCAGTTCACTGTCATCTTCCAATGTGAAGGTACATCTGTTTGCTCCTGCTAAGTTCAGCCACTTTTCACCCCCATGCAAAGGGCCCTGTGACTTTTACCCCCTACTAAACCTCGTGTGGAAAGAGGTAAAGGGCTTACAATTGATAAAAGAGTGACTTCGATCTTTCTATTGAGTAAAACAGTGCAAGTGGAATTGTAAATAATGTGTAAACAGCAAGTGAAAGTAATGAATGTAAATATACGTGAACAGTGGAAAATAGTTTTATAATTTACTTCAAGTGACAGTGCATAACACAGTGTAAATAAAATAGAAATGTAAATAACGTAACTAAAATAGAACACGTAAATAGAAATGTAAATGGGTAGTATTATAAGAATACGAGTATATACCCTAGGAGTAATGAAAGTGAAAGTTTCACTCTAGCATGTATGAATACTATGAGTTATGAGACTGAAGGTGAAAGTGACATTCACTCTCAATGCTAGTATAAAGGACGAGAAAGTGAATGCTACGTATTTTACTGAAAGAAATTGAATCCCTACAGTGACAATAAACTACTGTTACTGAAGGAAACTTATGGATAAAGACTGTAGATATATATGTTATATAGTAGCAGAAATATAAACTGTGAGTGTTTTTATGAATAATAGACAACACTAGCAGCGAACGATCAGAAGTGGGATGGTCATACGCCCTCGTAATTTTCATTGCTTTCACAGTGTTTTTTGGGGGGAGTATGGATTCCAAATTATTTGAGAATCATAGATTAGTGTTTCTAGTGATAATATCAGGCTGTGGTAATCATATCTCGAGTTGTCGGGAAGTGTAAAGTGGAGACTTCGTTACCCAACTTCAGAGATCTCCACAAGTCCTATGATACTCGGCGAAGGCTCAACAAACTAACCAAGGAGAAAGCTGAAGGTATGTGCCATAAGTATATGTGATTTTATTATTCTAGGACTAATAACTGATTTTTGGCAAATATTTTTAGAGAGTCTGTCAGAGCGCGAATATGCCCGCGGGAGCCGCAAGTCAAAGCAAAACAAGCCCGCGGTGTAAGGGTTAAGATACAGATAGGGCAAGATGAACGCCTGTACACAGTTTATGACTATGGCCCTAAGCACCTTCATGCAGTCCTCTTGCAGCCTCTCACTGATACTTTTCCTTACAACCAAGTACTTTATAGCTCCAGCCAATTTTCTTCTCTCTGGTATTCTTACTTCCATCTCGTCTGCACATTGAACTCTTTCCTATTGCTGACCCCGTTCCAAAACTTCCTCACTAATTCAAGTCTCTCTCCATTCACTTTCAGGTAAGACTAATGGTTACTTTCTCAACAATAACATTCATTCTACTGTTATCAACACATACTACCAAAGCTCAGCACTCGCAGATATCAACACACCTCTGCACCAGCTCCTGAAGCATCAGTGATGTTAAATTAATGAGTGCTGATGTACTTACTATGCCTCTAAGATGGTGTGATCAGGATGGATAGAATGGCCGCCTGGGAGTCATAGGAGACAGGGATCATTTACACAACCAGTCTGTCATTTTATTATCTATTTTTTCGTTCTTATACTTGATCTCGGGTACTTTCTGCTTCATATTAACTACCGTAATTCCTGTGGTTTCGTCTTCAAGTGACATCCTAATTTTTTTTTTTTATGTGTTCGGCTCTGGGCATAGGCTTCACAGCCTGCTATCAAGGCCCAACAGTCCTCCTACATACCATACACCTCTTCATGTCACCACTTCGGTGCTAACACCCACCGTCCATATTGAATACATGCTAGAGCTGTCTCATACAGGACTGGTGTGTTGACTTTAGAGGGGGTATTTTTACGACATGTCGGCGGGTCTTCTGGTAGATCAGTAAAGCCTGATTTAATGAAATTCAAATCCTTTAACTGTTCCCTGCCCCAGCGGGGATTTGAACCTGGGTCCATTAGAACGGCAGGCCACGCCTCTACCGATTCTATACGGTTAAATAAAATTATCCACTTGAATCCAGGTAACGCCATTTTGGTTTAGTCATAGTGTTACTGCCAGATAATCTTATTATTAAGCTTAAGAAAAAAAAATCATCAGACGTCTTAAATAATATGGAGAAAAAAGAAGAAAAAAATGATAGTTATCTAGTTGAATTGGTTAATTATGACTTATAGCAATGTTTAGCGAGTGAACATGGAAGGCTGAAAGTATTATTAGTATTGCATTAATTTACCCTTTCATAGCAGGAACAAGTATAGTATACAGTATCACTGAGGGCCAGATGCTTATATATAGCTATGGTGGTACCAATCTTAAGTGGCGGTTTGGGTGGGGCAGGAACCTCTGTACAGTGTTGCCACGTATTCCATATCCGCTATGTGAACGGCTCTGATATATGTAATAGGCATCACAATAAGATAAACACATAAGAACATAATGGTAACGTGTGTATTATAATATATGAAAGAACAGTAAACTGATTATGCGTAAAATATTTATACGGCAATACAGAAACGTGGCATAATTATTTTACAGTGTTGCTTAAAAAAAAGTAGTCACTTTTATTGGCTGTTACCGTATTTCTGGGGTTGGTAATAATGTCACAATTATGATTATAAGATAATGTGCAGGAATATAAGCAAAAATATGCCAGTTTCTTAGTAAAAAAAATATATACATTAAACCCTCGTGAGCGGCAACACTCATACACACCCAGTCCGACCTGGTCATCTGTAAGGGATAGAGGAATAGGCCTGTTTGGGGACACCTCTTTAAAAAAATGCGCCAACACTTTAACCTCCTGGGTGGTGTGGAAATAGTCAAATTTACAATGTGTACATTATAACGTAAAAGAAAATAACCAAAATGTATCCTAAAATACCACAGACGAGAGAGAGAGAGAGAGAGAGAGAGAGAGAGAGAGGGGGGAAGGCAGACCAGGGGCAGTGTTGAGTGCAGCTTAGTGAGAGATGAAGGAAGGGAGGGAAGGAAGGAGGGAGAGAGTGACTGAATGAAAACAAATCATGGCGCCACAAGAACGAGGTCATCTGGCGCCATATGTAAACCAATAATATTTTTAAACATAATTAGATATAATAAGAACAAAATAAAGAAATGAAAGCACAAGTTTATAAGTCACTCATAAAAGAAACAAAATTCCCAAGGATGACACACATCTCCCCAAGGAGAGAGAGAGAGAGAGAGAGAGAGAAGGCAGGCAAGGGGCAGTGTTGAGTGCATTGTCAAGCTGAGGGAAAGATGAAGGGAGGGAAGGAAGGAGGGCGAGAATGATTGAATGAAAAGGCGCCGTAACACCGAGGTCATCTGGCGTCATATGTAAAACAATAATATAATAAAAAACAAAATAAAGAAATGAAAGCACAAGTTTATAAGACATAAAAGAAACAAAATTCCCTAGGGTGACGCACATCCCCCCAGGAGAGAGAGAGAGAGAGAGAGAGAGAGAGAGAGAGAGAGAGGCATCGCGAGTATGGAAAACGTGGCACCACTGTACAGAGGTTCGTGCCCCACCGAAACCGCCACTTTAGAATGGTACGACCATAGCAGTGAGTTTGCCAGCCAGAAAGGGTGATTTTTGTCAGCATTAACCTTTCCATGGTAGAGATAACTACGGTATTCTATTGCCGCTATCCCGATTTTACTCATCCGGCTGTAAGTTATAGGAGCCTGAGCGTGTTGATGGCTCTTAATAAGTTTAGGCCTTAAGACAGTGTGATAGGACTGGTGGAATCGTGGCCTGTGAGTCATAGGAACCCTGGTTCAACACCTCTTCGTGCTGCCCTCTTACTTGTTATTTTTATTGTCTTTTCTTGTGGATATTGCATCTGATTTTTAGCCTCATCTAAGCCTTTCCTTATTTTTCTTTTCAATTAAAATCCAACACATTTTTATATTTTATCTCCATCCAAATGAAGTCATGATATTTTCCTTTTATACCTCAGTCCGGCATGTTATTGATTATTTTTTAACCTCCTTCATTATAATATAGTGGTAGGTGAGGGCGCCAATCACACACCCACTTAGTATAATGGTACTCTGTTTTTAAGGGTAGCTTAGCACTGAGTGACAAGCCAAATGATTTCCTGTAAACCAGGAAATCATATACAACGCTAGGTCGTAACCTTATAACTAACCAACACGTGTTCCCTATAGGACAACAAGTGGGTTGGAGGTGGGTCAGTGCCCCTCCCCGGAAAACAACTAAAAATACGAACAAATAGCCCCGGACCAGGACTAACCAACAGGTGACAGCTAAGAACCGAACAAAGGACATGGTACTGATTGCGACATGCAATGTAAGGGGTGCAAACGATGAGGTGAGAGAGAGAGATTGTCCAGGTGCTTGAGGGTGTAAATGTGGATGTATGTGGATTAACTGAAACTAAATGGAGAGGTGAGAGAGTGAGAGAATGGCAGTGTGGATGGGTTAAATGCACGGGAGTGGGTGAGCATGAGAGGGCAAAAGAAGGAGTGTGTAGTGTTGTGTGCAAGAGATGGATGGAGAATATCAGAGGGTATGGGTCAGTTTGCTCAAGAATTGTGTGGGTAAGACTGAAAATTGGACTACAAATGTGAGCGATTGTGTGGGTGTATGCGCCAACGCAAGATCATGCAAGCAGAGTGAAAGAAGAGTTCTTGACAAATGTGGAAGAGTGCATGGAAAAGTTTGAAAGGAATGAGAGAGTGTTTTTGATTGGAGATATGAATGGAAACGTAGGGAATGTGAAGGTGTATGGAGTAGTTTGTGAGTGGGGTGTGCCTGCAGAAGTGGATGAGAATGGCGGTGTTCTAATGAAAATTTGTGCTGGGAGGCGGTTGGTGATAGCCAATATCCTCTTGAGACATAATTATCCACATGGTATACATAGCAAGTGATGAGAAGGGTGGGTGGTGAACTGAATGAATGGAAGGCAATTATTGTGTCTGCGTGGATGATAGAATGAGATGTGTGATGGATGCAAGAGCATATAGAGATTGGGGGAGTGGACTTTCTGAGGTGATGGTGAAAGTCAAAGTTGAAATGAAGTGGACGGATAGAAGAATGGAAGGATAGGAGGAAGTAGTTCTTACAAGAAGGGTGGAAAGGTTACAAGAGGATGGAAAAAAGGCAGAATATAAGAGAGAAATGGAGGAGCGATTGGGTAAACATGATTTGAAGCAGATGGGGGACGTGGAAGGTGTGTGCAAGATATTCACAGAAGAAATATGCACAGCATGTGAAGTCATGTGTGGGGTGAAGAGAAGACGAAAGGAGGTGCACGGAACAGCATGGTGGAATGAAGAGGCGAGACTGGCTGTGGCACAAAAGAAGGTAACATATAGTGAGTGGACAAGTGTGATGAGGAAGGATGGAACTTTGGGGGATGAAGTGTGTGAAAGGGTACAGCAGGGAAGGAAGGTTGTTGGTACACTGAAAGCAGTGATGAGAAATAGGGAGGTGAGTATGGAAGTTAAGAAGTCACTGCATGATAGTATTGTGAACCCTACCCTGACGTATGGAAGCAAGGTGTGGACATTGCAAGAGGGGAACAAATCAAGAGTGAGAGCAGTGGAAATGAGTTACTTGAGAGGAGCATGTGGAGTGACGTGGAGAGACAGGTTGCCGAATAAAGAAGTGAAGGAACGTTGTGGGGTAGATGTGGATGTGGTTGAGAAGATTAGGAGAAATACACTGAGGTGGTTTGGACATGTGGAGAGAATGGAGAATGAAAGGCTGACTAAGAGGGTGTATGTACAGTAGGTGAGGTGGAGGGAGGGAGAGGGAGGGGTAGACCGAGGATGAGGTGGAGGGATGGAGTTGAGAGGTATATGAGGGAGGGGGGGTGAGTTGAGGGGAGGGTAGTCAAATGGTGGGTGACAGAGCGACTTGGAGGCGTTTTGTCTGCGGCCACCCTTTGCAGGATTAGGGCGTCGGGCTATGGATAGATAGAGTGGATGAGAAACAGGAATATGGAGGAAGTTGAGAGACAGAAGAGAGAGTTATATGTACAGAGGAAGAGAGAGGTGAAAAGATTAATAAGGGAGAGGAAGAAGTGAGTTGATGAGGATTTTGGAAGGAATCTGAGTGTAGAGTTAAGGGAATGGAAGAAAATGTTCTGGAAAGAGGTAAAGAGAGTTGGACAGGGTGCTAAAGAACTTAGTTTGGGAGTTAATTTAAACATGGGTTATTACTAGTGGAGAAGGGAGAAAAGGTGAGAAGATGGAGGGGACACTTTAAGAAATTGCTGAACACGGAGAATGAAAGTAATGCGAGTTTAAGTGGCTGGGAAATGGCTGGGAGAAGGAGGGATGTGAGAAGAGAGGAAGAAATCAGTAGGAGGGAAGTTGTGGAAGCAATGAAAAAAGTCAAGATGGCAAAACCCCCAGGAAATTATGAAATGTGTGGTGAAATCCTGAAGTATAGGGGAGAGATAGTTGAAGAATGGATGTGGAAGAAGTGCAGATTGGCCTGGGAGGAAGGTAAAGTCCCAGAGGATTGGAAGTCAGGTATAATTATTCCCTTGTACAAAGGAAAAGGGGAAAAAGAAGTGTGTGGTAATCATCGTGGCATTTGTCTTGTTAGTGTAATAGGAGAAATATATGATAGGATACTATTGACAGAGTTAGGGAAATAACAGAGGAACTATTTGGAGAAGAACAGGGAGGTTTTAGGAAAAGAAGAGGTTGTGTAGTGTAGACCAGATATTCATTTTTAGGCCTTTAGTAGAAGAGTTTCTAGAGAAGGGAAAGAAGTTGTATGCGGCCTTCATGGATTTGGAGAAGGCATAAGACGGGTTGGATAGACAAGAATTGTGCAAAGTATTAACCCATTGCATCCGGGTGTCATGTATACATGTTGTCCCTGGGCCGTCCAGGTGATATGTATACATGATTTAGTAATTCATGCCCTTGTTTGAATACTCATTTGCTTATTTCCACCACATTCTGCCACTTGCAACCCTCTGGCATGCATCCCAGCCATGCTCCAGTTGCCTACCTTCCTCCGTCATCAATAGACCTATGCAAAAATTTTTCCCTGTGTCTGGACCCTCGGTTAAGCGCCTGCGGCTGCCAACTTCAACACCAATGAAGTCTAAAGACCCGACATGGAAAGGCCTTGGTGATAGTGCAATAGGGACGGAATTGGACCTGCTATTAAATATAGCCAATAGTGAGAGAGGAAAGTGACTTCTCTGACGAAAATGTCCTTGCCATGCTGACTGTGGAAATGTACACGTCAGATGAGGAGGGTGACAATGAGTTCTCCACTGTGTGGCGACCTCTTCCCTCTGCACGATCATCAGCCTCTTCTGATGATGAAAATGGGTCAGATGATATTGATGATCCTGCAGAGGTGGATATTTGCACAATGGAGGAGATAGACAAGAAGGTAGGCAGTGAAGAAAGGGAGGAGGTGGAGGATGGCTGGAGGAGGAAACGCCGCAGCCTGAGCTGCGCACCAAAGCGCGACCCACGGCCTGCCATGGCATTTAGGGAATTCTGCTGCAATTGGGGTGACACCTTGCACATAAGAGAGAGTGGGAAAATGAAAGAATTGACAGTGACCAATGTTAGCAAGATGTATGTTTGGCTAGCACTGATCATGATTGTTACTTCACATCAAAAAACATAATTTTCATGATTACTGGCTCATGGATGACATCACAGTGACTCCCGAGTTTGGTGTATATGCCGCAGGACCGGTACGTCAACATCCTCAGGTACCTGCAATTGTCCACGAATATGGGCCCACATCTGAACAATAGGCTTGATTCTGGAAATGGAGAAATTTTTATCCCGTTTCAGGCCATTCCAGAAGCTTGTTATCGATAAGTCGCTTGTTCTGTTCATGTGACATTTTGCCTTCATTCAGTACATTCCCTCAAAGAGACATCGGTTTGGAATTAATTTTTTTTGTTTTGTGTGATTGCAAGACTGGGTACGTGATAGATTTTATTATGTATACAGCGAGTGATGCGGTGTTGTCAAAGGACGACCCACATGGCTTCTCTGGCTCAGTTGTGAAGAAGCTGATGAACAGGTACTTCGGTGGCAACCATATCCTGTTCACTGGAAATTACTACATAGTACCAAGTCTTGCAAAGCACCAGCAAGAACACAAAATTGGATATTCTGACACTGCCCATGGAAAGAGGAAACATTGGCCATCCTTTCCCAAGGGCATTGTGAAGGGGGAGTGCAGGACCTTGAATGCAGGTAAACTCCTTGCTATTCATTGGCATGATAAGAGAAAGGTAAATGTCCTCTCCACAGTCGATGAAGGTAAGATGGTAGATTCAGGCAAGGCCAACAGGAGAACGAGGCAGCCAGTCTTCAAACCTGATGCTGTTATCGACTATAACATGAACATGCATCTCGTCGATAAATCTGATATGCAGATCAGCATCATCAACTGTCTGAGGCGATGCTGTAAGTGGTACAAGAAGGCATTCTTACATGCGCTTGAAGTCTGTGTACTGAATGCCCTCATTCTGTATGAAGATGTTACACAGATCAGCATATCCTTCTTTACCCGTGGACAATTGTTGACTCTATACAGATGTTTTATCTGCCCCCGTGTAGAGTACAACTCTCATGTGTGGGGAGGGTCTCCACATACAACTCTTCTCAATAGGGTGGGGTCAAAGGCTTTTCGTCACATTAACTCTCCTCCTCTTACTGACTCCCTTCAACCTCTGCCTCTTTGTCACACTGTTGCATCTTTATCTCTTTTCTATCGCTACTTCAATGGTCACTGCTCCTCTGAACTGTCTGCATGCATTCCTCCATCTCCACGACGGGCGCATACCACCCGTCTAGCAGCAAACTCTCATCCCTTTTCTGTCCAACTCTCTAATGCAAGAGTTAACCATTACTCCAGTCCTTCATTTATGCAGCAGGTCAACTCTGGAACTGTCTCCCTCTGTCTGTGTTTCCTGCTTCGTATGATCTCCAGTCTTTCAAACGTAGTGTGCCCAGGCATCTCGAAATGATCGGATCTTGAATTTGGCTCTCTCTTGTATTTTCTTTTTCTCTTGGAAGGAACAATAATTGCGGGCTCGCGGCCTTTGGTTCCTTCTTCTTTGCATAAAAAAAAAAAAATTACAGTTTGAGAAGGATGTAATTTTCGGCCTCTTGGAGAGATATGACCAAGTAATGCCTTCTGTAATATGAAGGCACAATGTACAGCAGCTGCCTGACCGGCTGCAGTACAGGAACTACCTCAGTAGGCATTACATGGAAGCACTGCCTCCAACACCTGCAGGCAAAAAAGCCTTCCGGCATTGCTATATCTGCACCAATTCATTGCGCCAACCACAGCAACGCCGTATGACGAAGTGGTGGTGTGCTCATTGCGAGGTGGCACTATGCACTACCTGTTTCTTTGACTTTCACTCAAAGACAGAATGGTAGAAGTCTGGGTCCTACACATAAGTTAGTTTAGTACATACCGGTATGTTGATTTTTGTGTAATTAGAATAAATGATTTTGCTGCTCTCTGTATGTACAGTATATGTGAATAATGGAAACAAAAAGTTTCTTTCTTGATAATGTTGTCCCCTTAATTTTTACTTTTTTTTTTTTTTTTTACTGAAATGTTTGTTTATACATATTTCTCATGATGAAAAAGTATAAATCAGGGGAAAGAAAAAAGTCATGGTGGTAAGTATTTCCGATTATGGACAGTACGTGAATAATTACTTTGTCCACAATATTATTATTTAGGTTTCTTGTAGTAGCAGTTGAAGTAGTTGTAGTTGTAGTGGTAGTAATTGTAGTAGTAGTGTGGTAGAAATAGTAGTAGTTGTGGTAGTGGTATTTGTAGTAGTAGTAGTAGTTGTTGTAGTGGTAGTTGTAGTATTAGTAGTAGTAGTAGTAGTAGTAGAAGTAACAGTTGTAGTAATAGCAGTATTTATAGTAGTTGTAATACCCAGACTTCTAGTCACACAGAGGTGCCAGAATCAAGCAACAATGCAAGCCAAACATACATCTGTGTGTGTGTGTGTGTGTGTGTGTGTGTGTGTGTGTGTGTGTGTGTGTGTGTGTGTGTGTGTGTGTGTGTGTGTGTGTGTGTGTGTGTGTGTGTGTGTGTGTGTGTGTGTGTGTGTGTGTGTGTGTGTGAGAGAGAGAGAGAGAGAGAGAGAGAGAGAGCGTGTGTCTGTCTGTTTGTCTGTAAGGCAGTGTGGTGGTGAGGAGAGCAGGCAGTCTTCCTCAAGGTCATTACTATGGTTACCAGCCTCCCAGCAGCAAGTACACCGAAATATGGAAATTTTTTCACATAAATAGTGTTTATGGTGGACTGCGGTCTTATGGAAATGTTATTGAAGTGTTATTACTGTGAAGGGCTAGTCTCAGCCTTAGTTGTGTCACCAAACCTCTACGACTTATACGGACACTGACAAAAAAGCAACAAATTTTGCCCCATTTCCCCACTCACTCTCCCTACATGCACTTCACATATCATCTGATGCAATCAGCTTGAAGTCGAAGGACTGGTGAGTATTACGACACTGTCTTTTAATTTTAGTTAAGTATTAACTGAGATATGCAGGTTTAAAAATAGACGATTTTCTCAGGAATGCCCGGCTGTGGAAAGGGTTCGCAGGAATATGTGGCAGACGTGATGGGTTAAGCTCGGTCAGGTGATCATTAGGCTTCTATAACTTTGGGTCAGGATGTACTACTGCAGTTGAGGTCTTGTAACTAAATACAAGTGGGGGGAAAAGAGTGCCAACCTTACGAGAGTTAGAGTTACAGTCATCCTTAAGGGAGGGTCTCCCTGCCCTTAACTTCCTGGTATCTTTCAGCGGCCCTGAAATAAGCTTTACTATGTAAACTGTACCGAATTACGTTCACTTATCACTGCGATTCAAGCCATAAATAGAAACATGACTGCTGTAGCAGTGCATGAAGTGTGTTTTCATCACTGACACAAAGCATCCTAGTGCATGACAGTGATAAATATAGGGTGATAGTTGTGAAATGGACAGTCAGTTGGAGGAGCTTCAGCTGACTGACAATGAGGACAACAGAATGCAGTAATGCAATAACTATATTTGAGCTCATATTTCCTTTAGAGAATGGTCATGCTTTAGGCTGTGAACTTCAGTATCATGATCCTTTGGACTCTATAATCATCAGTGATGAAGATTTACTCTGGTGTTTTTGTTTGCCATGGCAGGACATACTTAATGTGTGTGAAGATTTACAGACTCATATTGGTCGTGTGACAAGCAGGTCCCATGCCATCTTATCACTCATCCAAGTTATGTGTGCTATGAGATATTATGCAAATGACGGTTTTAAGAGTGTGATTCGTGACCTAACTACTTTATATCAGTCAAGTGTTTTGTGGATTATTTCAAGCGTGACTTATGCATAGAACAGAAAACCTGTTTGGGTAAACAAAATGCCCGGGGAGGTGAGGACAATTGCAGAGACCATGCAAGGTTCTCACAAAATCAATGACTTCCCCAAAGTTCTTTGGGCCATAGATGGGAAAGCCTGTTCACCAATCGCAAAATCTCCCACTCAATCAACTTCCATATTGTCTATGACAACAACAAGCAAACACTAAATTTCATTGGCAGGTATCGTGGTGCAAGCCACGGTTACCTCAGCAGCAACTCGCAGCTACTCAGGAAGTTTGAGAATAGAGAGTTTCTATACTTCTGATTAAAATGACTAGGTAATAATTTTATATGAGTAAAGGAAACAGCAAGAACTCAGGCCCCAAGCTGTCAACGCAAAGCATCGCTCGGTTAACCTCTGCCAAGTCTTGTGCATGGACTTGCATACAACCTTTATGACTGGGTTCACTGCTGGTTGAAATGAGGCTAGAGATATGCTAAGCTGACCCTGTATGACCTTGACTTCTGATTTACTGACCTTGCTGGCCTTGTCAGTGCATCATCCTTTCATTCTGCATCACTGACAAAAGTTTAGTTTTAATCTGTCAAGGGGTTCTAGATATTTTGAGCCTACATCATATGACCTTGACCTTTGACCCCTTACCCATCCTGACCTCATCAGTTCATCATCGCTTTATACACTATCACTTACAAAGGTTTGGTCGAAATTCGTCAAGGGGTTCAGGAGATGTCGGGAACACACCTATATGACCTTGACCTTTGACCCCTTGACCTTGTTGACCTAATTAGCTCATCATTCCATCATATTGCACCACCAACAAAAGTTTGGTTGAAATCTGCAGAGGGGTTCAGATGTCGCACCCACAAGGATAAACTAAGACAAATAACCTTGTCCTTTATTCTTGTTGACCTAATCAGTAAATCGTCCTTTCGTACTGTATCACTGATAAAAAAAAAATTGGTCAAAATCTGTCCAGAGTCAAGAGATATCATACCTACAAGGATAAGTTAACTCCATATGACCTTGACCTTTGACCTCTTGACCTAGTTGACCTAATCAGTTCATCATCTGCTCATACTGCATCACTGACAAAAGTTTTGTGATAATCCATCTATGAGTTCAGGAGATATCACTACCAGAAGTGTTACGACGGATGCATGCATGCATGCACCCATGGACATACGGATGGACAAGCCAATCAATTAATGCCTTAATGCCTTTTGCACTATGGGTGGATGGATGCTGTAATATGGTGAAATCATTGGACAGCCAATGATCAGAAGCAGATACAGTTTACTGTCTTAGAAAGCCTTACTGACTTTCATCTTATATGAGCATAATTTCCTTTCACATTTCTGGATTACTGTAATGCGAGGGGTTTGACGTTGATCTTCATTGCTCCTTTATTGTGCCTTCGCCCATCTATGGTGGAGGAGTCATTAAGCGGTTGGTCTGGCCGTCAGTGCATGCGTTGGTGGGTGCTTGAGTCTGTCCATCCATATTTCTGGGCGCAATATCTACTGCGCTTGACTCATCAGCAAAACTCCACAAACCTTTTGTCAGTGATTAAGTTTGAGGAGATTATGAACTGATTATGTCAAGTAGGCCAAGAGATCAAAGGCCAAGGTCACATGGAGTCGATATAGTTTATTTTGTGGGCACGTTATCTCCTGAAACCCTAATTGGATTTCGACCAGAACACGTCCTCGATAAAGTATGAAGGGATGATAAAATGATTAGATCAGCAAAGTCAAGGAGTAAAAGGACAAGGTCATATAGGATCGACTTACTTGTAGTTCATGCCTATGACCATGCATCCATAACATTACTGTGGGTGTAATATCTCCTGAATCCATCAACAGAACCAAACTTTAGTCCGAGATGCGATATGAGATGAACTGATTATGTCTGCTCGGTCAAGGGGTCAAAGGTCAAGGTCATATGTGGCTGACTTAGTTTATCCATGTTGGTGCGGTATCTCCTGAAGCCCTCGACGGATTTCAACCAAACTTTTGTCAGTGATACAGAATGAAGGGTCAATGAACTGATAAAATCAGCAAAGTCAAGTGGTCAAAGGTCAAGGTCATATGGGTGTGGGCACAGTATCTCCTGAACTCCAACCTTTCGTCAGTAATACAGTATGAATTTACAATGAACTTATTAGGTCACAAAGGTCAAGGGTCAAAGGTAAAGGTCAGGTGAGTGTGGGCACAATATTTCTTGACCCCTCAATGGATTTCAACCAAACTTTTGTCAGTGACAGAGAATGGGGGGATGATGAACTTAATAGGTCAACAAGGTCAAGGGGTCAAAGGTGAACATCATATGGATGTGGGCACAATATCTCCTGAACCACGCTGTAGATTTCAACCAAACTGTCAGTGATGTAGTATGAAAGGGTGGTGAACTGATTAAGTCAGGAAGGTCAAGGCCATGTAAGGTCGACTTAATTTATCTTTAATCTCATTTCAACCCACAATCAGCCATGTCATGAAGGTTATATGGCAAGTCTGTGCCTAAGGCTTGGCAGAGGCATACCAAGCAACCCTTTGCACTGAGAGCCTGGGGCCTGAGTTCTTGTCATATCATTAGAGCCAGTTGTCAGGTGACTCAAATGGCTGAATAGTAGCATGAGTATAAGATGTCCTACTGAAGTGGTTGAATAGACATTCTTTGCATCTAGTGATCTTTCCTGAGATGCCATTCACTCACTATCCATAACCCTTTATAATTTTTCTCATGCCCTCCAGACAAATCACTTATATCATTCATAGAAGTTGCACAATAATTGAAAAGAATATCCCTAGAAATCTAACAATACAAAACCATTCTAATATCCCACTTTCCTTTTTCCTCATTCATCGAAAGACCACATAATAGAGTAACTGAAATATTGGCAGGGATTTGATTTTTATGCCTCCAACCACTTATCGTGGAGGAGGCAATAAATGATTAGTCTGTCCGTGCGTGCGTGAGTGGATGTGTACGTGTATGCGTGTCTATAACATTACTGTGCACTCGACATCTGAACCGATCGAAGGATTTCCACCAAACATTTGTCTATGATGCAATAAGAGAATATGATAACCGATTAGGTTAACTCGGTCAAAGGGTCAAAGGTCGAGGTATTAATGTCACGGTGGTGGCTGGCCTTATCCCAGGGCACCAAACTGCTGACAAACGGCTGTTTCTGCCTCTTCTCACACACACAGCTGCTCTATACTCTTCTCATATCGAGCAATTTCCAGGGTAGATTTCACTTGCAAAACATTACTTACATGGGCACAATACAACTAAAATGTCTTTTAGGGGAATAGAAGGTGGTGCACTAACTTATAATGGGGTTAGGAGAAGGAAGCTCTAGGCAGGAGGCCGTTACCCTGCTCCCAAGAAATCAAAACATAAAGAGGGACCGGGCATCTCCTTCAGGCATCCCCTTCTCTCCCCTTTACAGTGTTGCCAACTCTCCCCTTAGGGATCCTTATGATAAATGAACATTTAAACTGCCTATGATATTTTTATTTAGATGTGTGGATAAATATCACAAAATATATAGGAACTCAAAGGTAACATATTAGCCTCAAGTGTCATCGTTCAACTGAAAAAAAAAAAAAAAAAAATACTGAACTGATGTAGAGAATACACATTATGATAAAAATGTCAAGAAACATGGGATATTACAGGGCAAGGCACAAAAATAGTATTGCTATTAATTTTCAGCCTGTACACTCCGTTAAACTGAATGTGGCTGAAACCAAAATGGAATTAAAGTAGCAAAGGGCCCTATGCTTAAACACAAATGGAAAGGCCATACACTGGTTCCTACTTATGAACAAAGAAAAGCACAAACAAACCCTCAGTTTTTACAAGGTATGATAAGAGAAAGGGGGTGGTTGGTAGCCATACGTGACGTTCTACCTGCTTGTCAAACAGTTGGTATGTCGGAAGTGCGCCCGTGGGAATCGCTGTGACTATTCTTTGTCAAGATGATGTCCATCAACAACAAAACAAGACGATTTTCCGTCGCTTTTTAATATAATAGCGTTTGTTTCTGTGTGTGCTTTATATACGAGTACTTTTACAGTATTTAACTTTGCAGTCAGTTCGTATGTTGTAAATAATTTAGCCTGTGCCAGAGTTATAAGTATGAGCTAATCCTTATGGAACGAAGGACCACCTTAAAAAAAAAAAAAAAAAAAAAGTCAACCATTGAACTGATTCAGTGACTTCATAAAGGTGTACAGAAGTGCTTTTACGAGTATCAAGAGGATTCATCAATAAACAAGGAAAATATGATTACATAAGGGATGTGTTAGGTTAGGTTAGGATAAGTTTGGTTTGGTTAGCATAAAATTGGTTATGCAAAAATGAAATAGTTTTAATAAGGTTAGGATAAATAAGTTTGGGTTAATTACGAAAGTTTGGGTAAGGTTTGAATAAACAGGCATTAATAAATGCCGTTTTGCTCAACAATGGCATTCTAAGATGGCATCCACATGTCTTTGCAAGCAGGTTGGGTTGAGTTTGGTTAGGCTAGCATAAAATAGTTTAGGTAAGATCAGGATGATTTAAGATTGGGCTCTTACGAAAATTTAGGTTAGGTTTAAATAAAAAGGTACTTATAAGGATAATTTTGCTCAAAAATGGCATTCTAAGATGGCGTCCGTCTGTATTCGTGCACTGTAAGATAGTGACCATCGATAAACAAACATCGCATATTAAAACGCTTATTAATTTGTTAAAAAAAAAAAAAAAAAGAAAGAAAAGAGAGAAATGAAAATGTTGTCGGAAAATACTTAAAGAATCAAATGAAGAGCTAAGGTAAGGGGGAAAAAATAAGAAAACTGCAAAAAAAAGTGATCCTGTCTCCTCATGGATTACCAAGAATTGTGAATAGGATGCTGCTAGTAAATAATTACAAAAGGTATTAGGAAAAAAAGGAAAACGTGTAAATCTTTAAAAACCGTATTAGGAAAAACGTGTAAATATTTCATAGTGACGTTAAAAATAAAAAAAATGAAAAATAACATTTACAATGCCTGAGATTAAAACGCTAAGATTATTTGATGAGATCACGACGCTACTTAGATTGGCCTATGTGCTAAGAACAGTCACTGTCTTGCCATATATGAGACGTTAACACGTACTGTATACCATTACCAATAACACTGACAGAAGATCCGATACTCAGTTAAATCACATGTATAATGTATAAAAGTGGTTTAAACATGCCAGTTTGAGGACCTCTCCCAAATGTCATCACTAGGGCATAGCAGCGCTCAAGGTTGTCGTTGACCTATTTACTCCGTAACGTACTGTCAGTTGGTTTTAACAGCAAACAATTTATTTGCATTGTATACTTGCATTGTATTTTTAACATGTTAAAATATTACTTTTACGGTAATTTGTTCACATTGTTCTATGGTTTCTGCAAATATGGGGTTACCGTGTTATGAATAATTAACTATAGGTGTTGAGAAGGCCATAGCATGCTTCACCTAAAAAATTTGGAACAGCCCCTATAAACTGTGGAGAATATTTCCCTATTTTAAATTTTAGCATACCGTTTTGATATAGCGCCCTGAGGAAAGGTCCTATATCAGCTTTCAGCATACGGCCGGAAGAACGATAGAAGAAAAGGAGGAACCATGAAGTAAAGAATGAATCTGGGATGAAAAGAAATTTTAAACAGTCCAGGGTGCACTCACGAGATAAACTCAGAGTATGAAGAACTTGAACTACTGACAGGATTGACAAAGATGAATTTAATCACTACAGACGCCCTTTACGCTAAAATGGTCCTAGAAATTCTGGTACTCTATCAACGCATCACTCTTGCTGCGGTAGTCATCTTAAACCAATCAAGCAACTGTAAGCACAAGAGAATACCAACCAGGCAAGCACCTGTCAAGGTACACTGTAAATCCCTCCTGACACCCAAGCTGGTTTATAAGTCATAAAATTCAGGTAGAAAATGTGTGAGAATGTGAAGGATGCTAGTGGAAGAATGATAAATATATATAAAATAACAAGCAGAAGGAATTTATTGAGAAACTGGGGAGTGAAAATGATGACAGCACAGCACTGATGAAACTGATTAGATTTGGTGGTGTACAGAGAAATAGTGCGATGTCTGACGATGTGCCACTGGGTGATATGGAGAAGGCGCTGAAGAGGATAAAGAACATGAAAATGTCGTGTTTTGAATAGGTACACTGTATACGAATACGATGAAAGTACTGAGAAGAATGTCATTCAATGTTTATGAGAAATAAGCTAATAAATAATGCATTCTTTTAATCTGGTTGTGGATGCTGTTTTAATTCACTGAGTAAATCTGCTGGGACAAAAATGCTATCGCTTTAAATTGTCATCATCGTTATCATCATCATTATTATTATTATTATTATTATTATCATTATTATTATTATTATTATGTTCTATGGTTGGTGTATGCTGCCTTCATGGACTTGGAGAAAGCTTATGACAGAATAGATAGGCAAGGTATGTGGAAGGTATTAAGAATATATGGAGTGGAGGGGAAATTGTTGAGTGCTGTGAAGAGTATGTACGAGGGAGCTAGGGCTATGGTGCGAGTGGATGGTGAGCTGAGTGAGTTCTTTGAGCTCAATGTGGGACTGAAACAGGGTTGTGTGATGTCTCCATGGCTGTTTAATATATACATGGATGGGGTTGTAATGAAGGTGCAAGGTAGGGCAGTGGATGTGGGGGTGGCTCTAATGAATGAGGGTGAGATTTGGAAGCTTCCGGTGTTGCTGTTTGCTGATGATACAGTATTGTTGAGTAAAGATGAATGAGAGTTGCAAGGTTTGGTGAATGAATTTGGGACAGTGTGTAGGAGGAGGAATCTGAAAGTTAATGTAAACAAAAGTAAAGTTATGGTGTTTGAGAGGAATGAAGTCACAGAGTGTGCAGTGAGGTTGGATGGTGAGGATATGGAAAATGTGAGTGCATTCAAGTATTTGAGTAATGTTATGAGTAAGGATGGAACTTTGGGGGATGAAGTGCGTGAAAGGGTACAGCAGGGAAGAAAGGTTGTTGGTACACTGAAAGCAGTGACGAAAAATAGGGAGGTGAGTATGGAAGTTAAGAAGTCACTGCATGATAGTATTGTGATCCCTACCCTGACGTATGGAAGCGAGGCATGGACCTTGCAAGAGGGGAACAAGTCAAGAGTGAGAGCAGTGGAAATGAGTTACTTGAGAGGAGCATGTGGAGTGACGTGGAGAGACAGGTTGACGAATGAAGAAGTGAAGGAACGCTGTGGGGTGGATGTGGATGTGGTTGAGAAGATTAGGAGAAATACACTGAGGTGGTTTGGACATGTGAAGAGAATGGAGAATGAAAGACTGACTAAGAGGATGTATGTAGGTGAGGTGGAGGGAGGGAGAGGGAGAGGTAGACCGAGGATGAGGTGGAGGGATGGAGTTGAGAGGTATATGAGGGAGGGGGGGGGTGAGTTGGGGGGAGGGTAGTCAAATGGTGGGTGACAGAGCTACTTGGAGGCGTTTTGTCTGCGGCCACCCTTTGCGGGATCAGGGTGTCGGGCTATAGATAGATAGATAGATGGTTGGTGGGGGCGCTCATCATCCGCTCACTCAGTGTAGTATTGCTATCGCGTGATTACCCTTTCTTCCTTCCTTCATCACCTGTCTTTCTTTCCTTCTTTGTTTCCTCTTCCTTCTGTCTTCGGGTGTCTCTACACTGAGTGACAAGCAGGTGGTTTCCTGTACACCAGGAAACAATTTACTACGGGAGGTAATCATGTAACCAAATTATGTCGCCTTGTGGCTTAGTAGGTAAGTATGGCGCTCCAATCGGATTGAGCCACTGAAGGTTTATTTCCAAGGGGTGGATGGGGTTAATTGCTCGTGTAATGCCACTCAGGGATGAGTGAGACTGGTCACTCTCATCTTAAATGTCAGGACCATCTTGCCTAGCCTCGGACTTCTACGCTTCTCATGGGACAGCACAGGATTACATGATGATGATGATTATTAAGGTGTCAGGGTATGGATAGATAAATAAATTATTGCTCTTACTGTTATAATTATTACCAGCCGCGATACCGAAGCTGATATTGTTTTCAGTTTTTCTGCCTGTGTGCCTGTTATCACGATAACATTGCAACTGCTCAAGATATCATCACAACAATTTCAGGTGAGTAGTAAGGGGAAAATATAGATTACGAGTTGGGAATTGGTGAAAGTAGGTCAAGGTCCATGTGTGTGTTACCACGATAACTACGCAACTGCTCAAAATATCATCACAAAATCTTACAGGTGTGTACTAGGAATGAAAACTCCTACGAGTTCGAAATTCGTGAAAGTAAGTCAAGGTCATATTCCGAGCCGTGCTAGATATGCATCGGTTCGCGGCTACTGTGACTCCCCCCTTGAGGGGGCTCAAGCTGTTATTGTTGTTGTTGATGTTGTTCCTGCTGTTATTTTTGTTGCTTTTGTTGTTAATATTGATATTATTATGATTTTTATCATTACCATTGTGTTTATCATTTTTCCAGTATTTTATTAATATTTTGCTAATTATAATCATCATCATCATCATCATCTAATCCTACGTTGCCCCATAAGGAGCGTTGGGGCCAGGGGCTAGGCAAGTTGGTCCTGACATTTAAGATGAGAGTGACCAGCCTCATTCATCCATGAGTGGCATTAGGTGAGCAATAAACCCCAACCACCCCTTGGAAATAAACCTTCACAGGCTAAATCCGACTAGAGCGCCGTAATTACCCACTACACTACCAGGCGCAATATTATTAATAATAATAATAATAATGATAATAATAATAATAATAATAATAATAATAATAATATCAATAATAATAATAATAATGATAACATTATTATTATTATTATTATTATTATTATTCAAGAGGTTGCAACTGGCACAGACTACATTACTGGGTCAGCTATTCAATGAGAGTCTGCTGTTATCAGACCACCTGATAGTGGTCTGATAACAGCAGACTCTCAGAGTGCGTTATTTTCCCTCAGAAACACAAAAAATTAATCTGGTGTCATCATAAATGCTATCATGCAGTGCTTTTCTCATGCCGGGAATCGGGATTACACCATCCTCGTCCTCTGGATACCCTCACATATCGGCGTCGTGAAACATGACCGTACTGATCAGTTAGCTAACCAGGCGTGTTGTAAGCCCAGAGCAGAACTTAACTTTGGCCTTTCCACCACATTCTCTAAGGGAACTCTGAAGAAACCTTTTGCTGACGATCTAGTTCACGCAAGAACTTCAGAGAGGTCTGAGAATGGAAGTGTTAGGCGCTTTGATAGGTACTGTACCAAGCCCACGATGTATGGCAGACATAAAACTAACACAAAATTGTGGGATTCTGAAATGGCTAAGATAAGCCTTAGATACAGGTATATTTGGCAGGTTTCCTCTAAAAGTCGTGGATTGTTCCTTGTCCCAGATCTGCCGGGAGAGAGACAAGCATACTCTTGAATATTATATCTCTGGGGGTAGCTACATGAGGTTTTCAGAACATCAGGTCCGGGGCTTAGCGAACTCTGTAACTGCTTCACAGGGAGTGATCTTCAAGACCAGAAGTCCTCAACCCATTTACTCTCACTACCCACGTTAGTTACTGGTGCGCATCCGTTTATTCCTCAGTGGTGCCGAAAGTAATCAAATGGCAAAGTAATACGTATTCATACAACTGTCCTAACTACCATTCTTATATTACACGATTACTGTATACAATATTTATGTTATACAAATACATTCGGCACACGAATAATGAGAAAATCACTTAAGGAGTAAGCAAAATTACTTCAAAATCATTGTAAAGAAATGAAAAATATATAAAAATTCAGCTTCAGGAAAAAGTACATTGTTACATGAATTCGTTAAACATCATTTATCGTTAACAAGGTTAATATGTAAAAGTTTTCATGACAATGTTAATGATGTAACTTTTAAACACTAAGATCAAAATACGTATTAAGTAGGATGTGCCGATAGTATTGGTGTCGCTATCGGCAGTATCGGCCTTTTCTTTTTTTTTGTAGTATCGGTGTCGGTATCGGCAAGGTAAAATTATGGCCGATACTCCGATACTTTTCTGGTTTATTATGTGATTCAAGACACTCATGTTTCATGACACTGATAAACAGATGGTCATGATATTTTGTTATATTTCATTATAATTACATGTATGATGTAACATTATCATATATTAATATTATGTATCGATTACTATATTGCTACTACATTAACAACACTCACGTTACCGGCATCAAATAAATCAAAATAAAGTCAAATAAATAAAATCAAAATAAAAAAGTATCGGTATCGGTATCGGTTAAAAGTGGGTATCGGTACCGGTATCGGCCAACATCTTGGTACTGGCACATCTCTGGTATTAAGGATTTCTGAAAAGATATAATACACCAGAGTGAAAACATGCACACTTTCATTCAAAAATAACTCCAAATCATTATGAAATAATGTAAATAAGATGTATTGGAGTATTACCCAATAACATACACTCACCATTATTCAGACATGTATTTTCCTGGATGTTTTTCTTGCATCAGTATTGTAACTACACTACATCGATGGGAAACCTGACTTTCTATCTTTACTACTAGCACTGTTGAGGTGGTGTGATACTCAAAGCAGAGCTTAGATCTGTCTCACTATACAGCTTATTCCGTACTTTTGACTTTTTGCCGAAAAAGATGAAAATGCAGTAAGAAGACGAAAGTGGAAAGAGGAATCAAAGAGCTACAAAGGGAATATTCTGGTACACAGGGAACACTTTGGCCCAGAAGTGAGAGACTCAACTTGGAAAATTAAGGTTTCATATGTAGCTGGATCAGTAGTTAGCTCCAAAAACTTTTCTTGCGACGTAGCGCTTGAATACATTATCAAGAACACCGAGGTGTTCTCTTATGTCTGTTTTCAGATAACCGTTAGTAGAAGCATCATCACAGGTCTCAGTTTGTGAACCATTGAAAAATTTCGCGTATCCACATTTCTTCCCCAAAGGCAAACTCTTGCTATGAATTCCATAATGTGATCACTGTGACAAATGATCCTGGACTCCCTGCCTTGCAACGTGGCATTCAAACTGTTCAGTGCATCAAATACATCGACTAAGTATGCTACACTTGCTCTGAAGCCAGATATTCTCATAATTAACAAGAGATCCTTTTTCCCTCGGGCTTCAAGAACGGTATCAAGTTCATCACGTAACTCCAGAACCGATGTGAGCATAGTTCCTTTAAACAACCACAGTGTCAAGGCACTAAATATCTTAACACATTACATAACAGTTAGAGACACTAATATGCTGTTAACATGTAATATAGAGGTTTGAGGAAAGTTGTGCCTAAATTTGAGAGAGCTAGAGGAGACAGCAGTGAAAATTCTAGCTAGGGAATGTCGCATACAGCACATCATGACGTCATGGAAAAAACACACAACACACTTGATGGTAATTGCAACAGACTCATACGCATGCCCACACACATGACCCAACCAGTAATATACGGGGAAAATTGGAGAGACTGGGCAGAAGGGGTTGACACGCGATGGGAGAGAGAAGAGGCATGATGGAAAAGGCAGTAGAGGGCACGGCGTTAGCTACCATAAACCGCCGTTACCTTAGTAATGCTCTTGTCAAGCTATCTCCCTTTCGAGAATAAAACTGCAGTCAAACCCCAGATTCATCTTTATCTTTCTCCTGCCATCCTCGACAGGAGCAACTTGAAAATTCTCTCCTCTTACAACCCTATAATCTAACATTCATGGAAGCGGTTCAGTCACAGCTACGAGATTTTTGGTGGCAGCAGTTCTGTGAACCACAACTACAATCGATTAACGTCTCACAATTTTATTAACAACGAACACTCTGCACGAGCTTCAGTTTTATGATTTACGAGAAACTATAAGAATCTCCGATTTTAGCTCTACATTCAACATCAGTTAGGTGTACATTTACCAGACAGAAAACAAGAACTGCTAAAAGTTCCTGCCATTTGACGTCTTACGACTCTATATGCTACAGCCGACTACAGTACCCTGAACAGCTACAAGGATAAACAACAGTGGTAAACGAAGCTGATTACCGTCTCTATCAACAATCAACGAACAAATTAAGAATCACCTCTACAATCAAAACAAGATATTACGATTATACAAGTAAACTACAAGCAGGTGAAACGGTAACCAAAATCATCTACAAGTTCACACCATACAACAAAAAACAACAATGAAACACAAGCCAACAGGTTTATCACAACAACGAGAAGATCTACAAGTACAAAAGTGAGTAACCCGAGACACTGAGGAGGAAGTGGCGCGAACAAGCAACAAAGCAGAGAGTGAGGAGGTGCTGATTTAGTGTTGTGACTTGGAAGAGACAACACAACATTCACTAGGCCTGCATTCACTAGCCCTGAATAACCATCAATCACTTCACTCACCACTACTCACCATTACTTACGGGTATTCCATCACCACGACGTTGAGTCTTCGGGGTGACGAGGCATGGTTACGCCAGCATAACACTTCAGTACTGACGCTGTCATACCAGGACCCTGACCTACCTCAACCAAACCTTACCAAACCCTTGCAGCCAACATCACTTTCATCATAACTACTACAGTTATTATGAGTTAAACATTTACTCTGTTAGTTTAATAATATGACTTCGTTTATAGACAACTTTACGTATATACACATTGATAGACAAACACTGCACAAGCATATAAAACATGCTTTTTAATTACAACTGGAATTATCACATTTGCAACAATCAAACCAAATAACAATTGAGATAGAGTTATTGAGAATAACGGGGTTAGGAGGAAATATGCAAGCAGGCGGTGAGAATATTTTGACGTTACGACCCGAGTTTGCACAACTTACCCCACCATCCTCCATCACCAACCACAAGCTATTTTACTCTTACTTAGTCTTACCGCATCTAACGCGGTAAAGAGAGAGAGAGAGAGAGAGAGAGAGAGAGAGAGAGAGAGAGAGAGAGAGAGAGAGAGAGAGAGAGAGAGAGAGAGAGAGAGGCACAAGGATGCTGACACGGTGTTTATATGTATGTACGGTCGCGTCAGCATAACATCCATTAGCCTAGCTATAATGAACATCAGGCCTTAAAATAGACGCTATTGGCGAGTGTGGGAGCAGTGTGTGGGTAGTAAGGGACAAGTGAGGGACGAAGTGACGTCGATCCTTGGATTTACTAGACGGAGACCTCAAAAGGGGGGAGTTCAAGCGATGTGCGACTCCACGTCCATCCCGTGAAAGTGTTACTGCTGTGAGAATATTACGCCCGTGAGGGACTAGTGTTGTGTACTTCACATCTCTACCCACACACTGATATTGTAAGACGAGAATTGGACCCGCCACAAGTGAGTTGCCCTTGCTTACTTTAAGAATGCTTATTGACCTGCACGTGGTTGATGGCACGACATAATCCAATTATAAATGTAGGAAAGTAAGGACGAGAATTAAAGCGATGTGTATACGAGGTAAACTTTGGTAAATTGTAATTATGTGTATGACCAAGTGTTATAACAATGACGAGTGATGCCATTATAGCATACTGAGATAGTAAAATTGCAATTCCAGGTATGACCGAATAAATAGTCGAGTCCAGCTGGGCGGGTTTCATTACCCGTTTCCCCCTCCAAGAGTGCAGGCGGTTACAGTCATACTTGGGGTCCGTTGGTGGGGGAAGCGGGCCCGACCAGACCTACGACAGCTCTGGGGTGTTAAAGTCTACGGAGGCGGCCTACCTACGATCGGCGACACCGTCACTCAGGACATCTTGGGTTGTGGGCCGGAAGACTCCACAGGACAGCGAGTGTTGATAAGCAACTTTACTCAGACGATTGAAAGCCGGAAGCTGATATGTTACTTCTGGTGCATTGTAAAGAAAAATACGTTAGTTTACGTACTGGGTAGGAACTTATCGCCCGTGTGCCAGAATATGTTAAATAATCGTGACACACTAAATGTGAGAAATGTGAGTGTAATATTCAGGAGGTCGGTATTGATATCGTAACGTCGCTTTTATGCTATAATGTTGTGAATTAAAACTAATTAGTGCACCTTGGATATTAAGAGTTGTGAATGATACTAGGCTCTCAGTGAGAAATGTGAGTGTAATATTCAGGAGGTCGGTATTGATATCGTAACGTCACTTACATGCTATAATGTTGTGAATTAAAACTAATTAGTGCACCTTGGATATTAAGAGTTGTGATTGATACTAGGCTGTCATAGAGAAGATTCTGGTGTGCCACTATACTTTAAAGGCTAAGCTTAGCGCTCGCTGTCTGGCTGTTTGGAGTGTGATGGGATAAATGTTGCATGAACGAGAGTGTGACTAAGAGAGTTAAAAAAAAAAAAAAAAAAGGAATAGGGGGCGGAACCTAACATACCGGGCGGAACCAGACCTAACATACCGGGCAGAACCCAACCTAACATACCAGGCGGAACCCAACCTAACATACTGGGTGGAACATACCAGGCGGAACATATCGGCATGGACAACCCAGAAGGAAAGGAACGTGCGGAACATGACGGGCAGAACGTAACCCATGGAACGGCTCAAAGGATAGTCGAGGAGCCAAGGGAAGCAACGGGGGGAGAGAAGTACGAGACGGAGGCTGCGGGGACGATGATGGAACAAAGAGAGGAGGAGAGGGCCGAATCTGGACTGCAAGAATGTTTATAGAAGTGGCCGGCAGTTGAAGGCAGACTGACTGAGGCACGTGAGAACGTGTGCATGAGAGCCCTCCTGCTGACTCTGCAAACCCTGCAAGAACAGAACAAGGCGATCCATGATCGCTTGACACAGTTGGAGAACTTGATGAAAATGGAAGGGAGGAATGAGAAGAGCTTGAGGCCACAGGTGCAACCAGAGACTATAGCAGTACACGAAGGATCGGCAAAGAGGCCAAGACATGGTGATGGCACGGGAGACAAACAAATATGGGAAACTAGGGGAACCAAGCAGGGGAAGCAGGAACAGATGCAAGAGGCCGTGACTCTACATCAAGAAGAGTCAACAGTTAGCGGACCAGGGCCAGGGTGGCAGAGGTCAGGGAATCCGAAACTGACTAGATCAGGAACGGAAGAGCTGATATGCACTGCCCCTATGAGCATGGAGGTGATAACTTCTGGCTTGAAGGAATTGATTGCAGCCATGAGGTTGCCACAGATCCAACTACCAACCTTTGAAGGGAATAGCCGGAGGGAGTATTGGGAGTTCATTCGTGCATTTGAACAACACATAGGGAGGGCCGCAGTCCCAGAGGAATATAAGCTGCAGACGCTCATGCAAGCATGTGCAATGCCTGTCAGAAACGCAGTACAAACATGCAACTATTTGGACCCAAAAGAGGGTTACGAGAAGGTGATGGCCATATTAGAGGACAGATACAGAGACAGACATCAGTACGTCCGAGAGATTGTGGAAGGAATACTTGAAGGGCCCATGATCAAAGGTGAAGATGAGGGTGGCATTAGAAATTCGCCGACGAGTTGAGGTCTTGTATTCTGAGTCTGGAGACCATCGGGAGATTGCAGGAGTTGGACACCATTCGCTCGATGGACGTGCTGTTGCGTCGGTTGCCTGAAAGGGCACTCATGCGGTATGAGGATGAAACTTATGCCCATAACAAACGATATTGGTATTATCCCGGCGTTAAATGGTTGAAAACCTTTATCCTGGAGGAAGCGGACAGAGTGCGTGTGAGGAGGAGAACCAAAGAAAGGGGAGCAACCACCAAGCGATCGACCGAGGTTGGTGTTAGAAGGAATCCAGATGGGTGTATGATCGGCTTGGCCACCATTGGTGATGATGAACCTGCGAGCGAGAGAGATTTGTGTCGGCTGTGCGGGGAGCTGCACACCCTGGTGGGTTACAAGAAATTCAGTGCCATGAGAGATGAAGAAAGGAGGGCCACGGTCAGATGGCTCAAATACTGTTATGTTTACTTGAATGATACCCACTTGGCAGCTGAGTGCCAGGCCTCAGTATGGTGTGACATAGAGAGTTGCACTGGGAAGCATTCACAACGGATACACCCGACCGCACCCGTAAGGCAAAGGCAGGAGTCCCGGTACCACTGGGAACCCAGGAAGGGAAATGGAGCAAAGCCACAGATGGAGGGTGAGAGGAAGCCGAGAGATGATCGTCGTCGATACACTCAGCAGGAGGAGGCACATGGAAGCAAGCAGGGAGTACACTGAGCAGAGCCAAAGAAGAGAAGTGCTTCCTGTGGACAGACTGAAAAACGTGATGAGGCAAGTATGGAGGGAACACTTAAGAGGCCCAAGCTCGAAAGGGGCAAAGGCAGGAACGAATGACTCACCACTACGGCAGGAACAACGCTAATACATGGGCAGCTTCACAAGGTGGAGTTGCCCATTAATGAAGTGAAGGTGGCTAGTAAAGGCTTGGATGCCGTAGTCCGGACGAGAGCACTTTTGGACTCTGGCAGCAACCGAAACTTCTGTACGATCCAGTTGGCAAGCAGGCTGGGGGCACCATGGAGAACCGTATGGGTAACACTAGACACTATAACTCAGGTGACAGTGCAGCGAATTGAGGAGATAGACTTAGTTGTTAGCAGCGGGAGTTCCCATAAACCGAACCGGAAGATATCGGTGCATGGGGTGATTGTCACTCAGCGACTCCCTGCAACGCTGAAGGATTCAGTAGCCTCCGTACAGGACACGGCACGATGGAGTCATTTGGTGGGAATAGAGCCACTGAACATGTACGAAGGTGAGGTGCAGCTATTGATTGGTCTTGATGCTCCGCAAGCATTGACGCCCTCGGAGGTCAGGGCAGGGAGCAGTGGAGAACCCTTTGTGATAAGGACGCCGCTGGGATGGACTGTCAGTGGACCTGTACGACCTCATGCTGAGATAGAAGACAGACCAGAGGAGGTAGGATGTGTGGCTGTAGTGGACAACAATTCCCAGGAAACACGATTGGAGGAGCAAGTGCGACAGTTTTGGGAACTGGATGCAAGTTACTTGAAGAAGGGAGATGGCCTGTCCGTTGAAGACAATAGGGTGATAAAATTGTGGTCAAGCACGGCGACAAAGGTGATGGGGCACTACCAGCTCCGTATACCATTCATACGAAATCCACCCAAGCTCCCAGACAAGTTAATGGCATTGAGGAGATTAGAGGGTCTGAAGAAGAGGCTGCTCAGAGACCCGCCCTTACACCAGCGCTACACAGCTGCTGCTAGATAAAGGCTACGCCGAATTGGTGCCTCATAATGAACTTCACACAAGGCCTCACGTGTCCTGGTATCTGCCACACCATCTGGTGTTAAACCCAAACAAGCCCGGAACGGTGAACATCGTATTCGACTGTGCAGCAGAATGTGGGTCGGTGTCTTTAAACAGCCAGGTGCTACAAGGTCCTGATCTAAATAACAAGCTGCTGGGGGTACTCCTCTGGTTTCGCCAAGAGTCAGTGGCCCTCATGGTGGACATAGAAGCTATGTTTCACCAGGTCAAGGTAGCTCTGGAACACAGGGACACCCTACTATTTCTTTGGTGACCGGAATGGGATGTACAGCGGACCCCCCTGACATACCGGATGACAGTGCACCTTTTCGGTGGGGTTTGGAGTCCGTCATGTGCCTCGTATGCTTTCAAACGAACCTTTCTAGATCACAGAGATGTATGTCCTGACAACATGGTGGATGCCCAGCAGAATTTTTATGTGGACGACCTGCTAATCTCAATGCAATCTGCTGATGAAGGAATAAGGTTGGCATAACAACTGCGACACGTCACCTCGCTGGGTGGGTTCAGACTCACCAAGTGAGTGAGCAACAGTAAGGAAGTACTCGAATCCATTCCCGAATCAGAGAGGCATAAGGAAGTAAAGGAGACCTACATAGAACGCAAGCCTCTTCCTGCAGAACGAGCACTTGGAGTAAGGTGGGACCTAGAGAAGGACCAAATGGCAGTGGTCATCAAACACTTTGAGCAAGGGGGGTCAGTTACAAGGAGGGATTTCTTGCATGTAATCAGCTCAGTATATGATCCGCTTGGATTCCTTGCACCATTCCTCATTCATGCCAAGGTCATCTTCCAAGAGGAATGCAGGAGGAAGAAAGGGTGGGATGAGGCTATATCTGACTGCAATGAGGTGCAGTGGCGACGGTGGCTGGTAGAATTAATTGACCTCGCAGATTTCAGGATACCACGGTGCTATGACCCAAGAAATGCAAGGGGAATGTCATTTCAACTACATCACTTCTGTGATGCTTCGCAAGTGGCGTATGGAGTAGTATCATACCTGAGGATCTCTGATGGGACCAGAGACGTTCACCGTGCCTTCGTCTATGGAAAGGCCAAGATGGCCCCGCTAAAACAGCTGACTATACCCCGTCTGGAGTTATGTGCTGCCGCATTGGCTGTCAAGGTTGACAAGGCATTAAGGCACGAGCTGTCGGTCGATGTGGGAGGGTCCGTCTTCTGGACAGACAGCGTGATAGTACTACAGTATATACGTTACACAGAGAGGCGGTTTCACGCGTTCGTAGCCAATCGAGTGGTGGCCATACACAAACAATCAGAAGTGATCCAATGGAGGCACGTGGGTTCAATACTGAACCCAGCAGATGACGCAACACGAGGACTGAGTTGCTATGAACTGAACAGAGGGTGTAGATGGATTGAAGGGCCCGACTTTCTCCGGCAAGAGAACAATCACTGGCCGCAAGAGCCCCGACTTATACTCAACCTCGGGACGGACCCAGAGGTAAAGGGGGATGCCACAACTGTGGCAATAGGGGCTAAGCATGGAGAAGACCCACTGGAGAGATTGTGGTCCAGATACTCATCCTGGCACAGGCTGCTGTGGGGAGTTTCATGGATTAGAAAGTTTTTGTACTGGAGGCAAATGGGAGGACCAAGGTAAGTTGACAAATCAAGACTGAGGGTGAGTGAGCTCTGAGCGTCTCGAGCGGCAGTGTTGGGTTGTGTACAACGGGAATATTATGAACCCTGAGATAAAGGACCTGAAGGAGCGGGGTGCACTTAGGAAAACAAGCCCACTGTTCCCACTGGAGCCGCACCTGGGGGAGGACAGACTCCTCTGTGCTGGAGGACGGTTGGAGAAAGCCCCCTTGATGACCGACAGCAAATACCCCATGCTGTTGCCACGGGACCACCATGTCACGGAGTTAATAGTAAGAGAAACCCATTAGAACAAGGCTGGACACTCAGGAGGAGAACATACACTAGCAGTAATGCGCCAAGAGTTCTGGGTGCCCAAGGGATGAAGGCTGATTGACCGTGTGCTAAAAAGGTGTCTCGTTTGTCGCCGAGTCAATTGAAAGGAGTCACTGCAAAGACAAGCTAACCTCCCTGCCGACAGGGTATGCGTGGTGAAGGCACCGTTCACACACACTGGTGTGGACTGCTTTGGACCATTCATCGTAAAGCAGGGTAGGAAACAGGTGAAGCGGTGGGGTTGTCTGTTCACTTGCCTGAACTCAAGAGCAATACACCTGGAGATTCTTGATTGACTAGATGCTGGTTCATTCCTCAATGCAATAACGCACTTCTCAGCATGGAGGGGTGTACCAGAGCGCATTCGTTCCGACAATGGAACAAACATGATTAGAGCAAATAAGGAGCTTCGGGCCACAGCTCTAAGCTGGGAGAAGAATGACAAGGTCCACAATGCACTGTTGAGGAAGGGAACTGAGTGGGAGTTCAACCCACCTCATGCATCGCAAATGGGCAGTGTATGGGAGCGACAGATCCAGACAGTCAGGAAGGTCTTGCAAGCGATAGTAGGCGCACAAGTTGTGGACGATGAGCGACTCCACACATTGTGAAGTGGAGGAGATAGTCAATGGAAGGCCCATCACCCCGACCTCCAATCATGTCAGCGACCTTGAAGCACTTACTCCACTGCATATTCTGCGCCCTAAGACTGTACCTCACTGCCCGTTAGGAGGTAAGGCCGAAGAGCCTGTAGGAGACATCTACCAGAAGAGTTGGAAGCATGCACTGTTCCTAGCGGAGCAGTTCTGGAAGCGATGGTTGAAGGTGTACTTACCATCCTTACGACAACGCCAGAAGCATTTCAAGCGTTTGCGTAATTTCCAAGTGGGAGACCTGGTATTGATGACGGATTGGAATGTACCCCGTATCACTGGGTTCTGGGAAGACTGGTAGAGGCGAATCCCGGTGACGATGGCGTGGTGAGGCATGTCAAGGTCAGGACGTCCACGAGCAAAACCCTAACACACTCTGCAAACAAGCTGTGTCTGATGGAAGAGAGCAGCGAGTAAAAGTGTATATGGTATTGGTCGTAACCGACCAACGGGGAGAGTCTTATCGCATCTAACGCGGTAAAGAGAGACAGTGAGAGAGAGAAAGACAGAGAGAGTATAGGAAAGAGAGAGAGGCACAAGGATGCAGACACGGTGTTTATATGTATGTACAGTCGCGTCAGCATAACATCCATTAGCCTAGCTATAATGAACACCAGGCCTTAAAATAGACACTATTGGCGAGTGTGGGGGCAGTGTGTGGGTAGTAAGGGACGAGTGAGGGACGAAGTGACGTCGATCCTTGGATTTACTAGACGGAGACCTCAAAAGGGGGGAGTTCGAGCGATGTGTGACTCCACGTCCATCCCGTGAAAGTGTTACTGCTGTGAGAATATTACGCCCGTGAGGGACTAGTGTTGTGTACTTCACACCTCTACCCAACACACTGATATTGTAAGACGAGAATTGGACCCTCCACAAGTGAGTTGCCCTTGCTTACTTTAAGAATGCCTATTGACCTGCACGTGGTTGATGGCACGACATAATCCAATTATAAATGTAGGAAAGTAAGGACGAGAATTAAAACGATATGTGTATACGAGGTAAACTTTGGTAAATTGTAATTATGTGTATGACCAAGTGTTATAATAATGACGAGTGGTGCCATTACAGCATACTGAGATAGTAAAATTGCAATTCCAGGTATGACCGAATAAATAGTCGAGTCCAGCTGGGCGGGTTTCATTACCCGTTTCCCCCCAACAAGAGTGCAGGCGGTTACACTTAGTCTTTACTTTTTACTCTTTACATTTTACTCTTTCTAGTAGTTTAACAATACCACTTCATTTATATACAAACTTATGCACATAACCCTATTTCAATTATCAGTATTAAGGAAATCGCTAAATACTTGCACCAGCAATAACAAATAGATACCATGCACCAACAGTAACAATTAGACACTATATATATATATATATATATATATATATATATAGATATATATATATATATAATACTGTGCACCAACAGTAACAATTAGACACTATATATATATATATATATATATATATATATATATATATATATATATATATATATATATATATATATATATTTTCTTCTTATAATCACCATATTTTAATACATGAAGTGATACACAATTATACATTTGGTACATACATATGTGTTCCATGAATACAACAAGGCAACACACAATATCATTCTATATCATTCTATTTCCCTATCATAAAATTTTCATTCCATCTACACAGTCTTAAATAATATATAGTATCACATTAACACAGTCAGAAATTAAGTAAAGTGTAAAAAGCGGTCTATAATTAAAACTATCTAGTGGGACCAGACAATTAAAATTACAAGAAATATCCAGTAAAAAAAAAGAAAAAAAGTGGCCGACTCAAATGAACCCAGCATCAATGTACAACTTGTTTCATAGAATCGTGAGGACAAAGGCCTCACGAATATTCACACAGTGCCAACCACAGTGCTAACACTTACATTGTCCACCACAGATACAAACAACCACTGTGCCATACTCAATCACACACATAAGTACTTTCAACCTTTACTCTATGAGTACACAGCCTCGGAGGGACTATAGTGTTAGGGGATGTGTGGTACAAGCGAAAACCAAGTGAGTGGATACTGCTAATATTATTCACACTGTATATTTCTTTTTATATAAAATAACAAAATATGCTGTGACTTATAGTATCATTTTAAATAATAACATTGCAACATAGCTAAGCCTATACTTATTGTGTAATAATGTTACTATAGGAAGTGTTACATATGGCTGATTCATCATACAAGTGATTGCTGTACCTTGCCATTGTGTTACTATTGTGTAATTATATGCATGTGCACACAATTATGTCACAACATACAGTGAAACTACAATTACTACAATTAAGTACAATATTACTACAATTACGTAACATTTTTTTTTTATGCAAGGAAGGAGGAACCAAAGGCCAGGGGTGCGCAAACCGTTTCTTCCATGAAAAAACAAAGAACAATACAAATGGGAGCCAAATTCAAGATTCGTTCATTTTGAGATGCCTGGACACAATGCGTTTGGAAGACTGGAGATCATAGGAAGTAGGAAATACAGAGGGAGACAGTTCCAGAGATGACCTGTTGAATAAATGAAGGACTGGGAGTAACGGTTAACTCTTGCATTAGAGAGTTGGACAGAAAAGGGATGAGAGTTTGCTACTAGATGGGTGCTACACGCCCGTCGTAGAGGTGAAGGGATGCAAGCAGGTAATTCAGAGGAGCAGTGACCATTGAAGTAGCAAAAGAAAAGAGATAAAGATGCAACAGTGCAGTAAAGAGACAAAGGTTGAAGGGAGACAGGAAGAGGAGAGTTACTTAGACGAAAAGCCTTTTGACTCCACCCTACTGAGAAGACCTGTATGTGGAGAGCCTTCCCACACATGAGAGTTATACTCCACACAAGGGCGAATAAAACCCGTGTATAAGATTAACATCTGTGCAGGGGTAAAGAATGTACGGAGTCGGCTTACCACACCTAATCTCTTGGAAGAAGATTTTGGAAGTGATGTAATATGATCTTTCCAAGATAAGTCCCGAGTGAATGAAACCCCAAGCAAGTTCAGGGATGATGCAGGATTGAGCTGGATATTATTAAACATTCATGGGTAATCCTGTGGAAGATTTTGATGGGTTGATAGGTGTGAGAACTAAATCTTTGATGCATTAAAAACTACAAGATTATTTTTACCCCAGTCAGAGATATGAGCCAAGTCAAACATTAGGTGTGTCATAGCCTCATCCCTTGTTTGTTAAAGTAACTGCTGAGATGGACGTTGCGGGAACCGAATCGAAAGATGAAGGGTGGAATCATCAGCATACGAGTGGATAGGGTTAGATGTACAACTCAGAAGGTCATTGACGAATAAAAGGAAGAGAGTTGGTGACAGGATAGAGCCCTGAGGAACACCACTGTTGATAGATCTAGAAGAAGAACGATGGCCTTCTACAACAGCGGCAATAGAACGACCAGAAAGGAAGCTATAGATGAAGGCACAGATAGGATAGGAACCGTATGAGGGCAGTTTGGAAATATAAGACTTATGCCAGACGTGGTCGAAATCCTTTGAGATGTCAAGTGCAATGGCAAAGCTTTCGTCAAAGTCCTACAATGTAACTACAGTGTACCTACAATGTTCCTACAATTTTGTGTTACCAGAATTATGTATTTCACTTAATCATCTGACACGTTGATTGTAATGTGAGGATATTAGGCATTACTACAGTCATAACACAATGTGTAATGTAATGACCTAGCAATATTACCATTGCATAAATGTATGCATATGTCTATTGTACATACACATTTTTTCTACTATTATTACTACAATACAATGTTCAATGTTCAGTTTTTACTAGCATGTATTTCCACCATACATTATATTGCTACGATATATTATGTTTCTACAGTATTATTGTGTCTATACTTTATTGTGGTGAATACCGTATAATAATATGACAATATATAAATTGTTACTACATGCTGTTGTAGGTACAATAGTTTGCCGTGACTCTTCTTGAATTTTTTTGGAAACATCGTCCACTTTACATCTGAGTGGGTCCCGTGTGACAGGCATTTAACTCCTATTTATGTTAATCCTTGCAAAGTAGCACTTGAATTCATGATCAAGAGCACTGAGGTATTCTCTGATGTCTGTTTTCAGATAACCGTTAGTAGAAGCATCATCACAGGTTTCACTCAGTTTGTGAAACATTGAAAAATTTCGCGTATCCACTTTTCTTTCCCAAAGGCAAACTTTAGCTATGAATGCCTTAATGTGATCACTGTAACTAATGATCCTGGATACCCTGCACTGCAACGTGGCATTCAAACTGTTCAATGCATCAATTGCGTCAACTAAGTAAGATAAATTTGCTCTGAAACCAGATGTTCTCATAATTAACATGAGGTCCATCTTCCCTTAGGCTTCAAGAAAGGTATCAAGTTCATCACATTGCTCCAGAACCCATGCAAGCTACTTCCTTCAAACAACCACAGCACTTTAGCGTGAAACAGCAGATCCTGGTTATCAGAGGATAACCCCCACATAACTGCCGAAAAAAACAATCTGAATCCTACTTTCTCGCCTCATTAGGTATGAATAAGGGTTAGAATGACAACGATGATGTTGAAAATGATAATAATGAGTATGACGATGTTAATTTACCTCCAAAAATCCTTTTTTACCATCATCCCGTTAAGTCAGAGATACTTCACACTTTCCCCTTCGTTGTCTACAAATCCAAGGAGTCAGCCTGAGCTGGGATAAAGTGTACATGATTACAAATCCGCTTGAATCCATAGTGATAGACTAAGTTTAGCCAAAGCCTTATGCCCCTACATTTAACAAGGGGTAGTATATTGGCCTGGTAGCTAACTTTTATTACACGATTACATAACCTTCTGAATTTGGTCCAACATTGGCAAAATCCTGATCAACGTTATATATATATATATATATATATATATATATATATATATATATATATATATATATATATATATATATATATTTATGTAGGTTCTTTATTTACTATTTAGTACAAGCCTTAACACTCTGGGGAACATTGTTGCTGAAGACCAAGCAGGGAAGGATGCGTGAGAGCAAAGGGTTACAGCAACACATACTGTATAATGGCATAAAATGTATGGAAGCAATTACCAATTTTAACAAGTGTTACTATCTAAGTTCGTCAGACACAGCACTACCTAAACTTAAAGTCTTCTAATGTAAGGGGCTGTATTTGTGACACATACTGAATATGTGTAAAATGAAGTTTATTAATTATATGCTATTCGCAGAACTCACCAATAACATCATCACCTTGGAAAGTGTGCAGCACGATGACCGTACCTCTCATGTAAGTTTGAACGAGTTAGTCCTTTAGCTAAATTTTCTGTTTCTGAAGCATGGTACTATTTTCTTTGATAATTAACGGGAACTCTCTTATTCATTCTCTCCATCGATGTACTCGAAGACATTCTTTCACCCTTCACCCCGACTCAGGGGCGCACGCAGGAATTTTCTAAGGGGAGGGGGGTGCCATTCGCCAGTTTCCTGAAGTTTACATATAAGTTTTATAGTTCTAAGTTGTATATATATATATATATATATATATATATATATATATATATATATATATATATATATATATATATATATATATATATATATACAGTATATATATATATATATATATATATATATATATATATATATATATACTGATAGAATATTTGGTAGGTCGTCAGTTATTTAAACAAACTTGTTTGTTTATATTTATCGTTTTAACAAAGTAACAAAGAACAAGCCATTCAGTCTCAACCCTATTCTGTCCAGATTTCTAAACAAAAGTTAACTGGTACTCTCAGTCTTTCATATACACAACTAGTCAACTCTTGAACACTCCGTCATGATCCATCTTTTCCTCTTACTACGGCTTATGCTTCTTTAAATGCAGGATGTCTTTCTATTCGCAATGACGACGAGAACACATCTTCATAAATTTTTCAACTACTTCATCGGTTGAAAGTTTTTCTTTGCCATGAATACTCATAAGCATCAGTGCCTCCAATCGGTCTTCGGTCATCGTTGACCGCTGATCTGTTTTCATTCTTTTTAAGGCTGAAAATCCTCGCTCTGCAGAGCAACTTGCGACAGGTAATGTCGTCAAAATACGCACAATGACACGCACATTTGGAAGATAGCTTGTCATCTGAAACACCTCACTTATGTCTTTGAGAAACTGCGTTCTGTCTATTAAGGATATCATCTCTCGCCAGACAAGAAGTTCTGGCAGAAGACTGGTTAAGTTTGGCAAATCTTCTTCATGTACTTTTGCAGCCTGCTCGATGGAGGTAAGGCTGGCCTTTTCAATAAACAGTGGAAGAATTTCTTGTAAATGAATGGCGGGATGCTCCTTAGGAAAACGAGCGTTCAGTTCTGTCATCATCTGGTCAATGAATGGATGCCAGGTGTTGATCCTGTAGAACTCTGCTGGGTCAGTTGACGTGCAACTGTTTGACCGATGAACCTGTCGTTTGGTAGTTCTGGGGACTGAGACAGGAACATCTAGTTCATCAGCCAGTTTTAATGCTTTATCCATTACCAAGGAAAATTCTTCTCGACTGGCTGCCACAACCTTGTTGACTTGTTCAACTAGCTCCATGGATTCTGTGAGTGTGTGAGTGGGGTTCTGAAGGCTCTCAGACAGAGGCTGGGTAATGCCAAATAACAAAACTGCCATCTGTAGGGTGACAATAAATTCAAAGCGTGTTATGCCTGCTAGAAGGCAAGATGCTTTTGCTACAGCATCTGTGTTCCCCAACCTCTGAATATCCTCTAGGGCCATCACTATTGGTATCAGCAACATGTCAAATGTTCTTAAAGACTCATGCTGCTCCACCCACCTAGTTCTGCATAGAGGCTTCACTCGTTTCTTGCGGGAGTCTGGTACATATTCATCTACCTTCTTCTCTAGGACCTGTACCCTTGCTGCAGATCCACTTAAAAACTCTGAAACTTCTGAAACAATGCCAAGCATGTTCCGGACACCAGGAACAGTGAGAGCACGTCCTAGTGCTAAATTAACTCGGTGTGATGAACAGTGAGTGTAGACTGCAAGAGGCTGCTGTTGTTTAATGTGAGCCTGAGCTCCATTAATCAAGTCACTCATGTTGGAACCTCCATCATAACCCTGTCCTCTGATGTTTGTTAGTGATAAGCCCAACTTTCTCAAGCACTGCATCATTTCATCAGCCAAGGCAGCACCAGTGGTTTGAGAAGGTTTAATTAGACTAAGCATGTCCTCCCTCATGTGTCCACCGCCAGTGACATAACGTATGGCAAGAGTTAATTGTTCATGTGCGCTGATATCTGTGGTACTATCAGCTATCACAGAGTAAATACCAGCATGCTTGATGGAATTCTCTAAATTTTCCTTAATCACATCACCGCACACCTTGATAATTTGATTCTGCACGTTCCAGCTTGTTAGCAACATGTTTTTTTTGGGCAGTTTTAATATCCTTGTACAGCTGCTTGTCACCTGATGCCCGGTACCGAAGAAGCGCTTTAAAATTATTCTCCTTTCCATTAGCTAGCATGGAATCCAAGTCAAGAGGTCCACTATCTCTGTGTCCTCGGAAGGCCAATTCTTGTACTCCACACAGGATTACAGTCTCAAAAATCGGGTGTAAACGTCGGCGATATTCGTTCTCCTCCTTTCTGCATTTCTCTCTGTCTTTACAAAGTTAAGTGTTAACCATTTCATCAATGGGAACTACACCACACTCCTGTGCCAACAAAAATTCGGCTTGAGCCATAGAAAACACATGATACTGACTATTTTGGTGAGCTCGAAAATCCTCTTTTGCACTCTTAAAACGCTTGAAAAGTCTGCTCACAAGTGCTCCTAGGTTTTGATCCCCTCTTCCACTCATCCTTTTCCCCATTATAACACAGTAGCGACAAAAGCCCCCCTCTTTGCCAGGCAGTCCACTGTAGGACAGCCAAGGAAATTCTTCGAGATAAGAATGTTGGAATTTGCTTTTCTTGCTACTGGAGTCAGCTACAACAGGAAACTGGTAATTTTTATCAGGCACCCA
>NC_136975.1:11675030-11732530 GCF_032717465.1 Coenobita brevimanus | reverse complement strand
ATCTCCCAACAATTCATTAATCAATAGCAATTGTGCTTAAAATGACTGGATGCTTTTGCATACTTTGATGCAGCTGTGGTGTCTTCATTTTGCAGTTATGTGAGATAATGTTGTTCAGTGAATAATCGATGAGCGTGTAAATGTGTGACCTCACACAAAAGCGGCACCGCTCACAATCAGTTTTCCCTGTAATGTGTTACTCAGCCATTCGTTAGATCATCGGACTACAAAGGTGTGCTGTAATGGCCATAGTCATATGAAATATGAGACGGTAAGTCATTATCATAGCTGATATAATAGCCACATTCGACAACGGTATGCATAAACTTTTTGCCTGTTGAGGTGACAGTATTTTAACCTCCTACCTCTCCGTGGTCCACCATAGAACACATATAAACACATACCTGAAGTACTATCAATGAGGAAATTAGCAACCGTTAACAGTGTCTGAACGTCATTCTAAAGTTTATTGGCCAGTGTCATTCATGATGTGATTATGGCAGGTAATCTTACTTGTAGCTGGATGTAGATGTTAGGTAAATGCGTTCCCCTTCAACCTATACTGATAATGGTATCAAGCGATCACCATATGAAATGGAATTACTGATATAAGGAGAGAGTGAGAGAGAGAGAGAGAGGCTTGAAGCAATTCCAGTAGATAGTGTATTAACATGTTATGGTAACAGTGTAAAAACAACATAGAAAATAAAATGTTTAGTATTGTTAAGAATGCAAATATTTAGTAGAATGCTAATGGATATCAAAAACTAGTTCGGCAATTATTATCACTGACGGCATGAATATCGTAACCGTCCCCCCCCCCCTCCCCGTCCGGCGCCTGCCCTGGCCATCACTATGCCAAGCTCACCCCATGATCTAAGTAGGGGAGGTCAGCCAGACAGCGGGGAATCCCCGCCTGCATGACGTCACACCACCCCACTGCCTTCCCAATCCTTGCTCTCAAGGCTGGCTGCCTGGTGTCGGCCTGGACACGCTATCTGAGATTCGACCACAGTGTTTCATTCATAGCTTCATCTCTCCTATAGTATATTTCATGTCTTTATAACCATTTACCATAACAATAATCAATACGTCAATAAATCACATTAACGTCCGCCTGTTACATTCCACAGCAGGACTTAATTCATGCGTCTCCTATTTATCTATCTATCTATTTTTTTTTTATTTAATTGCACCTTCCCACCAAGGTGGGTTAGCGATACAACTAAGGAAAAGAAAAAACAAAATAACAAAAACCTTCACACACAAATACACATTCGATCACATTCTCACTCATCTATCTATCTATCAATCAATCTATCTATCTATCTATCTGTCTATCTATCTGTCTATTTATCTATCTATCAATCTATCTATCTATAAAACGCGAGCAACGTTTATGATGGCTCTTAGAGGGATAAATGAAGAGATCAATGTCATTTCCATCATTTATTTGTGTGAAAAAATACAACCATCATTATTGGTGTATATAATATTCATTCTCTCTCTCTCCCAGGGCTTGGTGCTGTGGTGTCTAGATCATGGTGTCCCCATTCATTCATTCATGCACGGAATGGGACAAACTGAACCCGCTCGCCACAGGGCTGATGTGACGTCACGCGGGCTCACGCAGCGTGCTGTCTGGCTGACCTCCCCTACTTAGATTATGGCTCACTCCTTAAGTAGCTCTCCCACCGGCTAGACCAGTTGCAGGAAACCGGTCGCATGGAATTGTTTTGTGCCACTGGTTGCACGGACCAAGGCCAGATAAGAATAGTATAATATATATTGTTGTATTATATACAATAGTATATATTTATATCATCATATATATTACCGTATTATAAAATTAATGTGGTCATATTATAAAGGAGGGTTGTTGTGTGGATGTGGATGTGATAGGAAGCGTTAGGAGGAATACACTGACGTGGTTTGGCCATGTGGAGAGGATGGAGGGTGAAAGACTGACGAAGAGAGTGTATGTGAGTGAGGTGGAGGGGAGCCGAGGATGAGATAGTGGAATGGGGTGGAGAGGTATATGAAGGAGGGGGGTGTGAGTTGGGAGCAGGGCAGTGAAATGGCGGGGGACAGGGCGACGTGGAGGCGATTTGTTTGTGGCCACCCCGAACGGGCTTGAGGCATCTGGCAATAGATAGATAAATATTTATTTGGCCTAGGTCAGCATGATCTGTGGCATACAGTTTTCTGTGCGACCAGATTCATGCAACTGGCTGAGCCGATGGGAGAGCCGCCTTACTCCTGAGACATTTTTTTCCCCACCCAACTCCGTACCCAGCCATCTATGGAATGAACTCTGACTCCAACGGAGGTTCACTACGGACGAAAAGAGTTGATGATCCGAACTTTTGTCGAGCATGTACACACGAACAAACAGATACACTGTTGCCAGCACTCATTACCCACCTCTCGCGGCTGGGTGGCCCAGGTGGAAAGTTTGGCGACTGTACCTAGCCTTTCCGATCTTGTCTGTGCAATCTTCCACGCGAGGGAGAGGGTAAGTGTCTGTTTTGGTTATCTGATTAACACGTCTGTAGTTGATGAAAAGCCGCTGTGACCCACCGGGCTTAGGGACTAGAGTGACAGGAGAACTCCACTCGCTCTGACAGGGCTCAATCATCTTGTGGTCCAACAGGTAGTCAAGCTCCTTCTGGATGAGAGGAACTTTTACTGGGTTCACACGGTAAGGAGGCAGTTTAATTGGCTTTGCGTCTCCAACATCAACATCATGCATCAACACAGTGGTTCTTCCTGGAGTGGCACGGAACACTTGCGGGTACTCCTGCAGTAATGCCGAAAACTCCTGCCTTTCCTCGGGAGGTAGATGAGAAAGCTTAGTCTGGAGATCATTCATGATATCAGGATTCTTCCCCAAACTATCACTCAGGCTCATGCTGCATGGGAGAGCTTCACTTGCAGACTCGGGTGGAACAGCTACAGTGCAGACTGGATTATTTTCGTCCCGCCTGTGATATAACTTTAGCATGTTGATGTGACATAGTTGCTTGTTCTTTCTACGATCCGGTGTGGCAATGACATAGTTGACATCACTGAGTTTCTTCTCCACAAAATAAGGACCACTAAACTTGGCTTGAAGAGGTTGCCCATGAACCGGTAGCAGAATCAAAACCTGATCTCCTGGCTGAAAGTGGCGTAACCTGGACTTCTTATCATACCAAGTCTTCATCTTCTCCTGAGCAGCTCCTAAATTCTCTCTCGCCAGCTGTAAAGCAGTGGACAGCCGTTCTTTGAACTTCATCACATACTCCAGCAGGTTGACGTCATCTTCCTCCGACAGCCAGCATTCCTTGAGTAGCTTAAGGGGTCCTCTTACTTCATGGCCAAACAGTAGTTCAAAAGGTGAGAAGCCCAGTGATTCATTTGGAGATTCTCTTGCGGCAAATACAACGAATGGAAGACCTTTATCCCAGTCTTTCTGATGTTCCAAACAGTATTTCTTGAGCATCGATTTGAGTGTTTGATGATATCTCTCCAATGCTCCTTGAGTCTGGGGATGGTAAGCTGAAGACGTGATCTGGGTGATGCCCAACTCTTTCAGAGGCTGCTTGAAAACATTTGACATGAAATTACTTCCCCGGTCTGACTGTACATCCTTGGGCAGACCAAACTTTGTGAAGAACCCTAGCATTTCCTTAACCACTTTCTTTGCTGAGATATTTCTAAGTGGAATGGCTTCAGGATAACGAGTAGCCATATCAATCAGGGTCAACACATAAGAAAATCCTGAAGAAGTCTTAGGAAGAGGGCCCACAATATCCACCAACACACGGGTGAAAGGCGCCTCAAAAGGAGGAGTGGGAACTAGAGGTGCAACCTTTTCGGTCTGATTACATTTCCCCACAACTTGACAGGTGTGACAAGACTTACAATACCAGGAAACATCCCTGAAGATACCTGGCCAGTAGAAGTGTTTCAAAATGCGTGCCACAGTCTTCCTCACTCCAAAGTGTCCCGCCAAACTGGAATCATGAGCCACTCTAATGATATCCTGCCTACAAACACGAGGGATGACAACTTGATGTACAACCTCCCATTCACAGTCGGCTGATGCTGCTGGGGGTCTCCACTTCCTCATAAGTACTCCTGACTTTATATAATAACAAGTAGAAGCACCAGCTGACTCTTCCTCACTGCAAGCAGAGTTAGCTAGACCTTTCAACTCAGGGTCAGCAACCTGCAACTCAACCAACTCTTGACGAGACAAATTATCAACACTACGGGGTACTGCCTCATTTGGTGAGTGGTCCAAATTAGCAAGAAAAGTGTCAGCTAGGATAACATCATCATCATCATTATCCTCTAAATCACCAGTAACTTTAGACTTAGCCCTAGTGACAGCACATGCAGGGAACACATCAGGGACATCACAATCCTGGGACGCAGCCACTGACTCACTAGACAACTGAGGAGCTGGACACACTTGACTTCCACCAATATCATTTCCAAGTAAGAAAGTTACACCTGACATTGGGAGTGTCTCAACCAACCCAACCATAACGGAACCATTAACAAAACCAGACTCTAAATTCACTCTGCACAGAGGAACAGAGAAGTAATTATTTCCTTACACCTTGTAAGATTACAGTTTCATGAGAGGAATTAACATTAGAGCCTAGAACACTGGTCACCATAAGGGATTGGCAAGCACCTGTATCACGATATATTTTAACTGGTTTCCTGTCATTACTGTCCAGAGGACTGACAAAACCTTCAGACAGGAAATTAGCACATGAACTCTTGAGAGTGTCACCCACGTTACTGCTCAAAAGAGGAGCTCCATCATGAGGATTTAAGTTACCCCTCAAAGCAGGTTCAGTTAACTCAGTTAAAGAATTCTGGGAACTCTCAAGAGTGGACACTAGACCAAATGACTGAATATTAAAAGACTCCTTTTTGTTCACATCACGCTGTCTCCTGAAACATTTCTCTGTAGTATGACCAAGCTTACTACAATAAGTACATTTACTTTTCTGAAATCTAGAGGTGGAGCTGGTATTTACTTCCTGAGAAACATCATCTTTATTCTCTTTCCTGTTACCTGTACTCTGAGTAGAGGCAACGTACTTACTCTCAGCTTTCCCTTTTTCTTTAGAATATCTCTTGTGAGTGAGAACATATTCATCAGCTAAAACTGCAGCATCAGATAAATTATCTATTCTTCTCTCATCAAGATGTAGGTTTACATCTTTATAAATACACCTTTTGAAATCCTCCAGCAAAATCATCTGCTTAAGTTTGTCAAAATCAGAATCCACATTCTTAGAATTTAACCACTGCTCTAACAGATCTTCTTTGATTTTTACATACTCAACATGGGATTGCTTATCTTGCTTATAAGTTGTCCTAAATTTTACTCTATAAGCTTCAGGAACAAGCTCATAGGCCTTAAGAATCAAGCTCTTAACTACATCATAATTATCAGATTGATCCTGAGGCAAAGATGCATAAGTTACTTGAGCTTTACCGGTGAGAACAGTTTGAAGGAGTACTGGCCAATACTTTTTGGGCCAATTAAAACCTGTAGCTACCCTCTCAAACAACTGAAAATACTTAGTTAAATCAGATTCATTAAAAGGAGGGACAAGTTTAACATTTTTAGCCACATCAAAATCATCAGAGCTAGATGATCCAGTTCCACCTTGTTTCATGCGATACTCATGGTCTGCCTGAATCCTAGCAATTTCAACTTGTGCCTGAGCCTCCTTAACACGAGCCTGAAACTCAGCCTCCTTAGCATGAGAGTCCGCCTCCTTAGCCTGAGACTCAGCCTCCTTAGCACGTGCTTGAAATTCAGCCTTCTTAACACGAGCCTCCTGCAGGGCTAGCTGTAACTTAGCTAATTCAATCTGCGTTTGCTCATTTGGAGGAGTTACATTAAACAAGCTTTCATTAATCATGTCAACAATTTGATCTTTAGAACGATGAGAGTGAACTGCAATTCCCAATTGTTGAGCAACAAGCTTAAGTTCATTCTTTGTTCTGTTTTCTACATCACACACTGTTTGCACATTTGACAAAAAATCTTTGGCTTCATCAAGCGTAGAAATAGTAGACATCATGAATAAATCACAGTCACAAAATATCGAGCAATATCCTTATGATAATATCCTGAATATCCTGATAAGAGGTCGCCAAATTTATGTTACGGAACAGAGAAAACTGTCCCGCAAAGTTCCAGGTTCAAAACAAAGAGTTAGGTTAAATTACAAGTTAAAGTTTAATGCTCAAACTAACAACAAAACATTCAGGACTCATAAGGATAATGTAATGGCAAAAAACAGTTTAAATATATGGTTAACTGCAAATAGCCTCTATTAACACGAAATTAGCAAGAGTAAATTTATCTAAGTCAGCGCTGATAAAATGAGAAAGCAGGATAATACTCAGTGAATGTAAGATATATTATTACAGATACAAAATATTATCAAAAATGACTGACAATAAGAACCTTACAAGGATTACAAAAAACATTGCTAGGCCTAAGAGTTAACACCTTATGCTATCCAGTACAAGAAAAAATGCAATAACACTCATACTCAAATTACACAGCTGCTAGATGGTTGGAGACTTCCTGAGCACTCACAATAATAACCGTACAGGGGAGGACAGAGATGTGAACAAAATGAGGAGTAGATCTAAGTGGCCATAATGTAGAGACTGAGCTCATTATATAGGGGCCGGCAGAGCTTGATACAACTTGTAAGAAGGACACGCAAATGAAGCCATGGGGACAAAGAGTTGACAATCCTGCTCTGAACAACAGAAAGAACGACTTACTCTACTATAACGGTAGAAGGGGGGAGTGAGGTAGAACACGCTCGTGATCAAACAGGCAGCACACTGTATGTTAGAATTACACAAAGGATGATGAAATCATAGGCTATGTAACAATATATATATATATATATATATATATATATATATATATATATATATATATATATATATATATATATATATATATATATATATATATATATATATATATATATATATATATATATATTAGTAGGTAGGTGGGGGCACCCACCATCCACTCACTCAATGTAGTGCTGCTCTCCGGTGTCTGCCCTGTCCTTTCCTCCATCCTTGTTTCCTTCCATCTTCTTCTGTCTTTTTTTCCTTCATTCTTTTCTCTTCCTTCTGCCTACGGGTGACTTTACACTCCCTCTTCTGTCTTTCATTCCTTCATTCTTCTCTCTCCCTTCTGCCTGTGGGTGACTCTACACTGAGTGACAAGCCAAATAGTTTCCTGTACACCAGGAAACCATTTACTGTGCTGGGTGGTAACTATATAACCAATTTTTGGCACCTGGTGGTTTAGTGGGTAATTATTGTGCTCCAGTCGGATTGAACCGGTGAAGGTTTATATCCAAGGAGTGAATGGGGTTTATTGCTCATGTAATGCCACTCAGGGATGAGTGAGGCTGGTCACTCTCATCTTCAATGTCAAGACCAATTGCCTAGCTCCGGGCTTCTACGCTCCTCATGGGACAATGTAGGATTGGATGATGGATATTTATATATATATATATATATATATATATATATATATGTGTGTGTGTGTGTGTGTGTGTGTGTGTGTGTGTGTCTCCTTGGCTGTTTATATGTGAATATATCATGTATATGTGCATGTAACATATGATTACGTATGCCCGCCTGTACACATACCCAAATCTTTATACACACGTACCCATCATGTACATTATGGCCACATGTGATTGAATATATGCATATATGTATAGAAATGTACGTATATGTATGTGTACATATGTTCCTCTCTGCATACGGATATATATATATATATATATATATATATATATATATATATATATATATATATATATATATATATATATATATATATATATGATAATGATAACTAAGGAATCTATATATGAACATATCTAACGGTATCCTCTTATTAATTACTTTTTTCTGCGTCCTACATGAATTTTTACTAAACGACTGTATTCGACGATTAGCTTTAACACTGATGGCGTTGATAAGGGTAAGACAGGAGCCTATCTAACCCGTCCAGTTCAAATGGCATACTTGATACACATAGCTGTGACTCGTGTAGCGAATAGCAGCTAGGTGTTATGTTTTGAGCGGTGTGTGTGTGTGTGTGTGTGTGTGTGTGTGTGTGTGTGTGTGTGTGTGTGTGTGTGTGTGTGTTTAACTAGTTGTAGAATACAGGATTTGTGCTAAGCTTTACATATTTTACATATCGTAAGTTATCCAACTTGCATTTAAAGACACGGATATTCTTTGCTTTCACCACCTACTCTTCCAAACTCTTTCGCATGTCTATACTTCTCTTTGGGAACTTTAAGACTTTTCACATTATTTTAACATCCACTCTTCTTCACTATACTGTATATTCATGTCCTCTTGTCTTTCCATTTTCATCCAAAAACAGGTTTTCCATATTTACCCTTTCCAGTTTAAGCTGTATGAGGGTGTTGTGGTACCGACTGCATTATATGGGGCTGAAACATGGAATATGGGTGTAGCAGAGTGGAAAAGTTTGAATGTAATGGAGATGAGGTGTCTGAGGAGTATGTGTGGAGTGACGCGTATGGATCGAGTGCGAAATGATGAAGTGCGAAAGAGAACTGGAGTTGTTCGGGAGATGGCTGGTAGAGTTGAGCAGAGGGTAGTTGCGATGGTTTGGGAATATGAAGAGAATGGATACTGAGCGATTGGTGAAAAAGATAACTACATCTGATGTGAGAGGTGTATGGCTGAGAGGAAGACCACGAATAGGATGGATGGACAGTGTGAAGAGAGCGCTGGATGCGAGAGGGATGTCTGTTGAGGAAGGAAGAGTGGCTGTGCGTGACAGAAATAAATGGAGAGAAACTGTGAATGAATAAGTCATGACGCAGCCCTGAGGGGATATTCAAACGCATTTGGTCTGATCAGCTAGTCAGGTCAGGTGCGGGTAAGGGGATGAGTCTGTTATGATGTGGCAGGGGTAAACCAGTTCTGCTGTCGGGCCCTGCTGCGGATGTCACTGATTGCATTGTGCAGTTGACCCTTGTGCGGTGTGGTGCGGTGAGGATCTGTCCGTTCTCCCCTTTGGGGCTAAGATGCGAATGAATGTGTTTGAATGGATGAGTAAATGGGGAGTGTGTCGTCCTGTCTCGGCTACCTCCCTTTCCTTGGGGGAAGCAGCCTAGGTATATAGATAGATATATAGTTTAAGCATAGTCAGCAAATCTCCTTTCTCATGTCTCTCAGTGATCGTTGGTAACATCAGCTTCTTCAGTGTCCCTTCATAAAATACTATACCTCAAACTTTCCTTGATACGTCGAGAACAACACTTTGAGGTGGTTAATCAAAGGCAGCTGAACACTTCTGGGTTTTAAATTTTAAGCTCAGCTGAGGTACAGTTGCAAAATACTTTGACTTTTTTCTCTCACGTCACCTCAGTCATTCACGCATTACTACTCACTCACTGTTTGTTCACTGACTGATTATCACTTACTGAATCTGTCTGACTACTTCGCCCTTCACTTATTAGCTTTCACTGTCTGACTCAGTAACTCTGTCAGTGACACTGTTCAGTGCTTAGCTCTCACTGTCTGACTCACTAATTCTGTCACCAACTCACTGACTGTTCACTGATAAAAAACTGAACTACCACGCACACAACTCATTCCGTCCGTTACATTAGGTTGACACAGCACAACGGAACTGAACAGTCTGGCACACTATTGGTTAACTGCCTGCAAGGGGGAGGGCTCAGTAATATTTACACCCTCACCCTCACCCTCTGGCTCCTGTTACCAGTGCAGCCCGGAACATTCTAGAGCCAATTAGAGAACTCACATTTCCTGATGCCATATGCACTTAAGTTAATAATACACAGTAACAACGATGACAAGAACTACTTTCCAAAGTAAGATAAAAAGACAAATGTAAAACAGACGTCCCAAAATCTCCAGAAGATTCTTCATATCTCCAGATATACACATTAATTGAATCCTATCAGCTTAACACTGCCCCTCCCTCAAAACTGTGTTGTCCCCGACACAGCCATCTAATCCTATCTGTAAGCAAGTATGGCATAAATTTCCAGACTACTGGGTTATCGATGTCGTCTCTGCTGACTAGGTCCTACAGCGTGAAGAAATGGATCATCAGTGCATTCAGCTTTGTCAGTCTCCTGGGCTTCCTTTCTTTTCCAGTATGCAGCAGGTTACTCAGAGCCATTCCAAGTGCACTTCCCTTGTCCTACTATCCCCTGTGGAAAAACATCTGCATGCTTTACCAAGAGTCCCTTGAACTGCTTCATCTGGGGCTTCTCCAGACACTGGGCACTACTGACAAAATGGTCAGGTGGTTCTTCCTGGGGCTTAACCACATTCCTAGTGCGTCTACTGTTCAGTAACTCCTACTTGACTTCACAGCACATTCCCACAACTGTGCCCCGATGTGTATTACTAGGACGAAGTGAAAATTTGGCTATGGCAACGGGCACTTCTGCCATTCCGTCAACTAAGGTCCTACCCACCATCAATCACTCTTTTATCATGCCATGGCTCCTGTATTTTGCCAATCCCAGGGTAATGTGCAGCATATCGTAGATAGTCCAGGGCAGCGGTATCTGTGACTCGGGTGGAATAAGTGTAATCCACCTTGTCATCACTAGTAGACTTTCACGCTCCACAGCCCTCAGTAATCCTTCCTGCTGGCTGCATTTCCATCGAATGGAAGTCAGGCAGGCAGTGGTGGGTCGCCAGGCAGTGCAAACCAAAGATGTAGGAGTCCTTGATGTTGGCAACACACACGCCCAGGGTCTTTTCCATACCTCCCTGCCACATTCCTACATATACCGGTCCCTCAAACCTAATGCAGTGCTCTGTAACTCCTCACAGCTGCTGCAAAGGCTAAGGAAGCCTCCTATGAACTTCCACTTCTAGCTGCTCCTCTGATCTTGCGTCAACGACCATTGGGTACACTACTCCCTTAGTCTAACCATATACTTCCCTGCACCTGTCACTGGCACATCAGGGGTGTACTGGGTGCTGACCCTCTAGTGAACACTATTCAAGGACTTTGACCACAGTACTCATTTCCTGTATTTCACTTCTTACTTTATCCTCCATTTTACAAAAACTGTCTGCCCTCACTCTTCTTAGCCGGTAGCTTATTGTCTCTACTTTGCTGTATGCCACTTGCTTGTTCTTGCTTTAGTTTCCTGGTCCCATCCTGCAGCTCCTCTAATAACTGGTGAAGCTCCTGTCTATGACCACTTAGTTCCTCTAGCCTTGCGTGGTGTTTTGCGTGGGTTTCTTTTGTTCTTGGTAATTCTTTTGTTCTTCTTGTCCTGCTACTTGTTGTTTCTTTTGTTCTTCATGATGTCCTCTCAACATTGCGAGTAAAACTTTCTTTTCTTCTTCATGCTGTGCTTCTCAGTATTTCTTTTGTTCTCCATGATGTTCTTAACACTGCAAGACGGTAACTCAATCGGTAGAGAGGTGGTCTTCAGTCCTACCGGACCCAGGTTGAAATCCCCACTGGGGCAGGGAACAGTTTAAGGATTTGAATTTCATAAAATCAGACTTTATTGATCTACCAGGAGACCCGTTGACATGTTGTAAAATTACCCCCACTATTACCAATACAGCAGTCCTGTATGAGACAGCCCTAGCTTGTATTAAATATGGACGGTGATTGTTAGCACTGAAGTGGTGACATGTGGAGGTGTATGGTATGTAGGACTACTGGGCCTTGGGAGCAGGCTGTGAAGCCTATGCCCAGAGTCGAACACACACACACACACACACACACACACACACACACACACACACACACACACACACACACACACACACACACACACACACACACACACACACACACACAAAATCGTTTTCTTCATGATATTTCTTTGTTTTTCTCGCTGTGCTTCCCAATATTTCATTTGTTCTTCATGATTTGCTGTCAACATTGCGAGTATAACTGTCGGAGATACATTCGCTGTTTTGTAGCCTGTCCATGCGTGTCCATCTCTCAAGATGTATCCCGCTCCTGACAACAATTGTTACACCGTAGAGTTTCCTTGGTCTGTAGAAAACGACACATAAACGGGCCAAGGGTTAATCAAAGGCAGCTGAGCACTTCTGGGTTTTATTTCTCCTAAGCTGAACTGATGTACTCTTGAAAAACACTGACTTTTCACTCTCTCGCCTCACCTCACTCCTTCACTCACTACTACTCACTCACTGTCTGTTCATTGACTGACACTCACTCACTGGCTCTCTGTCTGACTACCTCGGCCTTCACTGATTAGCTATCACTGTCTAACTAACTCTGTCACTGACTCATTGACTGTTGACTAACGAAAAACTGAACTGCTGCACACACAACTCACTCTGTCTGTTACACTTGGTTGAATCAACAAAGCTTTAAGTGAACCATTCGGCACACTCTTGGCTAACTGACTCCAAGCGGGAAGCAGGGAGGGTACCGTAGTATTTACTCCCTCCCCACCCCCCCAGATCCCACTACTAGCACAGCCCACAACATTCAAAAGCCTATTAGAAAACTCTGATTTTCTGGCGTAATAATGTATTTGAATTAACAAATCTCGGTAACAATAATGGCAAGAAATAATTCCTATGGTGAGATAGAAAGAAAAAATTAAACAGACATGCCAGTATCTCAAGAAGGGTCCACACATCTCCAGATATAACCATCAACCTAATCCTACCTGCATAAGAGTAAGAAAGTTCCCCCAAACTTAGCGGAAGTCTAGTCGCCATCTACTGTACCATTTCAGTTATCCTGCTTCTTCAAATGAGGTGACCAAATCACTGCAGCATATTCTAATTTCGATCTTATCATGGACACGGTATCTCACTCAACATCTCCTTATCGAGATAGATAAAGCTACTTCCATATTGGCCATCAGTCTGTATGCCCGCAGCTCCAATGATCTTATGTGCTTCGCCAGTGATAGAGCATCGTGTACGGTCACTCCTATATCCTTCTCTTCCATTGCTTTGCTGAGCGTTTCTCTTTACATGCTCATAGCTCGATCTTTTGCCATTGATTCGCATTTCTAGGACATACCATTGTTTTCATTAAACGCCACTTATCGAGTCTGATTCCAAGTGCACAACTTATCTACATAATTTTTGCAACTTCTCACAGCTGTCATCATTCTGGATTTGCTTCCGAGTTTCTGCATCATCTGCAGGCATAATCATATAACTGCTTAAGCCTTCAGGCATATCATTTACATATATAAAAAATATAATAGGTGCCAAAATTGAGCCTTGTGACACTCCATTAGTCACAATGTTCAATGAGAATACTAGTGCCTTATTATTATTCTCATTTGTTTTCCCTATAACTAGTTTTCCATCGTTTTTAACAATTTCCCATTCACTGCTTCACTAGTTTTTAATTTCCATGGGATTTTTTTTTTTTTTAGCACCATATCAAACACTTTCTACGCATCCATGTATACTCCGTCTACCCAGCCCTCTTTCCTGTATCATATCCAACACTGCTGTACAACCTCAGCCGGCTTGTGGCACACGATGAACCTTCCCTGAATTCAGAATATTATCTTGTTATTATTTCATCTTCTTCTAGGAACGTAATGCATAATTTTGATAATTTTTTCACAATTCGCAAATAACGCTGGTAAGGGATACGGGTCTCGTATAATAAAACGGGTCTTGTCTACCCCGTTCTTATAAATTGGCACTGTATTTGTCCCCTTCCAGTGTCGTGGCAACTCTCCATTTTTTTCCAGTAAACATCTAATAATATCATGAATTAGCTCAACTAACTGATATACACATGCTGTCAGTATAGATACATGTAGCAATTACATCTGGCCCCATGGCCTGTCTCGCATCTAATTCCGTCATCAGTTTTAACATTCATTTCTATCAAGTACTAGCTAACTGCTGAGCCCTCTCTTTTTCGCCTGATTCCATTAATTCACCTTCATTTACAAATTCTGAATGTAGCCTTTTATTCACGACCTCACTCATCCTTTTCCTTATATCAGTTCCCCATCTCTCTGTCCCACTATGTTATCTTTCACTTTCATTTTGTCATTTACAAACCTGTAGAATAACTTTGGTTCCTTCTTATTTTTGTCAAAATACCTCTCTCATACTTCATTTCTTCTCTTCGTATCTTTAGTCATTTCTTGCCTACTTGTATTCATTCCACGCTCTTTCACTTTGTGTTATTCATAACCTAGTCCTTGCTCCATTCCCTTTTCCTGTTTTATTGTCTTTTTAGGCAAGAAAGAAGGAACCAAAGGCCAGGACCCCGCAAACCGTTCTTTCCAAGAAAACAACAAAAACAATACAAAAGAGAGCCAAATTCAAGATCCGTTCATTTCGAGATGCCTGGACACACTGCTTTTGAAAGACGGGAAATCATAGGAAGTAGGAAATACAGACAGAAGGAGACAGTTCCAGAGTTAACCTGTTGCATATATGAAGGACTGGGAGTAATGGTTAACTCTTGCATTAGGGAGTTGGACAGAAAAGGGATGAGAGTTTGTTGTTTGACGGACGCTACACACCCGTCTTAGAGGTGGAGGGATGCAAGCAGACAGTTCAGAGGAGCAGTGACCATTGAAGCAGCGATAGAATAGAGATTAAGATGCAACAGTGCGGTGAAGAAACAGAGGTTGAAGGGAGCCAGTAATAGGAGGAGAGTTAAAGAGACGAAAAGCCTTTGATTCCACCCTATTGAGAAGTGCTGTATGTGGGGAGCCTCCCCACACATGAGAGTTGTATTCTACACAGGGGCGAATAAAACCCGTGTATAAAGTCAACAACTATGCAGGGGTAAAGAATGTACGGAGTCGGCTTACCACACCTGATCTCTTGGAAGCGGATTTTACAAGAGACGCAATATGATCTTTCCAAGACAAGTCCCGAGTGAATGAAACCCCAAGCATGTTCAAGGATGATGCAGGATTGACCTGGATATTATTAAACAGAAGTGGGTACTCCTCTGGATGATTGTGTCGGGTTGATAGGTGTAAAAACTGAGCTTTTGATGCATTAAAAACAAGATTATTTTTACCCCTGTCAGAGATACGAGCCAAGTCAGACATTAGGTGTGCCATAGCCTCATCCCTTGTTTGTTGAAGTAAAATGTGAGATGGACGTTGCGAGTACGGAATGGAAAGGTGAAGGGTGGAATCATCAGCGTATGAGTGGATAGGGTTGGATGTACAGCTTATAGGGTCATGGATGAATAAAAGGAAAAAGTTGGTGATACGAGAGAGCACTAAGGAACACCACTGTTGATAGATTCACGAGACGAACGATGGCCGTCTACAACAGCGGCTATAGAACGACCAGAAAGGAAGCTATAGATGAAGGCACAGATAGAAAGATAGAAACCGTGAGAGGGCTGTTTGGAAATGACAGATTTATGCCAAACTCGGTCGAAAGCCTTTTAGATGTCAGGTGCAATTGCAAAGCTTTCGTCAAAGTCCCGGAAAGGAGGATGACCAGGAGTTCGAAAGATAGGTAAGAAGATCACCAGTGGAACTTTCCTGACAGAACCCATACTGACGATCAGAAAGAAGGTTGTTATAGGAAAGATGCATTAAATTTTTTCTACTATGAATTGACTCGAAAACTTTTGAGATACAGGATGTTAAAGCAATTGGACGACAGTTAGAGGGTTGGGAATGGTCACCCTTCTTTGGGACTGGCTGAATGAGAGCAAACTTCCAGCAAGAAGGAAAGGTACAAGCTGAAAGACAAACGCGAAAGAGTTTGCCTAGGCAGGGTGTAAGCACAAAGGCACACTGCTTGAGGTCAACAGGACGGACTCCATCAGGCCCATATGCTTTGTTAGTGTTAAGGCCAGTTATGGCAGAAAATACTTCAGCTGCAGAAGTTTTAATGTCAGCAATTAGGAAGTCGGGGGGGGGGGGAGTGATGGAGGAACAGCACAGGCATCGTCTAAGGCGGAATTGAAGGAGAAAGTCTGAGTGAAGCGATCTGCTTTATCAGTAGAAGAAATAGCTACAGAGCCATCATAGCATTGCTACATCTGTTATTAAAGTTGTTCCCTTTTCTCTTCCATTTCGATAGCCAATTTCAGGACATGTATACTGATACGCTCACCAGACATAGCCTATTTATCATAATTCCACATTTCTCATGGATATTTTCTGTCATTGTCATTCTGCTCTAATAATGTCTTAGGAAGTCATATTCTGCATTTTCATAGTTTTGTCTATCCTATCTGTATGTTTCTTCTCTCACTTCCATATCTCTCATCACCTGAATTTCAATGAGAAAATGGTCACTTTTGCCAAAGGCAGGTGTCATTAAATACACCACTGGGTACTTTTGCAAATATCAAGTCCAACATCGGTGGCTCATCGTCTCCTCTAATTCTTGTATTTTCCGTGACATGTTGAGTTAGCAGATTTTCATTAATCAAATTCAGTATTTAGTATCCCCAAGATTCTTCGTTTGTCCTTCCCAATTTACGTCTGTGCAGTTAATATCTCCAGTCAGCATCAATCTCTTGATTCTTCTAATTACCTTTGGTAACACATCTAGAGACTGTTATCAGACATTCATATTCCTTTCTTTTTCATGTTTTTGTCTAAGTGGATATATACATCGCAACCATTTGCAGTTTTCTAGCCTGATCTTGTATTTCCATCCTTATCACATATACTTTATCATCCAATTTCTATCCTTGTTGCCCCTTTTTTATGAACCATAACCAGCATACCATCATCAATTTCCTGCCCTGTCCTTCCTCCATACATTATATTAATCCCACCCTAGATCCAATTTTGGATCTGTGTGAATATATAAATGAGGAGAAAGCAGAAAGTATATGTCCAATCGAAACCAGATTGAGCTGTGACACTGATACGAAAGTGCTAAGGTGGAATTAATATAATGTATGGAAGAAGGACAGGGCAGGAAACTGGTGATTGTATGCTGGTTATGGTTCATAAAAAAGGGGCAACAAGGATAGAAATTGGATGATAAAGCATATGTGATAAGGATGGAAATACAAGATCAGGCTAGAAAACTGCAAATGGCTGCGATGTATATATCCACTTAGACAAAAACATGAAAAAGAAAGGATTATGAATGTGTAATAACAGAGTCTCTACATGTGTTACCAAAGGTAATTAGAAGAATCAAGAGATTGATGCTGACTGGAGATATTAACTGCACAGACGTAAATTGGGAAGGACAAACGAAGAATCTTGGGGATACTAAATACTGAATTTGATTAATGAAAATCTGCTAACTCAACATGTCACGGAAAATACAAGAATTAGAGGAGACGATGAGCCACCGATGTTGGACTTGATATTTGCAAAAGTACCCAGTGGTGTATTTAATGACACCTGCCTTTGGCAAAAGTGACCATTTTCTCATTGAAATTCAGGTGATGAGAGATATGGAAGTGAGAGAAGAAACATACAAATAGGATAGACAAAACTATGAAAATGCAGAATATGACTTCCTAAGACATTATTAGAGCAGAATGACAATGACAGAAAATATCCATGAGAAATGTGGAATTATGATAAATAGGCTATGTCTGGTGAGCGTATCAGTATACATGTCCTGAAATTGGCTATCGAAATGGAAGAGAAAAGGGAACAACTTTAATAACAGATGTAGCAATGCTATGATGGCTCTGTAGCTATTTCTTCTACTGATAAAGCAGATCCCTCCACTCAGACTTTCTCCTTCAATTCCGCCTTAGACGATGCCGGTGCTGTTCCTCCACCACCTCCCCCCCCCCCTCTGACTTCCTAATTGCTGACATTAAAACTTCTGCAGCTGAAGTATTTTCTGCCATAACTGGCCTTAACACTAACAAAGCATATGGGCCTGATGGAGTCCGTCCTGTTGACCTCAAGCAGTGTGCCTTTGTGCTTACACCCTGCCTAGGTAAATTCTTTCGCGTTTGTCTTTCAGCTTGTACCTTTCCTTCTTGCTGGAAGTTTGCTCTCATTCAGCCAGTCCCAAAGAAGGGTGACCATTCCCAACCCTCTAACTGTCGTCCAATTGCTTTAACATCCTGTATCTCAAAAGTTTTCGAGTCAATTCTTAGAAGAAAAATTTTAAAGCATCATTCCTATCACAACCTTCTTCCTGATCGTCAGTATGGGTTCTGTCAGGGACGCTCCGCTGGTGATCTTCTCACCTATCTTTCGAACTCCTGGTCATCCTCCTTTTCGGGACTTTGACGAAAGCTTTGCAATTGCACTTGACATCTCAAAGGCTTTCGATTGAGTCTGGGATAAATCTTTCATTTTCAAACAGCCCTCTTACGGTTTCTATCTTTCTATCTGTGCCTTCATCTATAGCTTCCTTTCTGGACGTTCTATAGCCTCTGTTGTAGACGGCCATCGTTCGTCTCGTAAATCTATCAACAGTGGTGTTCCTCAGGGCTCTGTCCTATCACCAACTCTTTCCTTTTATTCATCAATGACCTTCTAAGCTGTACATCAAACACTATCCACTCATACGCTGATGATTCCACCTTTCACCTTTCCATTCCGTACTCGCAACGTCCATCTCACATGTTACTTCAACAAACAAGGGATGAGGCTATGGCACACCTAATGTCTGACTTGGCTCGTATCTCTGACTGGGGTAAAAATAATCTTGTAGTTTTTAATGCATCAAAAATTCAGTTTTTACACCTATCAACCCGACACAATCATCCAGAGGAGTGCCCACTTCTGTTTAATAATATCCAGGTCAATCCTGCATCATCCTTGAACATGCTTGGGGTTTCATTCACTCGGGACTTGTCTTGGAAAGATTATATTGCATCCCTTGTAAACTCTGCTTCCAAGAGATCAGGTGTGGTAAGCCGACTCCGTACATTCTTTACCCCTGCATAGTTGTTGACTTTATACACGGGTTTTATTCGGCCCTGTGTAGAATACAACTCTCATGTGTGGGGAGGCTCCCCACATACAGCACTTCTCAATAGGGTGGAGTCAGAGGCTTTTCGTCTCTTTAACTCTCCTTCTCTTACTGGCTCCCTTCAACCTCTGTCTCTTCACCGCACTGTTGCATCTTTATCTCTTTTCTATCGCTGCTTCAATGGTCACTGCTCCTCTGAACTGTCTGCTTGCATCCCTCCACCTCTAAGACGGGTGTGTAGCATCAGTCAAACAACAAACTCTCATCCCTTTTCTGTCCACCTCCCTAATGCAAGAGTTAACCATTACTCCCAGTTCTTCATGTATGCAACAGGTTAACTTTGGAACTGTCTCCTTCTGTCTGTATTTCCTACTTCCTATGATTTCCCATCTTTCAAACGCAGTGTGTCCAGACATCTCGAAATGAACGGATCTTGAATTTGGCTCTCTTTTGTATTGTTTTTGTTGTTTTCTTGGAAAGAACGGTTTGCGGGGTCCTGGCCTTTGGTTCCTTCTTTCTTGCCTAAAAGACAATAAAACAGGAAAAGGGAATGGAGCAAGGACTAGGTTATGAATAACACAAAGTGAAAGAGCGTGGAATGAATACAAGTAGGCAAGAAATGACTAAAGATACGAAAAGAAGAAATGAAGTATGAGAGAGGTATTTTGACAAAAATAAGAAGGAACCAAAGTTATTCTACAGGTTTGTAAATGACAAAATGAAAGTGAAAGATAACATAGTGGGACAGAGAGATGGGGAACTGATATAAGGAAAAGGATGAGTGAGGTCGTGAATAAAAGGCTACATTCAGAATTTGTAAATGAAGGTGAATTAATGGAATCAAGCGAAGAAGAGAGGGCTCAGCAGTTAGCTAGTACTTGATAGAGATGAAATGTTAAAACTGATGACGGAATTAGATGCGAGAGAGGCCATGGGGCCAGATGTAATTGCTACATGTATCTATACTGACAGCATGTGTATATCAGTTAGTTGAGCTAATTCATGATATTATTAGATGTTTACTGGAAAAAAATGGAGAGTTGCCACGACACTGGAAGGGGACAAATACAGTGCCAATTTATAAGAACGGGGTAGACAAGACCCGTTTTATTATACGAGACCCGTATCCCTTACCAGCGTTATTTGCGAATTGTGAAAAAATTATCAAAATTATGCATTACGTTCCTAGAAGAAAATGAAATAATAACAAGATAATATTCTGAATTCAGGGAAGGTTCATCGTGTGCCACAAGCCGGCTGAGGTTGTACAGCAGTGTTGGATATGATACAGGAAAGAGGGCTGGGTAGACTGAGTATACATAGATGCGTAGAAAGTGTTTGATATGGTGCTAAAAAAAAAAAAAAATCCCATGGAAATTAAAAACTAGTGAAGCAGTGAATGGGAAATTGTTAAAAACGATGGAAAACTAGTTATAGGGAAAACAAATGAGAATAATAATAAGGCACTAGTATTCTCATTGAACATTGTGACTAATGGAGTGTCACAAGGCTCAATTTTGGCACCTATTATATTTTTTATATATGTAAATGATATGCCTGAAGGCTTAAGCAGTTATATGATTATGCCTGCAGATGATGCAGAAACTCGGAAGCAAATCCAGAATGATGACAGCTGTGAGAAGTTGCAAAAATTATGTAGATAAGTTGTGCACTTGGAATCAGACTCGATAAGTGGCGTTTAATGAAAACAATGATATGTCCTAGAAATGCGAATCAATGGCAAAAGATCGAGCTATGAGCATGTAAAGAGAAACGCTCAGCAAAGCAATGGAAGAGAAGGATATAGGAGTGACCATACACGATGCTCTATCACTGGCGAAGCACATAAGATCATTGGAGCTGCGGGCATATAGACTGATGGCCAATATGGAAGTAGCTTCATCTATCTCGATAAGGAGATGTTGAGTGAGATACCGTGTCCATGATAAGATCGAAATTAGAATATGCTGCAGTGATTTGGTCACCTCATTTGAAGAAGCAGGATAACTGAAATGGTACAGTAGATGGCGACTAGACTTCCGCTAAGTTTGGGGGAACTTTCTTACTCTTATGCAGGTAGGATTAGGTTGATGGTTATATCTGGAGATGTGTGGACCCTTCTTGAGATACTGGCATGTCTGTTTAATTTTTTCTTTCTATCTTACCATAGGAATTATTTCTTGCCATTATTGTTACCGAGATTTGTTAATTCAAATACATTATTACGCCAGAAAATCAGAGTTTTCTAATAGACTTTTGAATATTCTGGGCTGTGCTAGTCGTGGGAGCCGGGAGGGGGGGGGGGGGCAGTAAATACTACGGTACCCTCCCTGCTTGCCGCTTGGAGTCAGTTACCCAAGAGTGTGCCGAATGGTTCACTTAAAGCTTTGTTGATTCAACCATGTGTAACAGACAGAGTGAGTTGTGCGTGCAGCAGTTCAGTTTTTCGTTAGTCAACAGTCAATGAGTCAGTGACAGAGTTAGTTAGACAGTGATAGCTAATCAGTGAAGGCCGAGGTAGTCAGACAGAGAGCCAGTGAGTGAGTGTCAGTCAGTGAACAGACAGTGAGTGAGTAGTAGTGAGTGAAGGAGTGAGGTGAGGCGAGAGAGTGAAAAGTCAGTGTTTTTCAAGAGTACATCAGTTCAGCTTAGGAGAAATAAAACCCAGAAGTGCTCAGCTGCCTTTGATTAACGCTTGGCCCGTTTATGTGTCGTTTTCTACAGACCAAGGAAACTCTCAGGTGTAACAATTGTTGTCAGGAGCGGGATACATCTTTAGAGATGGACACGCATGGACAGGCTGACAAAACAGCGAATGTATCTCCGACAGTTATACTCGCAATGTTGAGAGCAAATCATGAAGAACAAATGAAATATTGGGAAGCACAGCGAGAAAAACAAAGAAATATCATGAAGAAAACGATTTTGTGTGTGTGTGTGTGTGTGTGTGTGTGTGTGTGTGTGTGTGTGTGTGTGTGTGTGTGTGTGTGTGTGTGTGTGTTCGACTCTGGGCATAGGCTTCACAGCCTGCTCCCAAGACCCAGTAGTCCTCCTACATACCATACACCTCCACATGTCACCACTTCAGCGCTAACAATCACCGTCCATATTGAATACAAGCTAGGGCTGTCTCATACAGGACTGTTGTATTGGTAATAGTGGGGGTAATTTTACAACATGTCAACGGGTCTCCTGGTAGATCAGTAAAGTCTGATTTTATGAAATTCAAATCCTTAAACTGTTCCCTGCCCCAGTGAGGATTTCAACCTGGGTCCGGTTGGACTGAAGGCCACCTCTCTACCGATTGAGTTACCGTCTTGCAGTGTTGAGAACATCATGGAGAACAAAAGAAATACTGAGAAGCACAGCATGAAGAAGAAAAGAAAGTTATACTCGCAGTGTTGAGAGGACATCATGAAGAACAAAAGAAACAACAAGTAGCAGCACAAGAAGAACAAAAGAAATACCAAGAACAAAAAGAAACCCAAGCAAAACACCACGCAAGGCTTGAGGAACTAAGTGGTCATAGACAGGAGCTTCACCAGTTATTAGAGGAGCTGCAGGATGGGACCAGGAAACTAAAGCAAGAACAAGCAGGTGGCATACAGCAAAGTAGAGACAATAAGCTACCAGCCAAGAAAAGTGAGGGCAGACAGTTTTTGTAAAATGGAGGATAAAGTCAGAAGTGAAATACAGGAAATGAGTACTGGGGTCAAAGTCCTTGAACAGTGTTCACTAGAGGGTCAGCACCCAGTACACCCCTGATGTGCCAGTGACAGGTGCAAGGAAGTATATGGTTAGACTAAGGGAGTAGTGTACCCAATGGTCGTTGACGCAATATCAGAGGAGCAGCTAGAAGTGGAAGTTCATAGGAGGCTTCCTTAGACTTTGCAGCAGCTGTGGGGAGTTACAGAGCACTGCATTAAGTTTGAGGGACCGGTAGATGTAGGAATGTGGCAGGGAGGTATGGAAAAGACCCTGGGCGTGTGTGTTGCCAACATCAAGTACTCCTACATCTTTGGTTTGCACTGCCTGGCGACCCACCACTGCCTGCCTGACTTCCATTCGATGCAAATGCAGCCAGCAGGAAGGATTACTGAGGGCTGTGGAGCGTGAAAGTCTACTAGTGATGACAAGATGGATTACACTTATTCCACCCGAGTCACAGATACCACTGTCCTGGACGATCTACGATATGCTGCACATTACCCTGGGATTGGCAAAATACAGGAGCCATGGCATGATAAAAGAGTGATTGATGGTGGGTAGGACCTTAGTTGACGGAATGGCAGAAGATCCCGTTGCCATAGCCAAATTTTCACTTCGTCCTAGTAATATACATCGGGGCACAGTTGTGGGAATGTGCTGTGAAGTCAAGTAGGAGTTACTGAACAGTAGACGCACGAGGAGTGTGGTTAAGCCCCAGGAAGAACCACCTGACCATTTTGTCAGTAGTGCCCAGTGTCTGGAGAAGCCCCAGATGAAGCAGTTTAAGAGACTCTTGGTAAAGCATGCTGATGTTTTTCCACAGGGGATAGTAGGACAAGGGAAGTGCACTTGGAGTGGCGCTGAGTAACCTGCTGCATACTGGAAAAGAAAGGAAGCCCAGGAGACTGACAAAGCTGAATGCACTGATGATCCATTTCTTCACGCTGAGGGACCTAGTCAGCAGAGACGACATCGATAACCCAGTAGTCTGGAAATTTATGCCATTCTTGCTTACAGATAGGATTAGATGGCTGTGTCGGGGACAACACTGTTTTGAGGGAGGGGCAGTGTTAAGCTGATAGGATTCAATTAATGTGTATATCTGAAGATGTGAAGAACCTTCTGGAGATTTGGGCACGTCTGTTTTACATTTGTATTTTTATCATACTTTGGAAAGTAGTTCTTGTCACTGTTGTTACTGTGTATTATTAACTTAAGTGCCTATGGCATCAAGAAATGTGAGTTCTCTAATTGGCTCTAGAATGTTCCGGGCTACACTGGTAACAGGAGCCAGAGGGAGGGAGAGGGGGTGTAAATATTACTGAGCCCTCCCCCTTGCAGGCAGTTAGCCAATAGTGTGCCAGACTGCTCAGTTCCGTTGTGCTATGTCAACCTAATGTAACGGACGGAATGAATTGTGTACGCGGCAGTTCAGTTTTTCATCAGTGAACAGTCAGTGAGTTGTTGACAGAATTAGTGAGTCAGACAGTGAGAGCTAAGCACTGAACAGTGTCACTGACAGAGTTACTGAGTCATACAGTGGAAGCTAATAAGTGAAGGGCGAAGTAGTCAGACAGATTCAGTAAGTGATAATCAGTCAGTGAACAAACAGTGAGTGAGTTGTAGAGAGTGAATGACTGAGGTGACGTGAGAGAAAAAAGTCAAAGTATTTTGCAACTGTACCTCAGCTGAGCTTAGAATTTAAAACCCAGAAGTGTTCAGCTGCCTTTGATTAACCACCTCAAAGTGTTGTTCTCGACGTATCAAGGAAAGTTTGAGGTGTAGTATTTTATGAAGGGACACTGAAGAAGCTGATGTTACCAACGATCACTGAGAGACATGAGAAAGGAGATTTGCTGACGATGCTTAAACTGGAAAGGGTAAATATGGAAAACCTGTTTTTGGATGATAATGGAAAGACAAGAGGACATGAATAAACAGTGAAAAAGAGTAGATGTTAAATTAATGTGAAAATTCTTAAAGTTCCCAAAGAGAAGTATAGACATACGAAAGAGTTTGGAAGAGTAGGTGCTGCAAGCAAAGAATATCCGTGTCTTTAAATGGAGGTTGGATAACTTACGATATTTAAGATACTGTATGTAAAGCTTAGCACAAATCCTGTATTCTACAACTAGTTAAACACACACACACACACACACACACACACACACACACACACACACCACTCAAAACGTAACACCTAGTTGCTATTCGCTACAGGAGTACAACTAGGTGTATCAAATATGCCATTTGAACTGGACGGGTTAGATAGGCTACTGTCTTACCCTAATCGTCGAATACAGTCGTTTAGTAAAAATGCATGAAGGGCGCAGAAAAAAGTAATTAATATAGGAATACTATTAGATAAGTTAATATATAGATTCCTTATTTATCATTATCATATATATATATATATATATATATATATATATATATATATATATATATATATACACATATATATATATATATATATATATATATATATATTGTTACATAGCCTATGATTTCATCATCCTTTGTGTAATTTTAACGCTCAGTATGCTGCATGTTTGATCACGAGCGTGTTCTGCCTCAGTTCCCCCCTTCTACCGTTATAGTAGAGTAAGTCGACATTTCTGTTATTCAGTGCGGGATTGTCTTCTCTTTGTCCCCATGGCTTTCATTTGCGCGTCCTCTTACAAGTTGTATCAGGCTCTGCCGGCCCCTATATAATGAGCTCAGTCTCTGCATCATTGCCACTTAGATCTGCTCCTCATTTTGTTCACATCTCTGTCCTCCCCTGTACAGATATTATTATTGTGAGTGCTCAAGAAATCTCCAACCATCTAGCAGCTGTGTGTAATTTGAGTATAACTGTTGTATTTTTCTTGTACTGTATAGCGTAAGTTTAATTTGTAGGCCTAGTGAAGTTTTCGTAATTCGTGTGGGGTTCTTTATGTCAGTCATTTTTGATAATAGTTTGTATCTGTAATTATTTATCTGGCATTCACTGAGTATTATCTGGTATCTCATTTTATCAGGGCTGACTTAGATAAATTTACTCTTGCTAATTTCGTGTTAATAGAGGCTATTGCAGTTAACCATATATTTAACCTGTTTATTTGCCATTACGTTATCCTTATGAGTCCTGAATGTTTTGTTGTTAATTTAAGCATTAAACTTTAACTTGTAATTTTACCTAACTCTTTTGTTTTGAACCTGGAACTTTACGGGACAGTAGTGACTCTTCGTATTCTCACTTAAAGTGTACATTATCTTTCTCTGTTCCGTAACATAAATTTGGCGACCTCATATCAGGATATTCAGGATATTATCATAAGGATATTGTTTGATATTTTGTGACTGTGATATATTCATGATGGCTACTATTTCTACACTTGATGAAGCCAAAGATTTTTTGTCAAATGTGCAAACAGTGTGTGATATAGAAAACAGAACAAAGAATGAACTTAAGCTTGTTGCTCAACAATTGGGAATTGCAGTTCACTCTCATCATTCTAAAGATCAAATTGAGGGCATGATTAATAAAAGCTTGTTTAATGTAACTCCTCCAAATGAGCAAACGCAGATTGAATTAGCTAAGTTACAGCTAGCCCTGCAGGAGGCTAAGGCTAAGGAGGCGGAGTCTCGTGTGAAGGAAGCTGAATTTCAAGCACAGGCTAAGGAGGCTGAATTTCAGGCAAAAGCTAAGGAGGCTGAGGCACAAATTGAAATTGCTAGGATTCAGGCGGACCATGAGTATCGCATGAAACAAGGTGGAACTGGATCATCTTGCGCTGATGATTTTGATGTGGCTAAAAATGTTAAACTTGTCCCTCCTTTTAATGAATCTGATTTAACAAAGTATTTTCAGTTGTTTGAGAGGGTAGCTACAGGTTTTAATTGGCCTAAGGAGTATTGGCCAGTACTCCTTCAAACTGTTCTCACCGGTAAAGCTCAAGTAACTTATGCATCTTTGCCTCAGGATCAATCTGATAATTATGATGTAGTTAAGAGCTTGATTCTTAAGGCCTATGAGCTTGTTCCTGAAGCTTATAGAGTAAAATTTAGGACAACTTATAAGCAAGATAAGCAATCCCATGTTGAGTATGCAAAAATCAAAGAAGATCTGTTAGAGCAGTGGTTAAATTCTAAGAATGTGGATTCTGATTTTGGTAAATTTAAGCAGATGATTTTGCTGGAGGACTTCAAAAGGTGTATTTATAAAGATGTAAGCCTATATCTTGATGAGAAAAGAATAGATAATTTGTCTGATGCTGCAGTTTTAGCTGATGAGTATGTTCTCACTCACAAGAGATATTCTAAAAGAAAAAGGGAAAGCTGAGAGTAAGTACGTTGCCTCTACTCAGAGTACAGGTAACAGGAAAGAGAATAAAGATGATGTTTCTCAGGGAAGTAAATACCAGCTTCACCTCTAGATTTCAGAAAAGTAAATGTACTTATTGTAGTAAGCTTGGTCATACTACGGAGAGATGTTTCAGGAGACAGCGTGGATGTGAACAAAAAGGGAGTCTTTAAATATTCAGTCAATTGGTCTAGTGTCCACTCTTGAGAGTTCCCAGAATTCTTTAACTGAGTTAACTGAACCTGCCTTGAGGGGTAACTTAGAATTCTCATGATGGAGCTCCTCTTTGAGCAGTAACGTGGGTGACACTCTCAAGAGTTCATGTGCTAATTTCCTGTCTGATGGTTTTGTCAGTCCTCTGGACAGTAATGACAGGAAATCAGTTAAAATATATCGTGACACAGGTGCTTGCCAATCCCTTATGCTGACCAGTGTTCTAGGCTCTAATGTTAATTCCTCTGATGAAACTGTAATCTTACAAGGTGTAGGGAATAATTACTTCTCTGTCCCTCTGTGCAGAGTGAATTTAGAGTCTGGTTTTGTTAATGGTTCCGTTATGGTTGGGTTGGTTGAGACACTCCCAATGTCAGGTGTAACTTTCTTACTTGGAAATGATATTGGTGGAAGTCAAGTGTGTCCAGCTCCTCAGTTGTCTGGTGAGCCAGTGGCTGCGTCCCAGGATTGTGATGTCCCTGATGTGTTCCCTGCATGTGCTGTCACTAGGGCTAAGTCTAAAGTTACTGGTGATTTAGAGGATAATGATGATGATGATGTTATCCTAGCTGACACTTTTCTTGCTAATTTGGACCACTCACCAGATGAGGCAGTACCCCGTAGTGTTGATAATTTGTCTCGTCAAGAGTTGGTTGAGTTGCAGGTTGCTGACCCTGAGTTGAAAGGTCTAGCTAACTCTGCTTACAGTGAAGAAGAGTCAGCCGGTGCTTCTACTTGTTATTATGTAAAGTCAGGAGTACTTATGAGGAAGTGGAGACCCCCAACAGCATCAGCCGACTATGAATGGGAGGTTGTACATCAAGTTGTCATCCCTCGTGTTTGTAGGCAGGATATCATTAGAGTGGCTCATGATTCCAGTTTGGCAGGACACCTTGGAGTGAGGAAGACTGTGGCACGCATTTTGAAACACTTCTACTGGCCAGGTATCTTCAGGGATGTTTCCTGGTATTGTAAGTCTTGTCACACCTGTCAAGTTGTGGGGAAGTGTAATCAGACCGAAAAGGTTGCACCTCTAGTTCCCATTCCTCCTTTTGAGGCGCCTTTCACCCGTGTGTTGGTGGATATTGTGGGCCCTCTTCCTAAGACTTCTTCAGGATTTTCTTATGTGTTGACCATGATTGATATGGCTACTCGTTATCCTGAAGCCATTCCACTTAGAAATATCTCAGCAAAGAACGTGGTTAAGGAAATGCTAGGGTTCTTCACAAAGTTTGGTCTGCCCAAGGAGGTACAGTCAGACCGGGGAAGTAATTTCATGTCAAACGTTTTCAAGCAGTCTCTGAAAGAGTTGGGCATCACCCAGATCACGTCTTCAGCTTACCATCCCCAGACCCAAGGAGCGTTGGAGAGATATCATCAAACACTCAAATCGATGCTCAAGAAATACTGTTTGGAACATCAGAAAGACTGGGACAAAGGTCTTCCATTCGTTGTGTTTGCTGCAAGAGAATCTCCAAATGAATCACTGGGCTTCTCACCTTTTGAACTACTGTTTGGCCATGAAGTAAGAGGACCCCTTAAGTTACTCAAGGAATGCTGGCTGTCAGAGGAAGATGACGTCAACCTGCTGGAGTATGTGATGAATTTCAAAGAACGGCTGTCCACTGCTTTACAGCTGGCGAGAGAGAATTTAGGAGCTGCTCAGGAGAAGATGAAGACTTGGTATGACAAGAAGTCCAGGTTACGCCACTTTCAGCCAGGAGATCAGGTTTTGATTCTGCTACCAGTTCATGGGCAACCTCTTCAAGCCAAGTTTAGTGGTCCTTATTTCGTGGAGAAGAAACTCAGTGATGTCAACTATGTCATCGCCACACCAGATCGTAGAAAGAGCAAGCAACTATGTCACATCAACATGCTAAAGTTATATCACAAGCGGGACGAAAATAATCCAGTCTGCACTGTAGCTGTTCCACCCGAGTCTGCAAGTGAAGCTCTCCCATGCAGTATGAGCCTGAGTGATAGTTTGGGGAAGAATCCTGATATCATGAATGATCTCCAGACTAAGCTTTCTCATCTACCACCCAAGGAAAGGCAGGAGTTTTCGGCATTACTGCAGGAGTACCCGCAAGTGTTCCGTGCTACTCCAGGAAGAACCACTGTGTTGATGCATGATGTCGATGTTGGAGACGCAAAGCCAATTAAATTGCCTCCTTACCGTGTGAACCCAGTGAAAGTTCCTCTCATCCAGAAGGAGCTTGGCTACCTGTTGGACCACAAGATGATTGAGCCCTGTCAGAGCGAGTGGAGTTCTCCTGTCACTTTAGTCCCTAAGCCAGGTGGGTCACAGAGGCTTTGCATCGACTGCAGACGTGTTAATCAGATAACCAAAACAGACACTTACCCTCTCCCTCATGTGGAAGATTGCACAGACAAGATCGGAAAGGCTAGGTACATAAGTAAGTTTGATTTGTTAAAGGGATACTGGCAAGTACCTATGACTGAACGTGCTAGGGAGATCTCATGTTTTGTAACACTAGGAAAGGCATTTGCATGTTCTGTAATGCCATTTACAGATTGTTTTAGAGTAATAAGAAATTTCCTTTGTAAATTTCTTTTTTCTTTGTGGGGAGGTGTTACATAGCCTATGATTTCATCATCCTTTGTGTAATTTTAACGCTCAGTATGCTGCATGTTTGATCACGAGCGTGTTCTGCCTCAGTTCCCCCCTTCTACCGTTATAGTAGAGTAAGTCGACATTTCTGTTATTCAGTGCGGGATTGTCTTCTCTTTGTCCCCATGGCTTTCATTTGCGCGTCCTCTTACAAGTTGTATCAGGCTCTGCCGGCCCCTATATAATGAGCTCAGTCTCTGCATCATTGCCACTTAGATCTGCTCCTCATTTTGTTCACATCTCTGTCCTCCCCTGTACAGATATTATTATTGTGAGTGCTCAAGAAATCTCCAACCATCTAGCAGCTGTGTGTAATTTGAGTATAACTGTTGTATTTTTTCTTGTACTGTATAGCATAAGTTTAATTTGTAGGGCCTAGTGAAGTTTTTGTAATTCGTGTGGGGTTCTTTATGTCAGTCATTTTTGATAATAGTTTGTATCTGTAATTATTTATCTGGCATTCACTGAGTATTATCTGGTATCTCATTTTATCAGGGCTGACTTAGATAAATTTACTCTTGCTAATTTCGTGTTAATAGAGGCTATTGCAGTTAACCATATATTTAACCTGTTTATTTGCCATTACATTATCCTTATGAGTCCTGAATGTTTTGTTGTTAATTTAAGCATTAAACTTTAACTTGTAATTTTACCTAACTCTTTTGTTTTGAACCTGGAACTTTACGGGACAGTAGTGACTCTTCGTATTCTCACTTAAAGTGTACATTATCTTTCTCTGTTCCGTAACAATATATATATATATATATATATATATATATATATATATATATATATATATATATATATATATATATATGTATATATTCAGGTTATTTATTTACCATTCAGTACAAGCCCCAACTCTCTGGCTAACACTGTCCCTAAGGGCAAGCAGGGAAGGGTGCATGAGAAAAAAAAAAAAATCGGTACCTTACGTCACTGAAGGTATAGACGTAATTATCATTACAAGTAAAATAACGACAAAGACATACAATGACACATTGATGGTACAAAGTTGTTACAGTAATAATATCATTACATGTTTTGAGATGAGTAAAGTGGTTTATCTATCTATCTATATACCTAGGCTGCTTCCCCCAAGGAAAGGGAGGTAGCCGAGACAGGACGACACACTCCCCATTTACTCATCCATTCAAACACATTCATTCGCATCTTAGCCCCAAAGGGGAGAACGGACAGATCCTCACTGCACCACACCGCACAAGGGTCAACTGTGCAATGCAATCAGTGACATCTGCTGCAGGGCCCGACAGCAGAACTGATTTACCCCTGCCACATCATAACAGACCCATCCCCTTACCCGCACCTGACCTGACTAGCTGATCAGACCAAATGCGGGAGAATATCCCCTCAGGGCTGTGTCATCACTTATTCATTCACAATTTCTCTCCATTTATTTCTGTCACGCACAGCCACTCTTCCTTGCTCAACAGACATCCCTTTCGCATCCAGCGCTCTCTTCATGCTGTCCATCCATCCTATTCGTGGTCTTTCTCTCAGCCTTACACCTCTCACATCAGATCTAGTTATCTTTTTCACCAATCGCTCATTATCCATTCTCTCCATATGCCCAAACCATCACAACACCCTCTGCTCAACTCTACCAGCCATCTCCCGAACAACTCCAGTTCTCCTTTGCACTTCATCATTTCGCACTCGATCCATACGCGTCACTCCACACATACTCCTCAGACACCACATCTCCATTACATTCAAACTTTTCCTCTCTGCTACACCCATATTCCATGTTTCAGCCCCATATAACGCAGTCGGTACCACAACACCCTCATACAGCCTTCTCTTTACTTCCATTCTAAGCGAACCACTGTATTGGGACTCCATATTGTAGTTACAAATCATAATAGATAAATAGATAAATAGATAGATAGACAGCTCTATGCGAGCCTGGGAATGGGAAATGAGCTTGCAAATTACACTGAGGAAAGCTGACGACAGTGGCCAGTAAGGAGATGATGCAGTTAGTCGTCAGCAATCCACCGGTGAACAAAGCCTTAGTGACCATACACACACATACACACATACTCACACACAGGCTTCTAGAACTTTCCACTCACAAGGAACACACGTGATACAACCCCTGCTACACCAGAATTTAGGAAAGGCAGGTCAGAAGGAGACAGGCCTTAGAACAGGCAGGTCAGAAGGAGAAAGGGCTTAGCAACTTGAGAGAGAGAGACTGAGAGAGCGAGACAGGGAGACAGGGACTCTGCTGAACTCACTCGTGAGTGAGAGACTTGTTAATATTTCCAAGACAAATAAAAATAGTCCCATACTATTTTTTACCTCTCCTGTCACTACATGACAAATGGGAAAGAAGATTATCTACTACAAGCTACTCAAATATAACAACCGCTCGCCCACAAGTCTAGTATATATAAAACTCCACTACAAGTAACTATAAAGTCTTTTATGACATTTGGTAGCAGCGAATCTACCGACATCGTCTCCGAATCAAAAGCAAATTTCTACAAAAGTAGGCGAGACTCTACAAGATTAGCTTCAGTTCTACAGTGAATTCCTACAAAATACAGCCTACAATGCAAATAGCCTACAAGTCTACAAAACAACTCTATAATCTTCACGTAACTTCAAGCAGCAGCAAGAAGAATATAAAACAAAGCAAGTAAAGAAGAGGAAAGACCAAAGCAACAAGCACACAAACCCCCACCACTCTCTCCCGCCTACCTCCATCGCTGACGCAGAGGTCAAGACACGCAGCAAAACACCAGAGCCACATTTATAACGCATCTTACTCATCTTCACCCAAGTTACTCATCGCTACTCATTCACTCACCACAGCTACCAGTGTGGGAAGCCGACGTCACCATGTGCTGAGATGACATCACAACGCGAGTCTGCCATGCCAAGCAACATGTGACTGACACCAGGCACTTCTCACCCACTACTCATTACTCATTATTCACATAGCTCCTACTCATACTCATTTATTTTCACAGTTAAGTTGGAAATTCGACGTTCTATGCTGAGGTTTGCCTGGGACAGCTGTTAACCACCACACGCACCAGGCCATGGAATTTCCTGAGTAATATCGTCCATCAACACACCACTAGAATTATCAAGAGATCTTCAATCAAACGTATTTTTCTTCCGAGATCGACTTTTGTATCGACACACCTCTACGATCTGTATCAAGTGGGTAAAATTATACTTACTCATTTCTTCTCAGTGCTAAAATTAGCTATATTCAACTTATTTACTCATCTATTTTGCTAGGACATAAATAAACAAGAGGTGTATTTCATAACACCATATCTTAATGACAGGAATATTTTCGCCACCACCCACGTTAATACCAGATGACACACAATTTGCCACAACAACAGACTCACAATTAAGAGAGCCCCAAGGCAACACACCAGATGACACACAAATTGCCACAACAACAGACTCACAATTAAGAGAGCCTCAAGGCAGCCCACCCCTTGTACAAACCTCACCACACACTAAAGATCAAGAAACAAATACGGCAGTTTCAGATGATGAGTGGGAAACCCCCTCTGACGTAGAGAGTGCGGACTTAGCCGCTGCCTTGCACACGTATGCCTATATACTTAACAGGGTTCACCGGTCCGGTCGTACCTATTCCACTATTCCCTCACACAAGATTACACAAAATCATTTCTTATTTGTACAGACGCATCAGTTAAAGGATTAGGGGCTGTACTGATGCAGGAAGATAAAAGAGGAAAGAATCAACCAATTGCATTTGCCAGCAGACAAACAAGAGGTGCGAAGAAAAATTATTGCACTACAGACTTAGAGGCACTTGCAGTGGTTTTTGCATTACAAAAGTTTCGAGATTTGGTATATGGTTACGAAATCCACTTATTCACCGACCATAAACCACTGGTGGGTATGTTTAAAGAAAAACTCCTTTCTGGGAGGAGAGCAAGATGGAAATGTACAGATGAAAACTACAATGTACAAATTCATTATATACAAGGTAAAATGAACATAGTAGCTGATGCATTATCTAGGAACCCGAACACAATTCAGGTCGCGGCGTTAGATCTCAAAGGAAATATCCCAAACCACGAGGATATCGCAAAGGCACAAAGACTTGACCCAATATGGTCTAAAGTAATATACAAGTTAGAAAATGGAGATGACATACAATTACCCAAACTGCATGTCCCACTTGAACAATTCACAATGGTCAATAATACATTATACAAAATTAACTCTAAACAACCAAAACGCCAAAGAAATACTAACCAGTTGGTAGTACCTAATGACATGATACCCCAAGTATTACGATTAATACACGACAGCCCACATGCAGGACATCCTGGAAAGGATAAGACATTCAACCAAGCCCAGCTATTATATTACTGGCCTTCATTACGAAAAGATATAAACAATCATATAGACAGATGCGAATCATGTGCGAAACACAAAGGATACCCAATCACACCTGCACCGATGGGTAATTACCCTGTACCACATCAACCATGGGACGTTGTCGCTGTTGATTTACTCAAGATGCCATTATCATACAATAATAACCTATACTTATTCGTAGCAACGGATCATTTTTCCCGTTATGTCATTTTAGCTCCAATAAAAGATAAGACAGCAGAGACAGTAGCAAAGGCAATAACAGATAATGTAATATGTCGCTTTACTACCCCAAAGGTACTAATAAGTGATAATGGAGGAGAATTTAATTCTGAGATCTTACAAGAAATATGTAAACAATACAACATCAAAAAGGTTAACGTTTTGGCCTATCACCCAGCATCGAATGGGTTGGTAGAGAGACAAAATAAAAAGGTATTAGATGTGCTACGACACATTCTCAGTGAAAATTATGCAAGCTGGGATGATTGGATTCCCAGACTAGAGGCCTCAATTAATGGGTCTATAAATAAATCCATCGGTGACACACCACATTTCATTATATATGGCACTGATAAAAAATTACCATATGAGCTCCAAAAAGGTGACAGCATGCCTATATACAATTACGATGATTACTCTAAACTCCGTTTACGTGAATTTCAGGACATTCACAAAAGAGTCAAAAAACAATTAACGATGACCAAGGAAGAAATGACGGAGGCATTTAACAAGAAGGCAAAAGATTCACCTATCAGCTTAGGAGACATTGTTTACGGTGTCATTCATACGAGAGACAATAAATTATCCCCCAAATTTGAGGACCCATACAGAGTAATTAACATAAAAGCAAACAAAGTTTTAATTAAGTCACTTTCAAGTGGCGAGGAGAAACAAGTTCATATTGACCATTTAAAACGAGTTTCAAGGGAATTATCCCATAATTATTCAGCCTCGGATACAACCGATCAGGCGAACGTACCTCAAGAAACCAAGCAAGACCACAACAATGATTACAAAAAGAAATTAAGGTCATATACCAAACAATCGAACATAGGTGCAACTGTTCCAGTCAAATCTACAGTACATCATTTACGAGAATTAAATATCGATTTAAACTCCTTCTATAAATGAAATAACAATCAACCGTAACGCACATCATCACTATCATCGACCACAGCATGATAGGAAATTAATAGATTTTTTTTTTTTTCGGTAGGTTACGATGAAGGGACTTATGCTATGGATTCTCTTCTAAATAGCAAGAGGATATGCGCACTTAGACCCCAAACATATAGTACGACAAGGATGCCTCATAGCTCCAACGGCCACGACTACAATCGTTAAGGACGTCATGAGTACTGAAATAAGTCTAGATTACTTGTATGAATTACCTACTTATCTAGACAGACTTGCGACGCCGATGCGAACTCTGGACTTTATGATAGGAAATTATGTTTCACAAGCACATAACACCAAGGAAGTGAATGAAATGGTAAAGTTAGCGAAATGGAAACTAGAACAGGCGAATTCAACTATGCTCGTCATGATCCAAGATCTCCCATCTTATGGAACGGAGGTACTGAGCGACAGGAACAACATCACACGTACTCGCCAAAAGCGCGGTTTGTTCGACCTGGGTGGCGCAGTTCTTTGGAACATCTTTGGATTGGCTACAGAGGATGACCTTAAAGAAATAAACAACAAATTTAATAAGATAGCTCAGGTACTAACATACCAAGATAAATTCATCATAGGACAGAACTCAGCAATGAAGACAATTGTGAAAAATCCGAAACAACCAGAAAACATAGCTCTCGAGAGTGTAGATAAAATAAATGAATTGGAGGGAAACGTTACACTTTTCCAACATTTCTCCATCATCACAGAACATAATGACACGATTCTACTACAATTGGAGAACACTAGAGATCGTTTCAGGGCACTTATGCAAGGAATTTCGAATGCTGGTGATGGCAAGATCACAATTGACTTACTCCCAGTTCATGAGCTACGTCAGATAGTTAGTCAAGGCATACATAAACATAAATTGAAGCCGTTGTTCCGCAGTAGGGAATTTATGCAATATTACCCGTTTTTAGAAGCAACACTAACACCAACATCAGTGGTAGTTCATGTACCATTCATCACTGAAGACCTGTTCACAGTATACCAAATACACCCCTTCCCCTATAAAAATAACAACACTTTGGTCATCATCAACATCAACACAGGCACCGAACTCATCATGGTCTCCAAGAGATGGGACACTGTCACTTTCCCAAGTGAATCAACGATTGAACGAAAGTGCCGCAGATCCTTACATGCTGTTCATCTTTGTCCTGCGTACATTTTCACGTTTCAGCCTACTGATACAGTCCCTTGTGAAATGGCTATCATCAGAAATGACAATATTCATCATCATTGCAACTTCACTTTTGCTCCAGATAAACTTGTACACCATCAACGCATTGGACACTCAAAGTTTTTTTATTTCCCTCATAACACATCAGTTTACATAGTCTGTCCAGATATACCACCATCTCATACATCAGCATCAGGATTATACATAGCACCAGACTACTGTGCGATATTTACACCAGCCATGTCTACTTTATCCACCATCAATCACTACGCCATTCTCAATCATACACACAAACATTTCCACCCACTGCCTGATATAAACTTAAACATGAGCACAAGTATTAAGCTGACTTCACCTAAGTTTGAAACTATGCAGCTGATCAATGAAACAATGAAGCCCTGGGAAGATTTGAGTTTGAGTATGTTCAACCCATATTATGTGTATAGCCCAGCACCTACTGTCTTTATAATCGTCTGCATTGTAGATGCAGTACTGCTGTTCGCAATGCACAGAATGCATGCAAGAATTGCTAATTTGGAGTCATTATTTAGTGGGGGGAGAGTTAATATCAAAGTTAACCCCCCTGAATGAAGTGTATATATTTTGTATATAGTATTAATTATTTAAAAAAAGAAAATACAAAGAAGAATGACCCATGTATGGCAGACCAGTACCATTATCTTTAAATGAAATATTAATAACTCTTACCATAATCTTAATTTTAAACTATTTTTTTTTCTTGCATGTGTGCATTTCACTACAATAACCCAAGTACATACTGTATTACAGTTAAATAATTTACTTTAATGCATTTATTCAAATATGTATACAACTTGTTTAAAATGTAATATTACTGAATAATCACTATTTACTATAAATATTATATGTATATAATATTCATACAATTATGTTACTTTTACAATATTATGTAATTCACTTAATTAGCTTATAGGTTCATTATAATGTGTATATAATATGTATTAATATGTTAGGACTATTAACTGTCGATGGTACGCCATTTTCGCGTGACCGAGCAGTGTACTGGGACTCCATATAGTAGTTACAAATCATAATAGATAAATAGATAGATAGACAGCTCTATGCGAGCCTGGGAATGGGAAATGAGCTTGCAAATTACACTGAGGAAAGCTGACGACAGTGGCCAGTAAGGAGATGATGCAGTTAGTCGTCAGCAATCCACCGGTGAACAAAGCCTTAGTGACCATACACACACATACACACATACTCACACACAGGCTTCTAGAACTTTCCACTCACAAGGAACACACGTGATACAACCCCTGCTACACCAGAATTTAGGAAAGGCAGGTCAGAAGGAGACAGGCCTTAGAACAGGCAGGTCAGAAGGAGACAGGCCTTAGAACAGGCAGGTCAGAAGGAGAAAGGGCTTAGCAACTTGAGAGAGAGACTGAGAGAGCGAGACAGGGAGACAGGGACTCTGCTCAACTCACTCGTGAGTGAGAGACTTGTTAATATTTCCAAGACAAATAAAAATAGTCCCATACTATTTTTTACCTCTCCTGTCACTACATGACAAATGGGAAAGAAGATTATCTACTACAAGCTACTCAAATATAACAACCGCTCGCCCACAAGTCTAATATGTATAAAACTCCACTACAAGTAACTATAAAGTCTTTTATGACACCACATTTAAACACTTTTTTCATTCCTCCCAGCACCTTTCCTACTTCATTTATTCTAAACTTCACTTCTGCATCTATTCTTCCATCCACAGCAACATGTGACCCTAGATACTTAAAACACTCTACCTCCTCAAGCAACTCACCATTCAAAACTATATTCATCCCCCTACCATCTATCAACATCGTACACTTCATCACTTTACTCTTATTCTCATTTACTTTCAATTTCCTCCTTTCACACACCCTTCCAAACTCCTCTACCAACTGTCTCAATCTCTCCTCTGAATCAGCCACCAGTGCAGTATCATCAGCAAACAGCAGCTGCTTCAGATTCCACTCTCCACCATCAACATTCACTAGTCTCAGACCTCCACCTAAAACTCTTGCATTCACCTCCCTTACAACACCATCCATGTAATTATTAAACAACCAAGGCGAACATCACACATCCCTGTCGCAGCCCCACTCTCACGGGAAACCAATCAGTCACAGCATTTCCCACTCTTACACACGCTCTACTATTTACATAAAAACTTTTCACCCCTTTTAGTAACCTACCATCAAGTCCATACAATCTTAAAACAGTCCACAAAGCCTCCCTATCAATTCTATCATACGCTTTCTCTAAATCCATGAATGCCCAAAACACATCCTTGCCTTTCGCTAAATGCTTTTCACACACTTGTCTCACAGCAAACAACTGATCAACGCATCCCCTCCCTCTCCTAAAGCCACACTGCTCATCACCAATCACTCCCTCTGTACCCTTTCTAACTCTCATAATTAACACTCTACCATACACCTTACCTACAACACTCAACAGACTTAAACCCATAAAGCTAGTACATTCATACTTATCACCCTTGCCTTTATACAACCGGACCACACAAGCACTTGCCCAGTCAATTGGCACCATACCTTTCTCAAAGCACACATTCAACAATCTTACTAACCAGTCAACAATAGTCACTCCACCACCCTTCAGGCATTCCACAGCACACCCATCCATACCTGCAGCTTTCCCTGTTTTCATCTCCTTTACTGCCTTCTCAACTTCCTCCTTCGTGATCAAAGAATCATTCAACTCTCCCAACACATTTATTCCTTGCACCCTTCCATCCGCCACAATCTCAGCCACCTTTTCCTCCTCTACATTTAACAATCTTTCAAAATACTCTGCCCATCTCATCCTTACTGCATCCACCTCAATTAACATCCTTCCATCCTCTGCTTTTACTCGTTCTTCCTTCCCAGACTCTCCCTTTCGCTCCCTTTTCACCTCCTTCCAAAACATTTTCTTATTCTGTTGAAAATTCTCTGTCAGCTGCCTACCCCACCTCTCATCTGCTGCCACTTTAGCATCATGCACAGCCCTTCTCGCTCTATTCCTCTTTTCCTTATACCTTTCATATGACATCTCATCCTTCCTTTGCAGCCACACTTCATATGCACGTCTCTTCTCAGCCACAGCCATACTTACTTCCTCGCACCACCATTCACTTCCTTTTCTTACACCACCACCCACACGTCACACAACACACACCTCTTCTGCATACCCCACCACAACACTCTTAAACAACTGCCATTCCTCCTCCACGCTGCCATTTTTCCGATCTTTCACTGCGTTCCACTCATCTTTCAATTTCTCCTGATACTCTATCTTTTTCTCTCTTTTTTCCAACTCACTCACTTTCAAAACGTCCCTGCCACACCTAACCCTCCTAGCTCTCACCCATCTCTTACCTACTCTTAACTTTCCCTCCACCAGGTAGTGGTCAGACATGGCTCCACCCTCCCCTCTCAGAACTCTCACATCCAACAATCTTCCTATTACATTCCTAGACACAACCACATAGTCCATCAAAGCTCTATCAACAACCCTTCCACCCTCGTGTCTCACCCATGTATACTTATTAATATCTTTCTTCCCAAACAGCGTATTCCCAATCACCATCTCTCGCTCAACACACATCGCTGTCATTCGTTCCCCATTTTCATTTCTTCCAGGTACACCATGCATACCAACTACACCTTAAACTGCTACATTTCCCTCTCTAGCATTCAGATCTCCCATCATTACCACATTCACATTCGCTCCAAAACTCTGCAGACACTCATCAACATCATTAAAGACTCCCTCTCTTCTTCATCCCTTTCACTACCAGGCCCATATGCACTCACAAACACCCACAACTCACGTTCAAATTTCGCTTTCACCCACATCAGTCTCGATGACACCTCCTTCCATTCAATCACACATTGCTGTACTTCCGGACTCACTAACAAGGCCACACCTTCTCTTGCCCTTTCTCTATCAACACCTGACAATCGTCCATTCACACTTCCAAACATAGACTCCCCCTTCCCTTTCATCTTCGTTTCACTCAAAGCTAACACATCCAACTTTCTTCTCACAAACATTCTCCCAATCTCCTCCCTTTTAGCCTCAATCGTACTATATCCACGCACATTCATAGACCCAATCTTCAGGGTACGGGGATAACTCCATCCTCCATCCCTTTCTCTGGCCTGTCTCTTTTTAGGAACTAAAAAACAGGGGAGGGGGTCCCTAGTCCATCATCCATCCATCCATCATCCAATCCTACGTTGTCCCATGAGGAGCGTAGAAGCCCGGGGCTAGGCAGTTGGTCCTGACATTTGAGATGAGAGTGACCAGCCTCACTCATTCCTGAGTGGCATTACATGAGCAATAAACCCCAATCACCCCTTGGATATAAACCTTCACTGGTTCAATCCGACTGAAGCACAATAATTACCCACTAAACCACCAGGCTCCAAAATTTGGTTATATGGTTACCACCCAGCGCAGTAAATGGTTTCCTGGTGTACAGGAAACCATTTGGCTTGTCACTCAGTGTAGAGTCACCCACAGGCAGAAGGAAGAGGAAAGAATGAAGGAATGAAAGACAGAAGAGGGAGTGTAAAGTCACCCGTATGCAGAAGAAAGAGAAAAGAATGAAGGAAAAAAAGATAGAAGAAGATGGAAGGAAACAAGGATGGAGGAGAGGACAGGGCAGACACCCGAGAGCAGCAGTACATTGAGTGAGTGGATGGTGGGCGGCCCCACCTACCTACTAATATATATATATAAATATACAGTATATATATATATATATATATATATATATATATATATTGTTACGGAACAGAGAAAGATAATGTACACTTTAAGTGAGAATACGAAGAGTCACTACTGTCCCGTAAAGTTCCAGGTTCAAAACAAAAGAGTTAGGTAAAATTACAAGTTGAAGTTTAATGCTTAAATTAACAACAAAACATTCAGGACTCATAAGGATAATGTAATGGCAAAAACAGGTTAAATATATGGTTAACTGCAATAGCCTCTATTAACACGAAATTAGCAAGAGTAAATTTATCTAAGTCAGCCCTGATAAAATGAGATACCAGATAGTACTCAGTGAATGCCAGATAAATTATTACAGATACAAACTATTATCAAAAATGACTGACATAAAACCCAACATTAATCAAAAAAGACCTCACTAGGCCTAAGAATTAACCTTATGCTACACAGTACAAGAAAAAATACAACAACAGTTATACTCAAATTACACACAGCTGCTAGATGGTTGGAGATTTCTTGAGCACTCACAATAATAATATCTGTACAGGGGAGGACAGAGATGTGAACAAAATGAGGAGCAGATCTAAGTGGCCATGATGCAGAGACTGAGCTCATTATATAGGAGCCAGGAGAGCTTGATACAACTTGTAATAAGGACGCGCAAATGAAGCCATGGGGACATAGAGTTGACAATCCCGCTCTGGACAACAGAGAGAACGACTTACTCTACTATAACGGTAGAAGGGGGGACTGAGGCAGAACACGCTCGTGATCAAACATGCAGCATACTGTGCGTTAAAATTACACAAAGGATGATGAAATCATAGGCTATGTAACACCTCCCCACAAAGAAAAAAGAAATTTACAAAGGAAATTTCTTATTACTCTAAAACAATCTGTCTAAAGTCTGGATAAGCAATCTGCAATAACATTTTCTTTCCCCTTGACATGTTGTATGTCTAATAAATACTCCTGAAGAAGTAGACTCCATCTTGTCAGTCTCTGATTTTTATCTTTAAACTTACTAAGGAATTTCAGTGGGTTATGATCGGTATAAATGACTATGGGGTCAAAACCAGAACACAAATAAAATGAAAAATGCTGTAAACCCAAAAATCAAGGCCAAAAGCTCTTTCTCAATAGTTGAGTAGTTCTTTTGAGGTGGAGTGAACTTCTTACTGTAATAAGATACAGGATGTTCAATACCCTGATCATCCTCTTGCAGCAAAACAGCCCCAGCTCCTGTATCACTTGCATCAACAGCCATCTTAAAAGGTTTAGAAAAATTTGGAGTAGCGAGCACTGGCTGACTTAATAGAATAGCTTTAAGTTTGTTGAAAGAGGATTCACAGTTATCGGTCCAGACAAATTCAACTCCCTTTTTTCAGTAGGTCTGTAAGTGGTGATACAAGAATAGAAAAGTTAAGAACAAATCTCCTGTAATAACCTACCATTCCCAAAAATCTTTGTAGCTCTTTCCTACTTTTAGGTCTGGGAAGATCACTTATAACCTGAACCTTAGCTCCTGGTGGTGCAACATGTCCATCACCAATTACATACCCAAGGTACTGAACTTTAGCTTGACCAAACTCACACTTTGATAAATTAGCTACAAGATTAGCATGAACTAAACGGTCAAGAAATTTACTGACATGGCATAGGTGATCTTTCCAGTTGTCACTGAAGATTAATACATCATCAATATAAACAACACACCCTGCCAAACCCTCTGTTACAACATTCATGAGCTTCTGAAATGTGGCTGGTGCATTCTTCATACCATACGGCATTACTGAACATGCAAAAGCCTTTCCTAATGTTACAAAACATGAGATCTCCCTAGCACGTTCAGTCATAGGTACTTGCCAGTATCCCTTTAACAAATCAAACTTACTTATGTACCTAGCCTTTCCGATCTTGTCTATGCAATCTTCCACACGAGGGAGAGGGTAAGTGTCTGTTTTGGTTATCTGATTAACACGTCTGTAGTCGATGCAAAGCCTCTGTGACCCACCTGGCTTAGGGACTAGAGTGACAGGAGAACTCCACTCGCTCTGACAGGGCTCAATCATCTTGTGGTCCAACAGGTAGCCAAGCTCCTTCTGTATGAGAGGAACTTTCACTGGGTTCACACGGTAAGGAGGCAATTTAATTGGCTTTGCGTCTCCAACATCGACATCATGCATCAACACAGTGGTTCTTCCTGGAGTGGCACGGAACACTTGCGGGTACTCCTGCAGTAATGCCGAAAACTCCTGCCTTTCCTCGGGAGGTAGATGAGAAAGCTTAGTCTGGAGATCATTCATGATATCAGGATTCTTCCCCAAACTATCACTCAGGCTCATACTGCATGGGAGAGCTTCACTTGCAGACTCGGGTGGAACAGCTACAGTGCAGACTGGATTATTTTCGTCCCGCCTGTGATATAACTTTAGCATTTTGATGTGACATAGTTGCTTGCTCTTTCTACGATCTGGTGTGGCGATGACATAGTTGACATCACTGAGTTTCTTCTCCACGAAATAAGGGCCACTAAACTTGGCTTGAAGAGGTTGCCCATGAACTGGTAGCAGAATCAAAACCTGATCTCCTGGCTGAAAGTGGCGTAACCTGGACTTCTTATCATACCAAGTCTTCATCTTCTCCTGAGCAGCTCCTAAATTCTCTCTCGCCAGCTGTAAAGCAGTGGACAGCCGTTCTTTGAAATTCATCACATACTCCAGCAGGTTGACGTCATCTTCCTCCGACAGCCAGCATTCCTTGAGTAGCTTAAGGGGTCCTCTTACTTCATGGCCAAACAGTAGTTCAAAAGGTGAGAAGCCCAGTGATTCATTTGGAGATTCTCTTGCAGCAAACACAACGAATGGAAGACCTTTATCCCAGTCTTTCTGATGTTCCAAACAGTATTTCTTGATCATCGATTTGAGTGTTTGATGATATCTCTCCAACGCTCCTTGGGTCTGGGGATGGTAAGCTGAAGACGTGATCTGGGAGATGCCCAACTCTTTCAGAGACTGCTTGAAAACATTTGACATGAAATTACTTCCTCGGTCTGACTGTACCTCCTTGGGCAGACCAAACTTTGTGAAGAACCCTAGCATTTCCTTAACCACGTTCTTTGCTGAGATGTTTCTAAGTGGAATGGCTTCAGGATAACGAGTAGCCATATCAATCATGGTCAACACATAAGAAAATCCTGAAGAAGTCTTAGGAAGAGGGCCCACAATATCCACCAACACACGGGTGAAAGGCGCCTCAAAAGGAGGAATGGGAACTAGAGGTGCAACCTTTTCGGTCTGATTACACTTTCCCACAACTTGACAGGTGTGACAAGACTTACAATACCAGGAAACATCCCTGAAGATACCTGGCCAGTAGAAGTGTTTCAAAATGCGTGCCACAGTCTTCCTCACTCCAAGGTGTCCTGCCAAACTGGAATCATGAGCCACTCTAATGATATCCTGCCTACAAACACGAGGGATGACAACTTGATGTACAACCTCCCATTCACAGTCGGCTGATGCTGTTGGGGGTCTCCACTTCCTCATAAGTACTCCTGACTTTACATAATAACAAGTAGAAGCACCGGCTGACTCTTCTTCACTGTAAGCAGAGTTAGCTAGACCTTTCAACTCAGGGTCAGCAACCTGCAACTCAACCAACTCTTGACGAGACAAATTATCAACACTACGGGGTACTGCCTCATCTGGTGAGTGGTCCAAATTAGCAAGAAAAGTGTCAGCTAGGATAACATCATCATCATCATTATCCTCTAAATCACCAGTAACTTTAGACTTAGCCCTAGTGACAGCACATGCAGGGAACACATCAGGGACATCACAATCCCGGGACACAGCCTCTGGCTCACTAGACAACTGAGGAGCTGGACACACTTGACTTCCACCAATATCATTTCCAAGTAAGAAAGTTACACCTGACATTGGGAGTGTCTCAACCAACCCAACCATAACAGAACCATTAACAAAACCAGACTCTAAATTCACTCTGCACAGAGGAACAGAGAAGTAATTATTCCCTACACCTTGTAAGATTACAGTTTCATCAGAGGAATTAAAATTAGAGCCTAGAACACTGGTCAGCATAAGGGATTGGCAAGCACCTGTATCACGATATATTTGAACTGATTTCCTGTCATTACTGTCCAGAGGACTGACAAAACCATCAGACAGGAAATTAGCACATGAACTCTTGAGAGTGTCACCCACGTTACTGCTCAAAAGAGGAGCTCCATCATGAGAATTTAAGTTACCCCTCAAAGCAGGTTCAGTTAACTCAGTTAAAGAATTCTGGGAACTCTCAAGAGTGGACACTAGACCAATTGACTGAATATTTAAAGACTCCTTTTTGTTCACATCACGCTGTCTCCTGAAACATCTCTCCGTAGTATGACCAAGCTTACTACAATAAGTACATTTACTTTTCTGAAATCTAGAGGTGAAGCTGGTATTTACTTCCTGAGAAACATCATCTTTATTCTCTTTCCTGTTACCTGTACTCTGAGTAGAGGCAACGTACTTACTCTCAGCTTTCCCTTTTTCTCTAGAATATCTCTTGTGAGTGAGAACATACTCATCAGCTAAAACTGCAGCATCAGACAAATTATCTATTCTTTTCTCATCAAGATATAGGCTTACATCTTTACTAATAAACCTTTTGAAATCCTCCAAAATCATCTGCTTAAATTTACCAAAATCAGAATCCACATTCTTAGAATTTAACCACTGCTCCAACAAATCTTCTTTGATTTTTGCATACTCAACATGGGATTGCTTATCTTGCTTGTAAGTTGTCCTAAATTTTACTCTATAGGCTTCAGGAACAAGCTCATAGGCCTTAAGAATCAAGCTCTTAACTACATCATAATTATCAGACTGATCCTGAGGCAAAGATGCATAAGTTACTTGAGCTTTACCGGTGAGAACAGTTTGAAGGAGTACTGGCCAATACTCCTTAGGCCAATTAAAACCTGTAGCTACCCTCTCAAACAACTGAAAATACTTTGTTAAATCAGATTCATTAAAAGGAGGGACAAGTTTAACATTTTTAGCCACATCAAAATCATCAGAGCTAGATGATCCAGTTCCACCTTGTTTCATGCGATACTCATGGTCTGCCTGAATCCTGGCAAGTTCAATTTGTGCCTGAGCCTGTACCTGTGCCTCTTCAATACGAGCATTTGCTTCCTTAACACGAGACTCCGCCTCCTTAGCCTTAGCCTCCTGCAGAGCTAGCTGTAACTTAGCTAATTCAATCTGCGTTTGCTCATTTGGAGGAGTTACATTAAACAAGCTTTTATTAATCATGCCAACAATTTGATCTTTAGAATGATGAGAGTGAACTGCAATTTCCAATTGTTGAGCAACAAGCTTAAGTTCATTCTTTGTTCTGTTTTCTATATCACACACTGTTTGCACATTTGACAAAAAATCTTTGGCTTCATCAAGTGTAGAAATAGTAGCCATCATGAATATATCACAGTCACAAAATATCAAACAATATCCTTATGATAATATCCTGAATATCCTGATATGAGGTCGCCAAATTTATGTTACGGAACAGAGAAAGATAATGTACACTTTAAGTGAGAATACGAAGAGTCACTACTGTCCCGTAAAGTTCCAGGTTCAAAACAAAAGAGTTAGGTAAAATTACAAGTTAAAGTTTAATGCTTAAATTAACAACAAAACATTCAGGACTCATAAGGATAATGTAATGGCAAAAACAGGTTAAATATATGGTTAACTGCAATAGCCTCTATTAACACGAAATTAGCAAGAGTAAATTTATCTAAGTCAGCCCTGATAAAATGAGATACCAGATAGTACTCAGTGAATGCCAGATAAATTATTACAGATACAAACTATTATCAAAAATGACTGACATAAAACCCAACATTAATCAAAAAAGACCTCACTTAGGCCTAAGAATTAACCTTATGCTACACAGTACAAGAAAAATACAACAACAGTTATACTCAAATTACACACAGCTGCTAGATGGTTGGAGATTTCTTGAGCACTCACAATAATAATATCTGTACAGGGGAGGACAGAGATGTGAACAAAATGAGGAGCAGATCTAAGAGGCCATGATGCAGAGACTGAGCTCATTATATAGGAGCCAGGAGAGCTTGATACAACTTGTAATAAGGACGCGCAAATGAAGCCATGGGGACATAGAGTTGACAATCCCGCTCTGGACAACAGAGAGAACGACTTACTCTACTATAACGGTAGAATGGGGGACTGAGGCAGAACACGCTCGTGATCAAACATGCAGCATACTGTGCGTTAAAATTACACAAAGGATGATGAAATCATAGGCTATGTAACAATATATATATATATATATATATATATATATATATATATATATATATATATATATATATATATATATATACACCCTAAGTAGATACATAGTCACATTCACAGGTTGATAGATAGACCAAAACGATATGCATTATAAAATTACTTCTTGATTCAAAATCCCAGCACAAGGATAATACATGCACATGAACTTGATGTGTACGTATTTGGACAACACACACAAACACACACATACACACATACAGGCTGGTATAAATATGATATAACAATATACATATATACATACATCTATATACATGCATATACCAAAATATCCCATCATTGTTCTAGTGCCAGGGCTATACAATGAAAGGAAGTCGGGGTGAAGGGTAAGAATGTCTTCGAGTACATCGATGGAGAGAATGAAAAGGAGAGTTCCCTTTTATTATTAAAGAAAATAGTACCATAATTCAGAAATAAAATAATTATCTAAAGGACTAACTCGTTCAAACTTACATGAGAGGTACGTTCATCGTGCTGCACACTTTCCAAGGTAAGGATGTTATTGGAGAGTTCTGCGAATAGTGTATAATTAATTAATAAACTTCAGTTTACACATATTCAGTATGTGTCACAAATACAGCCCCTTACATTAGAAGACTTTAAGTTTAGGTAGTGCTGTGTCTGACGAACTTTGATAGTAACACTTGTTAAAATTGGTAATTGCTTCCGTACATTTTATGCCATTATACAGTATGTGTTACTGTAACCCTTTGCTCTCACACATCCTTCCCTGCTTGGTCTTCAGCAACAATATTCCCCAGAGTGTTGGGGTTTGTACTAAATAGTAAATAAAGAACCTACATAAATAAAAAATAATAATAATAATAACGTTGATAAGGATTTTGCCAATGTTCGACCAAATTCAGAAGGTTATGTAATCGTGTAATACAAGTTAGCTACCAGGCCAATACTACCCATTGTTAAATGTAGGGGCATAAGGCTTTAGCTAAACTTAGTCTATCACTTATGGATTCAAGCGGATTTGTAATCACGTGCACTTTATCTCAGCTCAGGCTGACTCCTTGGATTTTTAGACAACGGAGGGGAAAATATGAAGTATCTCTGACTTAATGGGATGATGGTAAAAAAGGATTTTTGGAGTTAAGTTAACATCGTCATACTTATTATTATCATTTTCAACATCATCGTCGTCGTTCTAACTCTTATTCATACCTAATGAGGCAAGAAAGTAGGATTCAGATTGTTTGTTTCGGCAGTTATGTGGAGGTTATCCTCTGATAATCAGGATCTGCTGTTTCACGCTAAAGTGCTGTGGTTGTTTAAAGGAAGTATGCTTGCATGGGTTCTGGAGCAATGTGATGAACTTGATACCTTTCCTGAAGCCTAAGGGAAGATGGACCTCTTCTTAATTATGAGAACATCTGGTTTCAGAGCAAATTTAGCTGACTTAGTCGACACAGTTTATGCACTGAACAGTTTGAATGCCATGTTGCAAGGCAGGGAATCCAGGATCATTAGTTACAGTGATCATATTAACCCGCCCCGTCCCGTCGACATATGGGTACGTTGCAACGATTTGCATTTGCCAGTCCCGGCGACGTACCAGTACGTCGTGCAATTGCAAGGTCCCTAATTTGCACAATTTTCAATTTTTGCGCGTGATTTTTCGTATGTATACACAGGACACCTTCCTCTATTCCTCTACAAGATGCCAAGCAGGGACAATGCCTTACACTGCATAACCTCCCCTTTCCCCCCCTCATGCCATTGTCTCTGCAATTCACCAGTTACCAGTGACCTGGCCAATAAAGACATTCAGGGCCAGAGTGATTCCCCAATCGATGACAATGTGGAGGACAAGGTTTACGTAGCATTACAGGAAGAAACAGTCAGAAATGATGATCAGGTAATGTGGCAAAAAAAAGGTCATGAATGGTGATTAGTTAGTGAGTGAAACAATGCTTATAATGCCTATATTACTGCTTGAAAACCAATATACTCTCATACTACATATAAATTCGTACCAAGTAAATAAATAAATACCGTTTATGAGTATATAAAATAGTTACCCTCCCATAGAACTCGTTTTCTTTGGTGCCAGCATGTAAGAAAACCCAGTCAGGTAAGGAGGCACTCCTACCTGGATTGAGTATTTTAAACCTCAGGTGAGTGATTTCTCTATTAATTTTCGATATTTCTCACCAAAAGCGAAGGTTTTAGCCAAAAAAAAAAAAATCGAAAATACCTCGGGACTGGGGGATGTCGGAGGTGCGGAAAACCTCGGGACGTGACGGGTTAAGGCATTCATAGCCAAAGTTTGCCTTTGGGAAAGAAAAGTGGATACGCAAAATTTTTCAATGTTTCACAAACTGAGTGAAACCTGTGATGATTCTTCTACTAACGGTTATCTGAAAACAGACATCAGAGAATACCTCAGCGCTCTTGATCATGAATTCAAGTGCTACTTTGCAGGGATTAACATAAGTAGGAGAGAAATGCCTGTCACACGGGACTCACTCAGATGTAAAGTGAACGATGTTTCCAAAAATATTCAAGAAGAGTCACGGCAAGCTATTGTACCTACAACAGCATGTAGTAACAATTTATATAGTCTGTCATAGTATTATTATACGGTATTCCCCACAGTAAAGTATAGACACAATAATACTGTAGAAACATAATATATCGTAGCAATATAATGTATGGTGGAAATACATGGTAGTAAAAACTGAACATAGAACATTGTATTGTACTGATTATAGTAGCAAAAATGTGTATGTACAACAGACATATGCATACATTTATGCAATGGTAATATTGCTAGGTCATCACATTACACATTGTGTTATGACTGTAGTAATGCCTAATATCCTAACATTACAATCAACTTGTCGGATGATTAAGTGAAATACTTAATTCTGGTAACACAAATTGTAGGAACATTGTAGGTACACTGTAGTTACATTGTAGGCCTTTGGCGAAAGCTTTGCCATTGCACTTGACATCTCAAAGGATTTCGATCGAGTCTGGCATAAGTCTTTAATTTCCAAACTGCCCTCATACGGTTCCTATCCTATCTGTGCCTTCATCTACAGGTATAGCTTCCTTTCTGGTCGTTCTATACCCGCTGTTGTAGACGGCCATTGTTCTTCTTCTAGATCTATCAACAGTGGTGTTCCTCAGGGCTCTATCCTGTCACCAACTCTCTTCCTTTTATTCATCAATTACCTTCTGAGTTGTACATCGAACCCTATCCACTCGTATGCTGATGATTCCACCCTTCATCTTTCGATTCGGTTCCTGCAACGTCCATCTCAGGAGTTACTTCAACAAACAAGGGATGAGGCTATGACACACTTAATGTTTGACTTGGCTCACATCTCTGACTGGGGTAAAAATATTCTTGTAGTTTTTAATGCATCAAAGATTTAGTTCTCACACCTATCAACCCGTCAAAATCTTCCACAGGATTTCCCATGAATGTTTAATAATATCCAGCTCAATCCTGCATCATCCCTGAACTTGCTTGGGGTTTCATTCACTCGGGACTTATCTTCGAAAGATCATATTATATCACTTCCAAAATCTTCTTCCAAGAGATTAGGTGTGGTAAGCCGACTCCATACATTCTTTACCCCTGCACAGATGTTAATCTTTTCTGTTGCTACTTCATTGGTTACTGCTCCTCTGAATGGTGTGTCCAGGCATCTCAAAATGAACGAATCGAATTTGGCTCCCATTTGTATTGTACTTTGTTTTTTCATGGAAGAATCGGTTTGCGCACCCCTGACCTTTGGTTCCTTCTTCCTTGCATAAAAAAAAAAATGTTACGTGATTGTAGTAATATTGTACTTAATTGTAGGAACTGTAGTTTCATTGTATGTTGTGACATAATTGTGGGCACATGCATATAATTACACAATAGTAACACAATGGCAAGGTACAGCAATCAGTTGTATGATGAATCAGCCATATGTAACACTTCCTATAGTAACATTATTACACAATAAGTATAGGCTTAGCTATGTTGCAATGTTATTATTTAAAATGATACTATAAGTCACAGCATATTTTGTTATTTTATATAAAAAGAAATATACAGTATGAATAATATTAGCAATATCCACTCACTTGGTTTTCGCTTGTACCACACATCCCCTAACACTATAGTCCCTCCGAGGCTGTGTACTCATAGAGTAAAGGTTGAAAGTACTTATGTGTGTGATTGAGTATGGCACAGTGATTGTATCTGTGGTGGACAATGTAAGTGTTAGCACTGTGGTTGGCACTGTGTGAATATTCGTGAGGCCTTTGTCCTCACGATTCTATGAAACAAGTTGTACATTGATGCTGGGTTCATTTGAGTCGGCCATTTTTTTTTTTCTGGATTTTTCTTGTAATTTTAATTGTCTGGTCCCACTAGATAGCTTTAATTATAGACCGTTTTTTACACTTTACTTAATTTCTGACTGTGTTAATGTGATACTATATATTATTTAAGACTGTGTAGATGGAATGAAAATTTTATGATAGGGAAATAGAATGATATAGAATGATTTTGTGTGTTGCCTTGTTGTATTCATGGAACACATATGTATGTACCAAATGTATAATTGTGTATCACTTCATGTATTAAAATATGGTGATTATAAAAAAGTGTGTATATATATATATATATATATATATATATATATATATATATATATATATATATATATATATATATATATATATATATATATATATATATATACACTCTTTCGCCTTTGCCTGTCAACTCGTACCTTTCCTTCAAGCTGGAAGTTTGTTCTCATTCAGCCAGTCCTAAAGAAGGGTGATCGTTCCCAGTCCTCTAACTATCGTCCAATTGCTTTAACAAGTTTCAAAAGTTTTTGAGTCAATTCTTAGTAGGAAAATTTTAAAGCATCTTTTCTATCACAACCTTTTTTCTGATCATCAGTATGGGTTCCTTCAGGGACGCTCCACTGGCGATCTTCTCACCTACCTTTCAGACTCCTGGTGATCTTCCTTTCGGGACTTTGGCGAAAGCTTTGCCATTGAACTTGACATCTCAAAGGCTTTCGATCGAGTCTGGCATAAATCATTAATTTCCAAAATGCCCTCTTACGGTTTCTATCCTTCTATCTGTGCCATCATCAACAGCGTCCTTTCTGGTCATTCTGTAGCTGCTGTTGTAGACGGCCATCGTTCTTCTCCTGGATCTATCAGTAGTGGTGTTCCTCAGGGCTCTGTCCTATCACCAGCTCTCTTCCTTTTATTCATCAATGACCTTCTAAGCTGTACATTTAACTTTATCCACTCATACGCTGATGATTCCACCCTTCACCTTTCCATTCCGTTCTCGCAACGTCCATTTCACATGTTACTTCAACAAACATGGGTTAAGGCTATGGCACACCTAATGCCTGACTCGTATCTCTGACTGGGGTAAAAATAATCTTGTTTTTAATGCATCAAAAACTCAGTTTTTACACCTATCAACCCTGTGCAATATTCCAGAGGAGTACCCTCTTAGGTTTTAAAATATTCAGCTCAATCCTGCATCATCCTTGAATATGTTTGGAGTTTCATTCATTCGGGACTTATCGTGGAAAAATCATATTGCATCTCTTGTAAAATCTGCTTCCAAGAGATTAGGTGTGCTAAGCCGACTCCGTACATTCTTTACCCCTGCATAGTTGTTGACTTTATACACGGGTTTTATTAGCCCCTGTTTAGAGTACAACTGTCATGTGTGGGGAGGCACCCCACATACAGCTCTTCTCAACAGGATGAAGTCAAAGGCTTTTCGTCTCATCAACTCTCCTTCTCTTACTGGCTCCCTTCAAACGCTGTCTCTTTGCCGCACTGTTGCATCCTTATCTCTTTTCTATCGCTACTTCAATGGTCACTGCTCCTCTGAACTGTCTACTTGCATCACTCTCCCACTACGACGGGTGCGTAGCACCCGTGTAGCAACAAATTCTCATTCCCTTTCTGTCCAACTCTCTAATGCAAGAGTTAACCGTTACTCCCAGTCCTTCATTTATGCAACAGGTCAACTCTGGAACTGTCACCCTCTGTCTGTGTTTCCTACTTCTTATGATCTCCAATCTCTCAAATGCAGTGTGTTCAGGCATCTCAAAATGAACGGATCTTGAATTTGGCTCTGTTTTGTACTGTTTTTGTTTTTTCTTGGGGGGACCGGTTTGCGGGCTCCTGGCCTTTGGTTCCTTCTTTCTTGCATTTTATATATATATATATATATATATATATATATATATATATATATATATATATATATATATATATATAATATATATAAACTACTTTTTCTCAAAGGAATCGTTACATATTTATTCTCTCATGAAGTAGTCGGCATATCAAACCAATGGCATTAATTTTTCTGTGTGTGTGTGTGTGTGTGTGTGTGTGTGTGTGTGTGTGTGTGTGTGTGTGTGTGTGTGTGTGTGTGTGTGTGTGTGTGTGTGTGTGTGTTGAGCTGGAGGGGTGCATTTCATAAACTGTTTCCCACACTCACTCTTAAGACCATAAACACTGCTAGTGAGAGAGAGAGAGAGAGAGAGAGAGAGAGAGAGAGAGAGAGAGAGAGAGAGAGAGAGAGAGAGAGAGAGAGACTGGGGAGGGGGAGTGTGTGAGGGGTTGAGAGGAGACGGGGAAGAATGTCCAGAGAGAAGTAAAATGGAGAGTTATAGCAATTGATATGTTGGTCATTTCGAGGCTGTTTGTTTTGAATCTAAAGTGGCTGTTGTATGAGTCTAAGGCAGGGACAGGCAAAGAGAGAGGGGGGATGTGACTGAAGGCAGGTGGAGTTTGTGAAAGGGATAGAAAGAGGTAGAAGGAAGACAGTAATGAAGAGGGGAGATGGGAAGGTAGAATGAAAGTAAATGGATCTGGGTAAGAGGGGACTGTACGAAATGTAAGGAGAAGAGAGGCAGGTGGAATGACAGAAGATAGATGATGAGCGAATGACAGGGAGAGAGGGAGACACGAGGAAATACCGGCAGGAAGCGAAAGACAGACAGTTACGAAAGAGAGAGAAGAGACTGTGGGAAAGGGGTGGGGGGTCATACTGGGCTTGGTGAATGTGTGGGTCTATAAGAGATACGGGAAACAGGGAGGATGGCAGGGAAAGAAGGAAAAATATAAGGAAGGGTAGGAAGGGGGGAGTGGGAGAGACGGAGGGCTACAGACAGATATGGCGGCATGCTGGAGGGGACGATGGGGGAGGGACGGGGCCTGGAAGCGGCGGGAGCTGCCTGGACAACTGGAAATCAGTCGGTGGCGGGACCTTGCAGCGTCAGCGCGTTCTCTTTGATACTAGGCTTTCCCTCTCTGGCTGAGAGAGACAGAGTCTGTGTGAGCTATTATTTCCAGCATTTCGAATTACAGTGTTGAAACTAATCTGCTCCGTTCCGAAATACCAGTTGGATTTTTTAAAGAATAGAAATTATGGAATATTGAAACTGTGGGTGTACAGAAAATTCATCTCTTCTGATTATCAAACTTCCCGCCGTTTCTGCATCCTGTAGCCTTAGAATAGTTTGTGTGTGTATTTATATACACACACACACACACACAAATATATATATATATATATATATATATATATATATATATATATATATATATATATATATATATATATATATGTACGTATAGATTGATAAATAGATATTCGTCAACACCAACTATTGACTGGAAATCATTCCTGAATGAAATAGAAAAGAAGAGAAAGTAATATTCAAGTGAATGGAAAAAGTCCCTTTCGGTTAGGCTACTGACTCATCGGTATTGGTAACACGGTTATTCCTTGGAATATGAAAAGAAAATCTGAACGTTTTAAGGTACAGACAAGAAGACGTTTGTGAGTGCCTGGAGGTTTTGGAACAGCGAAAATAGAGCTAAAGTCGATCATCATCATTTGGTATTTAATATTTTCTTATCAAAGTAAATGCATAAACAAATAATCAAATAACTAAATTAATAAATTATCGACACCATTGTTAGTCACAGACTGGTAGATAATTTTGACTGGCTGGAAAATATGGAATGGTAAATAAAAGTTATTTTCACCCATCGTCGTTGAGGCCCTTTTAAACCATGTATTTTTCGAGAAATGGAACAACTTGTTTGCATCATAAGAACTGCAGAATGAAGAACAGGTTGGAAAATACGGAACAGTACAAGATACTTTATAGTCAAAGGACACTGAATATTGGTTTGAAGGTTGACACTTTTTTCATAAAATGTATAGAATTACTGCGTATACCATATGGAATCCTTTGGCCTCTAGCTTGGTGTCCGAACTCTGATATTTGTGCAACAAGATTCTGTGAGAGTGAGAACATAAAAGGTACAACACTGACTGAAGTGAGCGTGGACAAAACAGGTACATTCATTATCTGAGTTGGCGGTGTGTGTGTGTGTGTGTGTGTGTGTGTGTGTGTGTGTGTGTGTGTGTGTGTGTGTGTGTGTTACGAGCCAAGACCTGAACGGAGTCTGAGTAATACCAGCACTAACAAACTTTTTCCAGACACTCTGAGAGATACCAGCACTATTATTATACCAAGTGCTGATAATTTGACGATTATTAGCACAAAGAAGCGTAGATAATAGCCGTGTGTTTTTACTATTGCCAGAGTTACGATCTAAGGAATAATACATTACCAGATACTTGAAAATAAAATGAGTGTTCCGTTCTTTTCATCCTTAGGTAACAGAAGGCATGTAGCACTGAAAGACAGTGAGAATATACTGTGATCATCTGAGCCATACAGTCAGTAAGAAGCAATGGAATTAATCATAAATGCTTCATTCTGATTCCCAGGCATAGGTAACCTAAGAAATACCGGCACTGGAAACCAGTGGAAATAACTTGGAGTGCTTCCCGCACTCTGATAAGTTATGGTATACTACCATTTGTAATTTCTAAACAAAATTCTCGGTGCTTCATTCTCCCTGGACTGATAAGTAATAAGCACTAGCGAACAGCACTAACAACACTGGAATTACCTGTGAGTGCATCATAATCCCTAGACTATGGCGATCTGAGGAATGGTAGCATTAATAGAAAAGACTAAATAATAAACTGAATGCATCTCACGTTATAGACCAAGATAATTTAAGGAATAACAGTACTAGCAAATGCTGAAAATATTTAGTGAGTGTTGCATAATTCCCAGATTTTGAGAATACTTGGTGGGAAAAAACAAAAGTTTTTAGGCCGAGACTGGTAGGCACCTCTTACTCCTAAGACTATAAACTACCCCTGAAATCTCCTGTACTTCAAAATTTCGCAGCGGACGACGAGTTTGCATAAGGGCGAACACTCTTCCTAGACACCACTACATGCCCTGCTGCTTCCCCCTACTCCTCCTCCCACCTGTTGAGCCTCGGGACCCCTGGACATCATAACTTACAGCGCAGGAAATGTGAACACGACGCCGAAGTAGACCCTTACCGGCAACTACTTCACGCTGCGAGATGGGCTGCTTTGTTTACATCCTGGTGCTGGGGCCTCTCGTGGAACTATCCTGTGGTGAGTCTCGGACTCCATGTGGTTGTTGGAACTGCAGGCTTGTGTTGATGTATTAATGTTGTTATGTTACCTGCCTGCCTGTGTGTGTGTGGGGGGGGGGTGTATGTAGCCGTCATAATTAAAGCGTCTGGCTATAGATAAAGAGTAAAATTTGTGGAATGTTTGCTTACCGTTTC
>NC_136975.1:11670030-11672530 GCF_032717465.1 Coenobita brevimanus | reverse complement strand
CCAGACTAGGTCTGTCACATACCGGACTGGTGCACTGATGTTGGCGGTCGTGATTTTTCGACATGTCGGCGGGTCTCATGGTGAATCAGAAAAGTCTGCTTTAACGAAAATCAGATTGTTAAACTGTTCCCTGCCCCAGCCGAGATTTGAACGTGAATCCACAAGGAATACAGGTCACCTGTAAGGACTCTGCCACCACCTCCCCCCTTCCCCCTTTTATATTTTACCTAAGTGTCACTTTGTTTAATATATAGCTTTATATAAATCGGTGTCAGTTTTTCTGTTTGTTGCATAATAATCTATGGATTTGCGTCAGTTTGTTTCTTGCGTAACACTGTATGGATTTGTGTCAGTTTGTTTGTTACATAACATTCTATGGGTCTGCGTCAGTTTGTTTCTTACATAACAGTCTATGGTTTTGTGTCAGTTTGTTTGTTACATAACATTTTATGGATTTGTTTTAGTTTAGCTATATGCTACATAACGTTCTATGGATTTGTGTCAGTTTCTCTGTTTCTTGCCAAACATCCTCAGGATTATTTTCTCGTTCTCAATTCGTCGCTCAATTCTCACGCCTCGGTGTTCATATTCCGATGTGGCAGATTTTCATACATCTTGTTTTCCTCCGCTAATCTTTGAGTCCGTTGGCTGTATTCATGTCGCCTTTAACAATTATTTTGCAGAATACAGTATTTCTCTAGTGTATGATATTTGTATCTCTTTTATACCGATGATGATGATCATCATCATTACGATGGTGATAATGATGATGAAAATGATGACGTTTATGATGAAGATTAAGAACAAATTACTATGGGAATAGTGATGATGATAATAGTAATAATAATGTGGTGATAATGATTTGTCTGTTTATTTCCTCTCTCTGCTTTTCCTAATTTCCGTCTTCTTCTCTTGCTCCGTTTTCTTATTTCTATCTCCCCATTTTTCCTCCTCGTCTTTCTCGTCATACTTATCATCTTTTTCTTTATTAACACTTTCCATCTCATCTCCCTCTCCACATTCTTATCCTATTCTTTATACCACCTCAGCTCTCTCTCTCTCTCTCCATTAAACCCCTAAAATCAAACATGTGGACAATTTAATACGTGATTTATTTTCTGCTCAGGGTCCAAGGCACACACACACACACACACACACACACACACACACACACACACATGCAAAAGAGGAAAAAGGGAAAAATTAGTGGAAAAGAAAAGGAGGGATTAAAAAAGGATAGAAACAGATAGAACGCAAGATAGAATTAGAAAAAGAAGGAGGCAGAGGATGTAAAGGAGATACGAAGATGAAGGGATAGAAGGGGAGAGTGAGCGAAGTCAGGACAAGTGGACAGAATGACTAAGAATGGAAGAGCTACAGAGACAGACAGGAATGGTAACTTATGAAATGTAAAGAACAAAATAAAAAGAAGGAAAGAGGGAGATGAATATAAATAACTGGAACTAAACGGAAGGAAATAGATTTAAAAAAAAAAAAAAAAAAAAGGAGTGAGTGATGACTTAATAAAAAAAAAAATCAGACTTGAAGGTCACAACGCAATGTGGATTATAGCAGTTGTTTTCCCTATGTAGACTAAACATTGTGGAAGGGTTTAGGTTAAATTGAGATATGGAAGTAAAAATTTTAGTAAAACTGGTGACGGGTGAATGTCACAGGGAAAGGTCAAGTACAGTGTTATAGGCGCAAGTCAACTTTTTTTTTTTTCTTTTTTTTTTTTCATTTGATCTGAACCAGATTTGCTAGAAGGGTTACGGATTATTCAAGAAATGAAGAAATTTGATTTTGAGAGTCAAAAATTAAGGTGACAGGCCAGTGTCAATTGCTCCGTCTTAAGACTAGCTTGTGGGCGCAGGTTTTGCACACTCTGACTGAACATACTTTTCTTTCACTTTCTTTAAGCTTATTTTATACAAGTCAGACTCTGGGCATAGATTTGACAGTCCGTTTCCTGAGGCCCAGCCGTCGTCCTGCGTGCATCACCATCACGTCTAGGGAAAAATTCTCACCGTCCATACTGGATACAAAGCTGGGCTGGCTCCTTCAGACTGGTATGATGTTATTAGAAGGGATGTTTTTGTGACATGTCGGTAGGTTTTGTCTAAGATCAGTAAAATCCATTTCAGTGAATCATACTCTGTCAAACTGCTTCCGTTCCACGTCCTTTCAGACAACACACCACCTGACCCCCACATTCCCCAGTCATCATTTTAGTTTACCCTTTCTCGCAGACTCTGGAAATATTATCCGAGCGAAATATTCAGCGTTCAGCCGCTTGTGACGCACCCTTCAACTCATAGAGGTAGGATTAGGGTAGAGTCGGCGTGAGAAGGCTCCGGTGAAGCCAGAGAACTGTCAAACGGCCATATTGGTCAAGTCAAGAGGTCACGGCAACACCTACTTGACGAAGAAGATTGTTGTGCACTCCTACCTCTATGGCTGTGCCCATAGAGGTAAGAGTCCTAATCCTACCTCCGTGGGT
>NC_136975.1:11647530-11665030 GCF_032717465.1 Coenobita brevimanus | reverse complement strand
GATGAATGATTTCCTCTTCAGTGTCTTCCACTTCGCAGCATGGGCATCAGCAATGATGCTGCTCTTGTTGTCGCCATAGATGGCATTTCGTGTGAACTGGAAGAGCTCCTCTAGCACCTCCTCAAGGTCAAGGGTATCTCTGCAACATGAGAGTTGACGTCGGGCCAGAGGGCTCTTCGCCACCAGGTCATACACTGACTTTTTAGAAGCCTGAGTTCGCATCACAGCCTGTCATACAGTACAGCTGCACAATACAGTCTACCATCTCGTCAGTCACCAGGCCATGGCATAAGACAGTCTCCTGCTTCCTCTTGATAAAGAGCATTCCTGGCAGCTGCCGCGAGATGACCGCTGCTGCAACATATGCATCAGTATCAGCAGTATCAATGACAACAGGGCCAGTCAAGTGGAAAAGAGGACAGTGTCAGCCTCAGACTGGTCAAAGCTGTAGTTCTCCATTGATTGTTGAGTTGACAGGTTGGTGCAGTGGGAGCTAACAGAGTAGACAATCTCTGCATCAACACTCTCTGCAAGGTCTGTCAGGTAAAGGGAAGGGATAACTCAATTTCATGTAGGTGTTGGGGATATGTGCCTTACATGTATCTACAGGTCTCACTTATTATCTTTAGTTGAGTAAGGTGCTTCGTACGGGTCGTTCACACAGATGGTACGTTTGGCACCAACATGAAGGGCAAGGATGATAAATGACACCTTGTGGACATAGTCCAACCATTTGTATGGGGTGCCATGTAGCATCTGTTGATCATCTGCAAATGGAGATCCCATCCTCCAGATCATGCCCATGTTGATGAGAGCAGCGTAGGGTTCCTGCAGATCTACAGACTGCAGAGAGTCTCTGGATGAGCTTGCATTCCTGAGTCTTCCTGTATGTGCCACTGGAGTTGAATAGGGCCATACACTCCTCAACAACACGATGTTTCAGCAACTCGGTGACGTCCACACTTTAACAGACCTCATCCAGGTCGATCACTCTCTTTAGAGTGCTGTGCTCCATTTCAGTAGCTCTTGCTTTGAGTTCCTCCCCAGGTTTCTCCATGTCTGGCATCTTGGCAAACGTCAAGCGTTTGCTCAGAGTGATGGGTGGATGGAGAGAAGTATTCATATTGAACACCCGCTCTCACAAGAAGCTGGTTAACTTCTTCTCTCCTGCAGCATGGGTTGAGTTGAAGTCCACAACAAGCGGACAGGCATGGCTGACTGTAGCCTGCAATGGGTGGGTGAGGATGGATCGAATGGAATTGTATTTAAATCATGCATGCATGCCACCAGGTCCTGCATGCACTGCTCAACTTGCTGGAACCGTTTTGGGCTGCAACCCAGGTGCTTCCTCTTGGTTTCTTCCCGGTTGGTCAGGGCATTATGAGCCACCCAGATCTGGACCACATTATTCACATTTCCGGAGTGCACCAGCATCTGCTTCTCATTCTGGAGGATGGACACTTTGGACAGCCAGCCAGACTTCATTTTGCTGCCCTTGTTAAGGATTCAATCCACATATCCTAGGCCATGCCTGAGTAGGGGTTGCCTGTGATGGACTAAGTGATGTCAGTATAAAGGACAGCGACCTGATCAGCAGGGAGAGCTGTCAACATCGCCCAAAAGTCAGATAGCCACCTACCGTACCTAGTATTGTTGTACGCTACCATCCATGGCAGCATGGTGAGCAGAGAGCTGACATATTCGTCCTAGTTACAGATACGTACTGCATACACATTCTGCATAAGTGCATCTGTCATGCACTGGAAGCCTCTCCAGTAGCCTACCATGTCCCTGACTTCCACATGGGTGAATAAGCTGGTGATTAAGCGGTAAAGTTCAGCATCCTCCTCCAGTGCCGCATGAGTAGCAGCGCAGGTTTCTTGGAGAAACTCGTATCTTTCAGAATCTCGAGGTTCTCTCTCTTTTTTCATCAACATGGTGGGGCATCAGCCTCTTCTGCACCAGCTGACTCATGAGTACCTCATACGTGAGCCTCAAGTAACACAGACCCCTCTTGTAATGCTTGTCCTTCAGTGCATCATCAACTGAGCCCTCAGCAATAACTCCTCCTGCCAGAAGCACCTCTCCTAGCTCATTTCTCTTGTTGTGCTTGTAGATACCACTCATCATCACACACTGTGTATGGAAGGGACCCAGTAAGGGCACAATGTCATGGTATTTGTTTGGGTTCTCGGACTTGAACAGGGTGATGAGGAAGTAAACAGGATGATCCCCTACTTAAAAGGCAAAGGACATGCACTTAATGACGATGATGTTAGACAGCTTCAGTCTCCATGATGTCATTCACAACTGACTTGTTGGGCAGTTGATTGTAAGACATATGAAAATAAGCCTTACTCTTCCCCTGCTCCACATTCAAGCCAACATGAAACCCGTTGTAAGAAGGGATATTCTGCTTAGCTGCATCAGAGCAGTCACCATTAGCATCCACACGAGCAAGGACATGAATAATGCTCCACTTGCACTGATGCTCTGTACTTGACAAGAATGTGATGGACTTACGGCTGAGGCTCACCGTCTTTGATGGTCCCATATGATGTAACAACCTGCATCTCAAATGCCATCTCAGCAAGTGCTTGTGACACAGTGTTGGCGTCTTTGATGTGCACTTGCTCATCTTGGATGTTTGCCTCGTACTCCGGAACAAGACATTTCGGGCACCGCAGAAACATCCAGTTACAGTGATATGCAGTACCCCCTCCTGTCAAGGTGTCACTGGTAAAGCTGTCATTGTCAATAATGCTGATGCTTGGTTCTTCCTCAGTGATCTCGTCAGGACAGATTGAGCACCGCTCGAGGTCATGCAAGAAAAACAGTTCTGGTAGCTGATTCCCCTGCCCATCTTATAGTAAGAGTCAACAAGCTCCTTGCTTCGAGTTACCCCGTGAAAGGTGACAGTGGTATTGATGGCAGTACTGGTGCGTCGTTTTGCGATGTACTGTGTGATAAGGGAGGCAAGAGAGAATGTGCTGGGAGACAGATCTACCCCAATCTTCCTCTGCAAAGCAGATAACAGATGGACTATGAGAGGTGAGAGCTCTTCCTCCTCTTCTAGCTCCTCGGCTCTCGGCAGCAACGGGATGAGTTTGATTGACTTGACATCATCCTTGAGCCACTGAGCCACAATGCGCACCGTTGCTCACCGCTGACACCGACAATGGAGAACGGTGCTTTGACATATGAACCACCCCTAGACGTGGCAGAGACTAGGTCACTCTGGTTTCTCTGAGGGGTCATCCTTTGATAAAGGATGACTTGACGCCGGATGTTGGGAAGCCATACCGAGAAATGGTAAGTCAGTAGTCTTTGAGGAGGCTCTGCAGTGACCTTAACTCATGTTCCCCTAAGATAACTGCTTTGATGTGGTCAAGGAAGTTAGTCTGAGCCTCATGGAGACTGACATTGCGCATGCATGGTAGTTTGTTATCTTCACTCATTTTCTGGTAACTACTCACATATATCAACCAACATTTGTTGTGATATCTGATCTCCATCCCGCAGGCGTTATCAGCTTCATATTCGACCACACTGTTGATTCTGTCTAGCATTTTCTGATCTTCGAGGACAACCGTGTGGCTCTTGAAAGCTGGCCATGCATGATCATACGAAATCTGGGGCAGCTTTGATTCAGAGTGCTTGACCGACTCTGATTTACAACACCACACACATTTTGTTTGTTTTCATGTATCAGTCCTTCGACATTCGTCACAGTCGCCTGGCAGGTGGAGCAGAAGCTGAAGGGAAAGCCTCAGGCATGGATGAAGACTGAGACTGGCATTCCTCGACCTCTTGTTTTTTATTTCTTGTCATGGCCTGTTCCAGTTCTTGCTGTTCCATAGGGTCAACTTACATGGTTAATGGACACGTTATCCACTAGGTCCACTATCCCAGTCGACCGTTGCGTAGACGTCTCCGAATTTGTCAAGATCTCTCCATAATTGGGCTCTTTTCGTGAGATATTCCCACCTTTCAACGGAGACAATAGCATCGGTGGCTTCACTGCAAAACCTGCAATACTGGAGGACACACAGAACGTTGGACATTGTCTTGACAGCTGTCTTCTTGATACTGTGCTTCTCTGTGTCGTCTCGTACGCTCATACAATCTCTGAAAAGACACAGAAAAGTATACGCGAATTATGTGTGTGATATGAAATCATACACACAAACACACACTAACAAATTAACAATTCATTAACCACGACTTGAGTTCAGTGACCAATATTGATTTAGCGCAATTCATGTGTTGATTCATGATCCCAGGTGCGCCCATTCAAAGGTTACGTTTTCGCGGTACCGGATGGCGGACATTTTCGATTTCTTGTTCACAGTGATGTAAGGTCAAACTAACGTCAGGTTCGGAATTTTCGTGGTCGACTTACCCGAATATGTGCCTTTGTACATGGCTCTACGTGCTCTGGTTCAGAATTTAATTTTTCAAGATGGCACCAGTGGCCACCTTGGTTTTGGGCCTCTGACGAAAAATGCCAGTTTTATTTGGGGGAGCATGGTGGCTAAATCTTAAAAAAAGGTCAGTAGAAGTTAAATCAAGCGTCAAACCTTACTAGCCAGAGAATGGTCATGGAAGTGAGGCTTTTGATCAAACTAAGAGAGAGAGAGAGAGAGAGAGATTTAAACCCGGGATTTGGCACGATAGACAAAATGGGAATAGAGCGCAGTCAGCAGCAAAAAGAAAAAGAAAAAAGAAAAGACGACTGCTTAGGCCTGAGTTTGCATCTCAGGGGGTTTTTGGAGGGGGAGGGGGAGGCGGAGTACAAGAAATGATGGGAAAGGAGAAAGGTGTTTAGTGAAGGTAGGGATTAGGTAGGAAAAGGAAAGAGAGATGAGGGAGGGGGAGGGGGAGAGAGAGGGATGAGATGAGAGAATGTAGAAGAGAGGAGGAAGTAGGAGGAAATGGGACCTGGTGGAAGATAAGGCAAAGGAACAAGAGGTGAATATCTGGAAGAAAGAGTGGTGGGAAAAGTGGAAGCAGAAAGTGGCAGATTTTAGAGACTGTGGAAAAAAAAAAGGGGGGGGTGGTGGGTTGATTCGAAGAAAGGGGGGGGGGGTATTGAGATGGCTGAGGGGTAAAGTGGAGAAGGATGTGAAAGAGAGAGACAGGTGAGGGAAGGAAACCTATTAGAGGGAGAGGGAGGTGGAGGATAATTTTAGGAGAGGGAAGAACAGGTGAAAATTGGAGAGAAAAGAGAGAAAAGAAGACAGGAGAAGGGAGGAAGGGGTAGAGGGAAGGGGAGGGGAGAGGAAAGGAGAGTGAAAGAGAGGACGGAAGGAGGAGGACAGGAGGGAAGCTGAGGAAGGAAGGCAGGAAAGAGTAGAGAGGAAGGGGTGGGAGAAGGAAGGCAGAGTGCCCAAGAGTGAATACTGTGCAAGGAAGTGGAAGAGGGTGGGAGAGGATGGGAGAGGAAGGGAGGGAAATGAAATGTTGGGGAAGGGGGATGAGGAAGGAAGGGGTCTAGGTGAAAAGACCAAGTGAAGGAAAGACGACGTCGGAGAGCAGAGGGACGGGAGGAGAGGGAAGGTAATGAAAGAGAGGAGGGAAGGAGAGAGAATATAATGAAAGAGAAGTCTGAGGGAAAGAGAATGTAATGGGAGAGAGGAGGGGAGGAGAATGTAATGGAAGAGAGGAGGGGAGGAGAATGTAATGGAAGAGAGGAGGGGAGGAGAAGGGGAGTGTGGAAAGGATATTGGAAAGGCGAGGAACACGACTAACGAGAGAGAGAGAGAGAGAGAGAGAGAGAGAGAGAGAGAGAGAGAGAGAGAGAGAGAGAGAGAGAGAGTTACAGTCTGTGTGCTGCTCTCCTTCAAAGTCTCTCTCTCTCTCTCTCTCACTCTCTCTCTCTCTCTCTCTCTCTCTCTCTCTATCAAATATATATCATATCATCATCATCATCATCCGGACCTCCATTCCCACCCTAGGGCAGGGTGAGGAGTAGCAACGTCCAGACAGTCCAAACTTGCCCAGTCCAATGGGCCACGCATCCATTTACTCATCATTCAAACTCTCGGAATCCTGGCTCTATCGGATACGCCAAAAACATTCACTACGTTCTGTAGCTCCGCTTGAGTCAGTCCGGACGCTGCCACGTTAAAAACGGTTGCCAAATCTTTGATCATGCACATCTCCTCACAACATTCATCCAGCCAGCTCGATCTCTTGTCAGTTCCCTAGCCTCCCGATTTCCAAACCTCTCATCATCACGCACTCATCCACTGTATCTCTCCACCTTCTCCTTGGCCTATTTCGCCTCCTCCCTTCTTCAATTTCGCTCAGAAATACCTTTTCCATCACTACTGTTATCCATTCTCTCCACATGACCATACCATCTCAGTACACACTGTTCGATCCTGGTGTCCACCGACTTCCTCACTCCACATCTTTCAGGAATCACATTATTTCGTAACCTATTCACCTTCTGTACTCCACATACATTCCTCAGCAGTCCCATCTCCACTGCTCTTACTCTTGACTTTTCATATTCATGCCGCACCATAGTCTCACATCCATATCTTCAAGTTGGCACAAACACTCCTTCATGTAAGCCTCGTGCAACTGCAAAACTCAAGCCTCTGTTTCTTATCAAGGCCTTCATTGCACCAGCTACTTTTCTTCCTTGTGTCACTCTACTTTTCACTTCTTTTGTACATTTTCCTCTATTTTCTATCACTGTACCAGGTATTTCAACTCTCTCACCAGTTCCAGTCTCTCTCCATTCGCTGTAACATCGCACTGGGAGTCACCTTCTCTCTCAATAACCATCACTTTACTCTTTTCTACATTTACTCTCAAGGCACGACGCTAACAGACATCAGCAAAACTCTGCACTAGCCTACCAAGTCATTGTCCGGTATTTGCAATCGGTACTGCATCAACAGCATACAACAAATTTGAGATATTCCATCCATGACCATTCATTACCAACGCCATCCCTCTCTCCATTGCTCGTGTTAATACTTCTCTCATCACCCCATCCATATATATATATATATATATATATATATATATATATATATATATATATATATATATATATATATATATATATATATATATATATAAATATATATTGTTACATAGACTAATATTTCATCAAAATTTGTGTAATATTAACTCACAGTTTCTGCATGTTTGATCACGAGCGTGTTCTGCATCAGTCCCCCCTTCTACCGTTATAGTAGAGTAAGTCGTTCTTTATGTTATTCAGTGTGGGATTGTCAACTGTTTGTCCCCATCGCTTCATTTGCGCGTCCTTATTACAAGTTGTATCAAGCTCTGCTGGCCCCTATATAATGAGCTCAGTCTCTGCATCATTGCCACTTAGATCTGCTCCTCATTTTGTTCACATCTCTGTCCTCCCCTGTACAGATATTATTATTGTGAGTGCTCAAGAAATCTCCAAACATCTAGCAGCTGTGTGTAATTTGAGTATAACCGTTGTTGCATTTTGTTCTTGTACTGTATAGCATAAGTTTAATTTGTAGGCCTAGTGAAGTTTGTAATTTATGTAGGGTTCTTTGTCAGTCATTTTTGATAATAGTTTGTATCTGTAATAATTTATCTGGCATTCACTGAGTATTATCTGGTATCTCATTTTATCAGGGCTGACTTAGATAAATTTACTCTCGCTAATTTCGTGTTAACAGAGGCTATTGCAGTTAACCATATATTTAACCTGTTTATTTGCCATTACATTATCCTTATGAGTCCTGAATGTTTTGTTGTTAGTTTGAGCATTAAACTTTAACTTGTAATTTTACCTAACTCTTTTGTTTTGAACCTGGAATTTTACGGGACAGTAGTGACTCTTAGTATTCTCACTTAAAGTGTACATTATCTTTCTCTGTTCCGTAACATAAATTTGGCGACCTCTCATCAGGATATTCAGGATATTATCATAAGGATATTCTTTGATATTTTGTGACTGTGATATATTCATGATGGCTACTATTTCTACACTTGATGAAGCCAAAGATTTTTTGTCAAATGTGCAAACAGTGTGTGATATAGAAAACAGAACAAAGAATGAACTTAAGCTTGTTGCTCAACAATTGGGAATTGCAGTTCACTCTCATCATTCTAAAGATCAAATTGTTGGCATGATTAATAAGAGCTTGTTTAATGTAACTCCTCCAAATGAGCAAACGCAGATTGAATTAGCTAAGTTACAGCTAGCCCTGCAGGAGGCTTGTGCTAAGGAGGCGGAGTCTCGTGTTAAGGAGGCTGAATTTCAAGCACGTGCTAAGGAGGCTGAGTCTCAGGCTAAGGAGGCGGAATCTCAGGTTCGGATTCAGGAGGCACAGATACAGGCTCAGGCACAAGTTGAACTTGCCAGGATGCAGGCAGACCATGAGTATCGCATGAAACAAGGTGGAATTGGATCATCTAGCTCTGATGATTTTGATGTGGCTAAAAATGTTAAACTTGTCCCTCCTTTTAATGAATCTGATTTAACAAAGTATTTTCAGTTGTTTGAGAGGGTAGCTACAGGTTTTAATTGGCCCAAAAAGTATTGGCCAGTACTCCTTCAAACTGTTCTCACCGGTAAAGCTCAAGTAACTTATGCATCTTTGCCTCAGGATCAGTCTGATAATTATGATGTAGTTAAAAGCTTGATTCTTAAGGCCTATGAGCTTGTTCCTGAAGCCTATAGAGTAAAATTTAGGACAACTTACAAGCAAGATAAGCAATCCCATGTTGAGTATGCAAAAATCAAAGAAGATCTGTTAGAGCAGTGGTTAAATTCTAAGAATGTGGATTCTGATTTTGACAAATTTAAGCAGATGATTTTGCTGGAGGACTTCAAAAGGTGTATTTATAAATATGTAAGCCTATATCTTGATGAGAGAAGAATAGATAATTTGTCTGATGCTGCAGTTTTAGCTGATGAGTATGTTCTCACTCACAAGAGATATTCTAGAGAAAAAGGGAAAGCTGAGAGTAAGTACGTTGCCTCTACTCAGAGTACAAGTAACAGGAAAGAGAATAAGGATGATGTTTCTCAGGAAGTAAATACCAGCTTCACCTCTAGATTTCAGAAAAGTAAATGTACTTATTGTAGTAAGCTTGGTCATACTACGGAGAGATGTTTCAGGAGACAGCGTGATGTGAGCAAAAAGGAGTCTTTAAATATTCAGTCAATTGATCTAGTGTCCACTCTTGAGAGTTCCCAGAATTCTTTAACTGAGTTAACTGAACCTGCTTTGAGGGGTAACTTAAATTCTCATGATGGAGCTCCTCTTTTGAGCAGTAACGTGGGTGACACTCTCAAGAGTTCATGTGCTAATTTCCTGTCTGATGGTTTTGTCAGTCCTCTGGACAGTAATGACAGGAAATCAGTTAAAATATATCGTGATACAGGTGCTTGCCAATCCCTTATGCTGACCAGTGTTCTAGGCTCTAATGTTAATTCCTCTGATGAAACTGTAATCTTACAAGGTGTAGGGAATAATTACTTCTCTGTCCCTCTGTGCAGAGTGAATTTAGAGTCTGGTTTTGTTAATGGTTCCGTTATGGTTGGGTTGGTTGAGACACTCCCAATGTCAGGTGTAACTTTCTTACTTGGAAATGATATTGGTGGAAGTCAAGTGTGTCCAGCTCCTCAGTTGTCTAGTGAGCCAGTGGCTGCGTCCCAGGATTGTGATGTCCCTGATGTGTTCCCTGCATGTGCTGTCACTAGGGCTAAGTCTAAAGTTACTGGTGATTTAGAGGATAATGATGATGATGATGTTATCCTAGCTGACACTTTTCTTGCTAATTTGGACCACTCACCAGATGAGGCAGTACCCCGTAGTGTTGATAATTTGTCTCGTCAAGAGTTGGTTGAGTTGCAGGTTGCTGACCCTGAGTTGAAAGGGCTAGCTAACTCTGCTTACAGTGAAGAAGAGTCAGCCGGTGCTTCTACTTGTTATTATGTAAAGTCAGGAGTACTTATGAGGAAGTGGAGACCCCCAACAGCATCAGCCGACTGTGAATGGGAGGTTGTACATCAAGTTGTCATCCCTCGTGTTTGTAGGCAGGATATCATTAGAGTGGCTCATGATTCCAGTTTGGCAGGACACCTTGGAGTGAGGAAGACTGTGGCACGCATTTTGAAACACTTCTACTGGCCAGGTATCTTCAGGGATGTTTCCTGGTATTGTAAGTCTTGTCACACCTGTCAAGTTGTGGGGAAGTGTAATCAGACCGAAAAGGTTGCACCTCTAGTTCCCATTCCTCCTTTTGAGGCGCCTTTCACCCGTGTGTTGGTGGATATTGTGGGCCCTCTTCCTAAGACTTCTTCAGGATTTTCTTATGTGTTGACCATGATTGATATGGCTACTCGTTATCCTGAAGCCATTCCACTTAGAAATATCTCAGCAAAGAACGTGGTTAAGGAAATGCTAGGGTTCTTCACAAAGTTTGGTCTGCCCAAGGAGGTACAGTCAGACCGAGGAAGTAATTTCATGTCAAATGTTTTCAAGCAGTCTCTGAAAGAGTTGGGCATCACCCAGATCACGTCTTCAGCTTACCATCCCCAGACCCAAGGAGCGTTGGAGAGATATCATCAAACACTCAAATCGATGCTCAAGAAATACTGTTTGGAACATCAGAAAGACTGGGATAAAGGTCTTCCATTCGTTGTGTTTGCTGCAAGAGAATCTCCAAATGAATCACTGGGCTTCTCACCTTTTGAACTACTGTTTGGCCATGAAGTAAGAGGACCCCTTAAGTTACTCAAGGAATGCTGGCTGTCGGAGGAAGATGACGTCAACCTGCTGGAGTATGTGATGAAGTTCAAAGAACGGCTGTCCACTGCTTTACAGCTGGCGAGAGAGAATTTAGGAGCTGCTCAGGAGAAGATGAAGACTTGGTATGATAAGAAGTCCAGGTTACGTCACTTTCAGCCAGGAGATCAGGTTTTGATTCTGCTACCAGTTCATGGGCAACCTCTTCAAGCCAAGTTTAGTGGTCCTTATTTCGTGGAGAAGAAACTCAGTGATGTCAACTATGTCATCGCCACACCAGATCGTAGAAAGAGCAAGCAACTATGTCACATCAACATGCTAAAGTTATATCACAGGCGGGACGAAAATAATCCAGTCTGCACTGTAGCTGTTCCACCCGAGTCTACAAGTGAAGTTCTCCCATGCAGCATGAGCCTGAGTGATAGTTTTGGGAAGAATCCTGATATCATGAATGATCTCCAGACTAAGCTTTCTCATCTACCTCCCAAGGAAAGGCAGGAGTTTTCGGCATTACTGCAGGAGTACCCGCAAGTGTTCCGTGCTACTCCAGGAAGAACCACTGTGTTGATGCATGATGTCGATGTTGGAGACGCAAAGCCAATTAAATTGCCTCCTTACCGTGTGAACCCAGTGAAAGTTCCTCTCATCCAGAAGGAGCTTGGCTACCTGTTGGACCACAAGATGATTGAGCCCTGTCAGAGCGAGTGGAGTTCTCCTGTCACTCTGGTCCCTAAGCCAGGTGGGTCACAGCGGCTTTGCATTGACTACAGACGTGTTAATCAGATTACTAAAACAGACACTTACCCTCTCCCTCGTGTGGAAGATTGCATAGACAAGATCGGAAAGGCTAGGTACATAAGTAAGTTTGATTTGTTAAAGGGATACTGGCAAGTACCTATGACTGAACGTGCTAGGGAGATCTCATGTTTTGTAACACTAGGAAAGGCTTTTGCATGTTCGGTAATGCCATATGGTATGAAAAATGCACCAGCCACATTTCAGAAGCTCATGAATGTTGTAACAGAGGGTTTGGCAGGGTGTGTTGTTTATATTGATGATGTATTAATCTTCAGTGACAACTGGAAAGATCACCTATGCCATGTCAGTAAATTTCTTGACCGTTTAGTTCAGGCTAATCTTGTAGCTAATTTATCAAAGTGTGAGTTTGGTCAAGCTAAAGTTCAGTACCTTGGGTATGTAATTGGTGATGGACATGTTGCACCACCAGGAGCTAAGGTTCAGGTTATAAGTGATCTTCCCAGTCCTAAAAGTAGGAAAGAGCTACAAAGATTTTTGGGAATGGTAGGTTATTACAGGAGATTTGTTCTTAACTTTTCTATTCTTGTATCACCACTTACAGACTTACTGAAAAAGGGAGTTAAATTTGTCTGGACTGATAACTGTGAATCCTCTTTCAACAAACTTAAAGCTATTCTATTAAGTCAGCCAGTGCTCGCAACTCCAAATTTTGCTAAGCCTTTTAAGATGGCTGTTGATGCAAGTGATACAGGAGCTGGGGCTGTTTTGCTGCAAGAGGATGATCAGGGTATTTAACATCCTGTATCTTATTACAGTAAGAAGTTCACTCCACCTCAAAAGAACTACTCAACTATTGAGAAAGAGCTTTTTTCCTTGATTTTGGGTTTACAGCAGTTTTCATTTTATTTGTGTTCTGGTTTTGACCCCATAGTCATTTATACCGATCACAACCCACTGAAATTCCTTAGTAAGTTTAAAGATAAAAATCAGAGATTGACAAGATGGAGTCTACTTCTTCAGGAGTATTCATTAGACATACAACATATCAAGGGGAAAGAAAATGTTATTGCAGATTGCTTATCTAGACTTTAGACAGATTGTTTTAGAGTAATAAGAAATTTCCTTTGTAAATTTCTTTTTCTTTGTGGGGAGGTGTTACATAGCCTATGATTTCATCATCCTTTGTGTAATTTTAACGCACAGTTGCTGCATGTTTGATCACGAGCGTGTTCTGCCTCAGTCCCCCCCTTCTACCGTTATAGTAGAGTAAGTCGTTCTTTATGTTATTCAGTGCGGGATTGTCAACTGTTTGTCCCCATCGCTTCATTTGCGCGTCCTTATTACAAGTTGTATCAAGCTCTGCTGGCCCCTATATAATGAGCTCAGTCTCTGCATCATTGCCACTTAGATCTGCTCCTCATTTTGTTCACATCTCTGTCCTCCCCTGTACAGATATTATTATTGTGAGTGCTCAAGAAATCTCCAAACATCTAGCAGCTGTGTGTAATTTGAGTATAACCGTTGTTGCATTTTGTTCTTGTACTGTATAGCTTAAGTTTAATTTGTAGGCCTAGTGAAGTTTGTAATTTATGTAGTGTTCTTTGTCAGTCATTTTTGATAATAGTTTGTATCTGTAATAATTTATCTGGCATTCACTGAGTATTATCTGGTATCTCATTTTATCAGGGCTGACTTAGATAAATTTACTCCCGCTAATTTCGTGTTAACAGAGGCTATTGCAGTTAACCATATATTTAACCTGTTTATTTGCCATTACATTATCCTTATGAGTCCTGAATGTTTTGTTGTTAGTTTGAGCATTAAACTTTAACTTGTAATTTTACCTAACTCTTTTGTTTTGAACCTGGAATTTTACGGGACAGTAGTGACTCTTAGTATTCTCACTTAAAGTGTACATTATCTTTCTCTGCTCCGTAACAATATATATATATATATATTGAACAACCAAGGTGACATAACACAGCCTTGTCACACCCCCACACCAATCTTGAACCATTCACTTACTGTAGATGCCCATTACCCTTACACATGCTTCATGATCATCATAAAAACTTTGACGGCACCTAACAGCTTACCATCTACACCGTACATACGCAAAACTTTCCATAATCCTTCTCTGTCCGCTTTGTCGCATGCTTTTTCTGGTTCCATGAATACCATAAACACCTTATGGTCCTTCTCACAAGCCATCTCTGCTATCTGTCTCACTGAAAATATTTGATCCTGACATCCTCTGCCACTTCTAAAACCACCATGTTCATCAAGCACTAGGACTTCTGATATCTTTCTTACTTTCTCTACAATTCTTCTATATACCTTCCCTACCACACTCAAAAAACTTTTACCACGATAATTCTTGCATTCACTTCGCTCGCCTTTATATTTGTACTGGCGTACAATCACAGCCTTATTTCACTGTGCTGGCACAGTTTCACTCATCAGTTCCTTCTTACATATCCCCAACAAGCACTTCATTCCACTCTCTCCACTGCACTTAATCATCTCTGCATACACCTCACCAATCCCAGCTGCTTTCCCATTTTTCGGCCGCTTCACAGTACTCTTCACCTGTGCGAGTGTCACGTCTCCTGGCTATGCATTCATTCTCTGCACACCCTCAATACCAATCATATTTACACTCTCTCTGCTCTCAATATTCCCATTCATCAAGCTTTCAAAATATTCTTTCCATCTGGTTCTTACTTCATCCCCATAGGTTAATAATCTACCACCTACATCCTTCACACCATCACATTTCTTTCCACTTTCGCTTCTACATATCCACACCGCTTCCCAGAATAACTTCCTATTTTCAGAGTAGTTTACATTCATTTTTCTTCCTAGATCATCGTTTACCTCCTTTTTCCTCTTCACTAGTCTCGTTACGTGCTTCTTGCTCTCAGTTTATTCAGTTCTTATTTCAACTGAACCCCTGTCCTGTAACCACTTTCGCCACTACTTCCTCTTTTCCTCCACCGCTCTCTTGACCTTGTTATCCCACCATGCCGTACCTTTCTTCCTTGTTGTTACTCTTGCCAAACCACACACCGCTTTAGCATTCCAAATTAAGCAATCCCTATATGCATTCCACAGGCTGTCCAGATCCATTTCATTCCAGTTCACTGATTCTATCTCCTCCTCTACTTTGGTCCTGTAATCATCTGCCATTTCTTTGATCCTCAGCTTCTTAACTTTTAGACTTTCTCCCTGACTGCTCCTCTCTCTCCTGAATCACCTTACTCCTCTCAGCTTGATCTTGCGTACCACAATCATATGATTTGACAGACCTTCACATCGTCCTCTCATGACCCCCGTATCAGCAAACATTCCCATCATCGACCTCTCTACGAGCACATAACCAACTAGGTTTCTTTCAACACGATCCCCGTTTCCTCTATACCATGTATATTTATTGTATGTGAATATCTGTGTTTGAAATACAAGTTATGAATGCACAACCTCCACTCCTGACACATATCCTTTAGTCGCTTCCCATTATCATTTTCTCCTGGTACTCCATTACAACCCATTATGTTATCCACAGGACCAGTGCCTACTCTTCCCCTTTACGATCACTTTATAGCTCCTGGGCATTTCTCCCAGTACTTCATCCACCTCATCCCAAAACCCGTCTTTCTCTAACTCCTGTCCTCACACGGTGCATACGCTGCAATCACCGCCACTTTTACCTTCTCAAACTTTTTTTTTTTTTTTTTAAGTGTCCGACTCTGGTCATAGGCTTCACAGCCTGCTTTCAAGGCCCAGTAGTCCTCCTACATACCATACACCTCTACATGTCACCACTTCGGCGCTAACACCCACCGTCCATATTGAATACATGCTAGGGCTGTCTCATACAGGACTGGTGTATTGGTATTAGCGGGGGTATTTTTATGGCATGTCGGCGGGTCTTCTGGTAGATCAGGAAAGTCTGCTTTTACGAAATTCAAATCCTTAAACTGTTCCCTGCCCCAGCCGGGATTCGATCCTGGGTCCACAAGGACTGCAGGCCGCCTCTCTACCGATTCAGCCACCGCCTCCCCCTTGAACCTTACATACATACACCTCGAGCTGACACATTTGTAGTCTCTCATTCCACTCTGCCACACCTCCTTCATCAACAAAGCAACTCCTTCCTTGCATCTTCCTCGCCCATTCATTCCCGATCTTACACATTTCACACCCTCCCACTCCTCCACTTCACACCCTTTCATCTTCGTTTCACACAATGCCATCACGGCATATCTCGCACTCTTGAACACATTCACCACTTCCACCCTCTTGGTTTCCTCATTCACACCTCTCACATTCCAAATGGCCGTGCGAATCTGCCCATTTGGTTGGGGCCCTGGGCAGGCATTGGGCCCTCCGAGGCTCTCTGAAAGTGATTTTGGATAAGAGATTCTGGGTGACACTTAACCCTGCTAGAAGTCCCGGTTGTATGGTTACCACCCCGCGTAGTAAATGGTTTCCTGGTTACAGGAAACCACTTAGCTTGTTACTCAGTGTAGAGATCATATGGCATCTCTACGCTGAGTGAGTGGATGATGGGATGACCCCATCCACCATATATATATATATATATATGTAACTCATAACTCGTATATACATATACATTCGTATGTGTATATATCCCAAGCCTTCTGTCTTTTCTCCTATGCCTGTTTCTATAAAGCTTTACATCTCTCCTTATAAGTCAACCTCTTCCCTTACATTTCCTTTCATATCTGTCCTTAAAACTTCATCTTCTCTTCTCAGTATCTCCTTTGAGTCCACTTCCCAGAATAATACTTACCGACATAAATCACTGAGTTCACGTTTCAGATGAACCTGTGTTTGCAACAAGAACAGCATCAGCCCTTTCATCCCCACTCTCTGTAACACTCCAAACGTAATTTACCCTTCTGTTTCATTTTCACACACACACACACACACACACACACACACACACACACACACACACACACACACAAATGCCCTGTAGCTTAGCCTACCACATTCCTGAACCCTATTCAACTCGTCTGACCCACAGTATTCCAGTCTACAATACCACACCACGTCCTGCCTGTCCTGTCTGTAATACACACTTCACTTTGAAAGAATTCTTATTTATCACTCTGATAAATCCTCCAGCCTTCTACAACCTTTAACAGATCCATAGACACACCTGGAGACCTCCCCATCACCCTAACTCACTCAGACACACACTACAGCAACCTAAAGTATCAAACATCATCCTGATTCCTCGCCTGCTAGGACCACTCTCTCCCTGTCTACAGCACTTCTTGTTATGACTCACCGTAAAGTCATTCATTTCTCTCTAACACACCTACAACCTTCTGAAGTTCTCTACAGCTCCCTGAAGTTCCCAGTACCTGTCTGACAGAACCTGTACTACAGCACTTCGTCCTGCAGAATCGTAATTGATTCTAGTTCACAGTGAAGCTCCCCTTTTCTCCAGGATACAACTTAATCCTTCTTTGTACACCCTATATTTAAATATTTCTTCCTAAATTATCCTGTATTACTGTAACATATCTACAGCCATCCATAATTATCTATAATCTCCTAGATAAACAGAGCATACTTTTAGAGCACCTTAAAGCACCCTCTATCACTCTGATACACTTTAACTCCCTACAGTACCACACCTTATTCCGTATTCATTCTAGAATAACTTAACACTAACGTAATTCATCTGTACACACACACACACACACACGCGCGCGCACACACACACACACACACACACACACACACACACACACACACACACACACACACACACACACACACACACACACACACACGTCCGCAACACCCCTCTAGACATAACCTAAAGCACCGTACTTCACTTTAAATCACACTGACACATTTTAATCACACTGACACACCCAACAACACCCCAGACACATCCTACAACATCATGCAGTATCACATCTCACCTACCGCCTCCC
>NC_136975.1:11532530-11645030 GCF_032717465.1 Coenobita brevimanus | reverse complement strand
CAGAGTTTTGAGACACCTTGCATACAACACAGCGAGTCTTAATAAATCTCTTAGTTTTAATACGCTCATTCTTGTAATTACAGGAATTTCATAATGAGAGAGAGAGAGAGAGAGAGCAAAAATAACTGCAAAACTGGATATCTAAAGAAATAAACAAGAAAGAGATGACTGAGGGACAAGGAAACAGGGAACAAACAGAAATTCAAACACTGGAGAGAGAAATACGATGAGTACGTTAAAAAAAAAATTAGAATGAGAGATGAGAATTTGAAAGGGAATGGAAGGCACAGAAAAAAAAAATGGAAACATGGAGGAAATTAGGAAGAAGAAAGAGGAAGAAAATGGAGGCAAAATGTAAGATGAAAGGAAAAATTGGCCTAAAAAGGAGGCAAGGTGGAGTGGAAGACGAGGTGAGTCTTGAAAGTAAGGAGATAGATAGACAGAGCGATACATTACAGAGAGAGAGAGAGAGAGAGAGAGAGACAGAGAGAGAGACAGAGAGACAGAGAGACAGACAGACAGAGAATAACTACTGTCTGGATGCTTACGCGGGGACTCTCTTGCATAAACTCGTAGGTTATACACACATCGACATTTGCCCTGAGTGAGGAAATCCAGTATAAACAACAAAAACGTTGTTTAACTTAATCAAATGTTGAAGGAACGTTAGGTTAATTAATTCTGAACGTACAGTGAATTTGAACAGAAGGAACGTTTCGTTAATTCACTAGGAATGTTCAGTATATTCATTTAACAAAAAATGAACGTTTGGCAGATACAGTCGGAACGTTATGTAAATCAAGTAGGAACATTTAGTCTTTTCAAGTACTGTACAGAAGAAACGCTTAGTAAATTCAGGAGGAACTTGTATGAACGTCAGTTGATGCTGCCGAGTAACCGCAGTATGTCTGGCCGGGCATGTCTGCGTTATAGGAAACCATTGGGTTTGTCAGTCAGTTTAGAGCCACCGGAAGTGGAATAAACAGAAATAAAATGTGACAAGAACGATATGAGCAATAAGAGGAGAGGAGGGCAGATGCAGATTAAGAATCATAAAGATAAAGATCTCCACATCAAGTGAGTGGATGATGGTCGCCAACACATCCAGTAAGAACATTAAACATAGACGAAACGTTAATTAATCTCAGCAGGAATGTTTACTAAATTCAGCAAGCAAGTTCAATACATTCTTCAAAAACGTTCAACTTATTAAGTTACAATTCCTTTCAGTAATTTTCTCTTGAACATTGAATATCGTATAATATATTCAGTAAGCACATCAGTAAGTTCGTCAAATAAAGAATACAATTTTAGTATATATAGCAGAAACTTTTAGTAAACTCATAATTAAGAACGTTACTAGATTTAGCAAGAACTTTTAGTAAATTCAAAAGCATCTTTCCATAAATTCAGTGGCAGCGTTCAGTATAATAAGGAAAACTTTCAGTAAATTTATCATTGCTGCAACCTTCTCTTTTCTATCGCTACTGTTCTGCGTACTGTTTTACTAAACTTTTTGCTCCCATTCCTTTCCATTACTGGGAACACAACACCCGTTTACCTACACACTCGCATCCCTGTTCTTTCCAACATTCTAATGCAAGAGTTCACCAGTTATTCTGTCTACCATGTATAAAACTTGTCAGCTCTGGAATTGTCATCCTTAGCCTCTCCAACTCACTGTCTATGTCTTTCAGTCTTAAAACTTCAATGTACCCAGGTTTCTGGAAATGAATGAATCTTGGACTTTCGTTTTTTCCCCGATTTTATTTTGCAAAACACGTTTTTCAGGTTCCAAGCTGTTGGTTTTCTCGTCATTCATTAATAAATTAACATCAGTATTATAGTGATTAAACAAGAAAAAGAACGTAGAGCTCCTCAAACACGGACGTATAGCGTATATCAGAAACTGACACAACGATACTGGAGGTAGATGAATGTTGATAGATTATCCTAAAACTAATACGTAAGAAGTTACTACAATGAACAACAGCCGTACGGGAATAACAAGAAAAACAACAGAAAAACATAGAGACTGACGTGAAGCACATCTCAAACACCATTATGACAATACTGGGGGTAGTAGACCGATAACTCCATGTTGCCTCTATAGGTTAAAAAAAAAGAAAAAGAAAGAAAAAGAAAAACAGAAAGACAGAAAGCCGTATTACCATCAGTTCAGGAATTAGGGGTAAGAAAAGTGTACATAGATCATATCAAGTGCTGACAAATAACTCATTTCAAACACTGATACGACGAAATTGGAGTTGGGGGAATGTGACTGATGGTCATATATAGCTTTGATTGAGATTGCTCTGCCTTTGCATCCCTTCCCGTCCCCTTTCCCTCTCTCATCAGCTCAACAGATCAATGCGCAGTTATTATTCGAGGGGGACGTTACATGATGCTATTAGTGCTGTGAATAGTTGTGTATCATATTGAGATTTGTAAAACTGATACTAGGTACGATTATTGTGGGTGATGATGCGTGTTATTTTTGCCTATGATGATATATACTGACCTGCCATGTCTGTTGTGTTACTGGGATAAATTGAATGTTGTCTTAAGCACGAGAGGAGAGTGTCAGCGGCAGACTGAGGGAAAGAGAGAGATACTGTAGGTGGAATAATAACTGCAGACTTCTATCAAGATAGAAATGAACAAATGAAGCAGAATGCTGGGACTGACAGAGAGCTATATCTAAAGATCGTTAGGCAAACAGACAGGTAAATAAATAGAAAGCTAGACAGACAGCAAGGTGGAAATATATATATATATATATATATATATATATATATATATATATATATATATATATATATATATATATATCCATCCATCATCCAATCCTACGTTGCCCCATGAGGAGCGTAGGAGCCCGGGGCTAGGCAGTCGGTCCTGACATTTAAGATAAGAGTGACCAACCTCACTCAACCCTGAGTGGTATTACGTGAGCAATAAACCCTAACCACCCCATGGATATAAACCTTCACCGGCTCAATCCGATTGGAGCACAGTAATTACCCGCTAAACCACCAGGCGCCAAAATTTGGTTATATGGTTACCACCCAGCGTAGTAAATAGTTTCCTGGTGTACAGGAAACCATTTGGCTTGTCACTCAGTGTAGAGTCACCCATAGGCAGAAGGAAGAGGAAAGAATGAAGGAATGAAGGACAGAAGAGGGAATGTAATGTCACCCGTAGGCAGAAGTACGAGGAAAGAATGAAGGAAAGAAAGATAGAAGATGGAAGGAAAGAAGGATGGAGGAGAGGACAAGGAAGACACCCGAGAGCAGCACTACATTGAATGAGTGGATGGTGAGAGCCTACCATATATATACATATATATATATATATATATATATATATATATAGAGAGAGAGAGAGAGAGAGAGAGAGAGAGAGAGAGAGAGAGAGAGAGAGAGATGTGTGTGTGTGTGTATGTATGTATGTATGTATGCATGTATGTATGTATAGACAGGGTGATAGACTGATAAACAGATGACTGGCTGGATGGATGGATGGACTGATTGAGGGACAGACAGAGAATGCAAACCAGTCAACCAGGCAGCCAGCCGGCCAAGGAGACGGACAGACAGCCAGGCATAGATAAGTGGATGGATGGATAAATCGACCGATAGATAGATCAAGACAGAGCTAGATAGATAGACATATAGAGGATGGACACATGCATACATACATATTATGCAGAAAGATAGATAGCAAGGCAGACAGAGATAGATACATAGGTAGGTAGATAGATAGATAGATATGGAAGGTGGCCTGCGGTCCTACCGGACCCAGGTTCAAATCTCCGCTGAGGCAGGGAACAGTTTAAGGATTTGAATTTCATAACAGGCATACTTTACCGATCTACCAGAAGACCCGCCGACATGTCGTAAAAATACCCCCACTAATACCAATACACCAGTCCTGTATGAGACAGCTCTAGCTTGTATTCAGTATGGAAGGTGGGTGTTAGCGCCGAAGTGGTGACATGTGGAGGTGTATGGTATGTAGGAGGACTACTGGGCCTTGGGACCAGGCTGTGAAGCCTATGCCCAGAGTCGAGCATATATATATATATATATAAAAGATAAATTAAGATATAATGAGATAGATAAGCGTATTAACAGATAGATGACAGAGGGAAAGTCAGACAGCCAGACAGATAAATAAACTGACTGGTAGATATATCAGCAAATAGAAAGACTGATAAACAGATTCTCAATGACACCTCAAAAACACTTCATCCCGCACCAAACACACCGGTCCCCCTCTTCCATAGACATCACATATTGTTCAACCACTCTTCTAATCACCACCACCTAGCGGATGGAACCCAGACTCCTTTCAGACCACCTCCCTGTTATTATCATAATAGCTAACCAGTAAAAAAAAAAAAAAAAAAAAGCGATCGCAAGTCACGTAACATAAACTACAAGGAAGTAGACTCGAAAAAAAATCACCAGAAAACAGAACACTTCATCACATTAAACAACACCCCCATCACCAACACTGAGAGGCACATTACGAAATTAGACAAGATCATATTATACACTGGCATACGCCATATTCCACAAGACCACCGAAGATATTAGAAACACAGCCTTTACACCGGAGATTGCCCGCCTCATAAAACAACGAACTCAAACATAATTCTCTTTTCTAGCACACACAAGACACCATCACAAGGCTCCAGCAATTAAACAATGAAACTGACAACAAAATTTACATTTAGTTGATGCTGTTGAAGGTTGTGTTCCTTAGATTCTGGTACTCATATCTGATCTTGACTCTGTCTTATGATGGGCTCATTCAAACTTAAGCCTGATTCCCATTTTCCCCTGCTCTTCACATGAGTTATTCTATTCAGTGGTGAAGGCTACATTCCTTCCCAAGGCAACTGTAATTCATGTTCCTCTAAGTTCTTTTTTTTTTCTTTATAATCTGCTTCAGGTTACTTCATTTCCTGTTCTTGTTAATGGTTCCCTTCTCATGGTGATTTTTTTTTTTTTTTCAGATTCCTTCCTGTTATCCCATGAGTACATGTCGGTATCTTTTAATTTTTCTTTAACTCTTGATCGCTGTTCTTTAGTTCTTCCTACCACTCACTTGTGTTCTTCATATCCGTTCACTGTGCTTCCAAGTGCGGCTGTCCTGTGTAAGGCTGCCTTGGTTCGGCAGTTTTGTTAATTATCTGAGTGTACCTTCACACCAGCGCCCAATATGTCACTTTTTCGTGTTCGTGTTGTTCATGCCCAGTACTTCTGCATTCGTGAAACCTTGTCATTAGTGTTACTTGTTCTGGTCATCCTGTCGGTTCTGTGCTTGTCCAAGGGTAGTAGTAGTAGTAGTTGTTCCCTTGGCAGGCTGGGCGAACAGCTCCCGAGTCCCTAAGGAAGGCCATGGTCGAGACCGGGCTTTCCCACAGAGTTCTCAAGGAGTGTATGTTGTGTTGTTGGCGTACGTGATTGTATGCAATGCGGTCTTCCATAATGTACGTAATAGTATGGAGTGCTGTGTTACATTTTGGACAGGCATCAGCGACGGAGTCATCCAGCCTCTTCTGATAACTTAAGAGGGCTGGATGATGCCCACATCTCAGCCTGGCCAGGTGGACCCTGTCCTCACGAGGGAGATAGGATTCAGAAGGGTGGATATCAGGAGGCCGTGTATGCAGCTGTGTGTTGTCTTTAAGTGACTGAATGGAGAGGCGAGTGATTTGAGTATGGATATGCTTCTGGAAGCTGGTCTGAGGCGGGCGAGGGGGGAGAGATGACAGTATTTGTATATGATATCGTGTCCTGGGTGTTGTTTTGATGTTCCTTGGTGTGTGTGGATGTGCTGCCATGTAGTGTAGTGGATGGTGTGGGTTTGTGGAGGCTTCAGCGAGAATTTGGGTGCCTCTCATGCCTAGATGATCCTTGACTTTGAGGACTTTGGTTTCTTGATGTAGGTGCTCTGTGGGTGTAGTACCTGTGCAGCCTGAGATTATTTTTAGGACCTTGTTGTGTATGGTCTGTAGAATGTAGTAGTGTGTTTTAGTGAGGTTAGGTGCCCAACCAGGGCTTGCATATTTTCATCATAGAACGTAAATATTGTTTGTATACTGTGGTGGTGGTTACTTTGTTGTGTCCAAATGTTGTATGGGCAAGTGACCTCAAGGCATTGAGTCTTGGTGTTATTTTATATTTAATGTTTGTGATGTGCTGTTTAAATGACATTGATGTATTGTATGTTACACCAAGGATTTTGTGTGTGTGTGTGTGTGTGTGTGTGTGTGTGTGTGTGTGTGTGTGTGTGTGTGTGTGTGTGTGTGTGTGTGTGTGTGTGTGTGTGTGTGTGTGTGTGTGTGTGTGTGTGTGTGTGTTAGGGGAGTGTTGTTTATGGTGAGGTGTGGAATGTGACTGTGTTCTGCTGTCCACTTTGTGAGAAGGGTCACTGTAGATTTGGCTGGAGCTATTTTGAGCCTGTTTGTGGTGAACCATTCGTGTAGTGTATTGAGGTAAGGTTGGAGGATCTGTGCAGCTGTGTGTGCATTTTGGTGTGTACATATAAGTGTTATGTCGTCTGCATAGGAAGCTATGTGTATCTGTGGTGTGTGGCATGTGAGTATGTCGTACATGTATAGGTTAAAGAGTGTACGGGACAAAACAGATCCTTGTGGGACGCCGTTTGTGAAGTTTCTGATGTTCGAAGACTGACCGGCAAATGTTACATGTGCACATCTGCCTCCTAAGTAGTTTGCCTGCCATCTTTTTGTGTTATTGTGCATGTTTGTGTTGAATATTTTGTTCGTGAGGTTGTGGCGGGGGATGGCATCAAAAGCTTTCCTAATGTCTAGTGTGACTAGAAGTGTTCTGTGTGGTGACGTAGCTGAATTCATGCTATCAAGACTTCTTTGTGTAAAGTCTGTAAGAAGAGTGTAGTGGCCTAAAACCATGTTGTGATGGGGCTTGTGGGGTGTGAGGGGTAACTAGTTGTAATACCAGTCGTTCAGTGACTTTGGAGGGGGAGCAGAGGAGTGTGATGGGGCTGTGTGAGGAAGGTAACGTGGGGTCTTTGTTGAGTTTGGGGATAGTGATGATAATGCGATGCTTCCAGATGTTGAGTATTATGTTGTGTGAGTAGATATAGTTTGATATGTTTGTGAGTTCTTGTATTCCTTGTGGTCCAAGGTGTTTAAAGTGAATGTTGCTTATGTTGTCCGGTCCACAGGCAAATGAGTGCTTAAGGTTGCTTCGTCTGGTTGTAAGTGAAAGGTGCGAAGTCTGGGTCTGTGGGGAACTGTCTCTTACTTCGGATGATACGTCGGTCGTCGCGATGAGGCTTTAGATAGCTGACATGTGAAATGCGATTGATGAGAGTGCTTGTTGTTTGTCTGTAGAAATGGTGTCTGTGTTTGTGTTGGCAGCGTGTGATTGTGTAGTGTTGCCGTTGGAGAATGTGATGCTTTTTAGTGATTTGTAGAGTTTGCTGGTGTTTGTTTTGTGGTCAAATGTTTGGAGATAATTATTCCAGTTTAGTGTTTGCTGTTCTTATATCGTATTATTTATTTGAGTGTTGAGTTTTTGTATTTGTTGTACGGCGTCTTGTGTATGAGGTGTTGGGGAGTGTCGTTGTATGTCCTGTTGACTGATAAGGCCTTGAATTTCTGGTGTGAAGTTGGGGTTGTGTCTCTTTCTGTTGCCTCTAGGGATGTGTCTTTTGTCTGCGATTTGTATAATTGTATTGAATGTGTGCACAGCGGTGATGATGTTTGTGATGGATGTACTGTTTAATGTTTCGAAATGTTGTTCTGTTTCAGTTGTGAAGGCCTCCCAGTTGGCTCTCTTATAATTAGTGTATGTGGGTCTGTGACCAGCTGGGGTGAATCTGGTTTTGGTAGTGATGATGATTGGGAGGTGACCAAATCCAAAGGTTTTGACCACTCTCCAGGATGTTGTGGGGGTGAGGTTTAGGGATCAGAAGGTGATGTCTGGGGATGATGGGAGGAAGAGGGCTTCGTGTGGGATATGGGTATGTCGATGGAGATTATTCGGTAAGGAAAGATGATCTGTTTGGGATTGTAGTACCAGCCCTCTGTCTGTGTCAGGGTTGTTGACATGCCAGGCCGACGCCTTGGCGTTAAAATCACCACCCAGGATGATATTGGGTATGTTAGTGATGTGGTGTATTTGTGGAGAGTAATTGTGTGGTACTGTGGGGGACGACTGAGGGGGAATGTATGTGTTGGCGATTGTTATGTGATTTGTTACCAGTACGCATTTTACTTGATTGTATTGCTGTTGTGGTGTCATGTGGGGGGCGAAGTGACTTTGTGTTTGCACTGGTGTCTGAAAAGTTGATGGATTTGTGTACCACTGTGATGAGTCCACCGCCACCTCCGTCGGCCCAGTCTTGTCTTATGGTGATGAAATTGTGAAATATAGGTGTTTTTCGTGTTCTGTATAGTTTTGTTTCTTGTAAGATGGCAATATGTATGTTTTGTTGTTTGATGAATTGTGTAAATTCTTGTTTTCTGGGGTTTATGCCATCTATGTTTATCTAAAGGATGATTATGTTGTGTGTGCGAAGTGTGTTGGCTGCTGCAGCACGGGAGGGAGGTGGTGGTGTGGGTGGAGGGGAAGCGGTAGGGGAAGGTTGTGATGGAGGTAAGGGTTGGGGTGGATTAGGATGGGGTGGAATGGAAGGGGTTGGGGGATTGGATGGTAAGATCGGTGGATTAGGCTGAGGAGGTGTGGAGGAAGTAGGAGTAGGGTTGGTGGGGGGTTAGTGGGTGGGGGGAAGGAACATAAGGAGCAGGTCCAAGTGTTTGTGTAATGTTTTCTGGATAAAGGTGTTGTCAGGTGTAATGGGTCCAGTTCTAGCACGAACTGCACTGAAATGAACCCTTTGTGTGTCGGCTCGACGTGATAGGTTTCGAGCATGTTGGACATATGTATTTGTTGGTGGGTCCTGGATTGCTCTCAATGTCCCCGGCAAGAAGAAGTTGTTGAGAAATGACCACCGGGGAGTCATTTCTCGGTGTAGAAAAAACGGTGTTGTATGTGTTGTGCTGAGAGATGTGGTACTTGCCCGGGCGACCGAAGCCCAAGAGTTGCACACGGCGCCAGATACTGGTGCTGCCATATTCACTTTTGTTTCCACTCCTACCAGTCATTAGTTCGTAGTTGGTTCCCTTTCCATAGATAACTTTAAACCTGTTAATGTGTCATTAAAGCTCACGCTTCCTTCTGAGAGGCTTACACTGCTGGATCATGTTAATGACAGTGATATCAGAGATAATCGTATGTCTCTTTCATCCACACACTTGATGTAGTGCTACCTACTTCTTTCTTCACCTTTATCACCGTTTTTCTGTGTCTGCCCTCTCTATTCCTATTTCTTCCATCTTTCTGTCACCAGCTGGTACTCTTCTTTCCTTTTCAGGTGTCTTTACACTGAGTGATAAGCCAAATGGTTTCCTGTAAGTCAAAATGCCAATTACGACACTGGGTGGTAACCGTATAGCCAACCAAAAAGGGTTCCCTGGGTATTAACATGTGGGCTGGCGGAGGGTTTGTGCCCTTCACTGCAAAACCACTAACTCAAAGACAAGCTGCCTCCCCTTATAAGATTATGGCACCTGGTTCTAGATACAGTAGATGGATAGATAGATCTCCTAGATAATCATATGTCTTTCCTTATTACCAGATCTTGGATGCGTCCTCATTTTGCTTTTCCTCAGATTGCCTGGTTTGTGTCTGTGTCTGATTTGCCTGGTTGTGTGTGTGTGTGTGTGTGTGTGTGTGTGTGTGTGTGTGTGTGTGTGTGTGTGTGTGTGTGTGTTTTCTCTGTTGTGTCCATCATTTTAAGGCCAGGCTGCAAGAGATTATGTGGCTATAGGGACTCTCGCAGGAGACACAGCAAAAAAACAGCATACGGGAGTTTCTCGCAGATCTTGTGCGTTCTAACTTTGATGCAGACATTGTACTCTCTCTCTCTCTCTACTCTATATATATATATATATATATATATAAATATATATATATATATATATATATATATATATATATATATATATATATATATTATATATATATGTATATATATATATATATATATATATATATATATATATATATATATATAGATAGAGAGAGAGAGAGAGAGAGAGAGAGAGAGAGAGAGAGAGAGAGAGAGAAAGATAGATAGATAGAAAGATATATATATATATATATATATATATATATATATATAACTATATATATGCATATATATATATAACTATATATAACTATATATATATATATAGATAGATAGATAGATAGATAGATAGAAAGATATATATATATATATATATATATATATATATATATATTACTGGTACATTCTTTAATGAGTATGTGACATACAGTACATGTGTTTCTAGTGGACTCTAACGTTTTATACGATTACGCATATTGCACAGTGTATAGCTTAACGGTGTTCTTCACGTGTAGGAAATACTACTTGTCATCTGTCCTGTTATTTATTTATATATTTTTTCTTTGGTGACTTTACTTAGTAATTGTATGATGCTTAGCATCTGTATCATAAGCTTGTTTTAGTTGGCATTATTTATCCCTTTATTTTACCTTGTATTTTTACCGAGTTGTCTGCAGATTGATTTCGTTCTATCCTTATTCTCAGGGGCGTCATTTAGGGGGGGGGGGAGCGTGGGGCGCTCGCCCTCCCCCAAGCTTTCTGAGGGGGCCCCCATATCAACTACAATTAATGGGAAAAAAAAAAAAAAAGGTTAACACCGTGATATCAAAAATAATTTGTATTTTGCCTCAATACATTTTGATTGAAATATATCGTGTGTGTGTGTGCGTGTGTGTGTGTGTGTGTGTGTGTGTGTGTGTGTGTGTGTGTGTGTGTGTGTGTGTGTGTGTGTGTGTGTGTGTGTTCTTACCTAATTGTATCTTTACAGGAATTAGTCAAGCTTGTACTATCCTGTGTATTAAATTCTTTTCATCATACAAAAAAACTACCTCCCCTACAAGTACGAAGGAATGTTGCCTCCCATGCATTATTTTACAGATATTTTTATAGCAAATGTTCAGACGAAGTTGCGTCCGTGGTGCCACCTCTCCATGCTCTCCCTCGTGCTACACGGGCATCTGGTAGCGCTCATAACTGGAATGTCACTCAGCCATGTTGCAGAACTTCTGCCTATCACAATTCTTTCATTCCCCGACCTGCATCTCTCTGGAACTTGCTTCCCCAGAGTTGTTTCCCTCCAAACTTCAACCTGCAGCTGTTCAAGTCTAACTGTTACAGATATTTTATGAACAGAGGACACCAGTAATCTGCTGTATGGAGTATTTTTTTCATTAATTTGTTTTTCCTTCCTCTGATCTGTTATTTTAAAAAATCATACATATTCTTAAATTTGTGAATAGTTTTGGCACACACTATTTCATTTGGCAGTGCATTCCACAGATCAATTGCCCTATTTGGGAAACTAAATTTCCTTACGTCTTTATCGCCTCTCTTTTTATGTAATTTTTTAGCAGTGTCCTCTTGCTGATGCTTCCCCATAGGTTATATAATTATTAATGTTTATTTTCTCTTTCACTGAAATACATTTATATAGCATTATCATGTCTCCTCTTTTCCTTCTCTCCTGTAGTGCTGGTAGATTCAGTTTCTCTAGTCCTTCTTCGTAGCTTAGATCTTTTAAGCTTGGTACCCATCTTGTAGCTTTGTACTTCTTGAATCTTATGTATGTGATTTTGAGATAAGGATTCCAGACTACTGATGCATACTCCAGGGTTGGTCTGACGAATGATGTTCTCATCTTTCTCAGAATGTCTTCATTTATATATGTGAATATTATTCTCATATTAGCAAGCAATGTATACATGTTGCATACCTTTTCCCTTTCTGATATGTGTAGGTTGATCTTCCTAACTTATAATCCCAATCTGGCCTTTTCTCACTTTTACCAAACTTAATACATGACACTTGTCCACATTAAATTCCATTTGGCATTTATTGCTCCATTCATGAAGCTTATTTAATTCCTCTTGCAGCTCTTTGCAAGAATCTGTTAGTAATTTTCCCTTGCATTTTTGGATCATCCTCAAATATTTTTAGATAACTTCCATTCCCAATGTTACTATATATATATATATATATATATATATATATATATATATATATATATATATATATATATATATATATATATATATATATATATATATATATATATATTATGTGTGTGTGTGTGTGTAATAATCACAATAATTTATTAGGTATATTAAAGGATGTCAATGTAAATATGTTTCTAGCCCGCTGTCCAGTTAAATTCAGTATCGAGCTCCCTTTTTCATTGTGTTCTAGCTATCATTAAAAACTTTTATTCATCTAGGGAAGTCCGTACCTGTAGAAGGAGTCTTGAGAGCTCATTTAGAACAGTGGTTCCTAAAGTAGAAGGTGGTCGGGAAAGATCCAGGGGGAACGGTGGGACATTGAGGAAAAAGGGGGCGGTAGGGGGGCGGTAGGGCGGCATCAGAACCAGATAAGCATTTTTATTCTTTTACAAAATCTGTATGACAAAATCTATGTCACAAACACTTAAGTGACATTTATGCTTTACAAAGTATAAAATTAACATAGAACTGTACACGAAAGCATGGTTTTATTTTATTTTGTGGTTAGAAGTCGGAGTTAAAAGTTCGGACGTTCGCCAGTGCTAGAATATCCATTAGTGTGTGTGTCAGGAAGTAACTGGTTTGACAAATAATTATATAAAGCATATATATTTGTTTATTGATTTAATTTCCTAAATATAGCTTTGCATGGGGCTTCAAAATGCTCGCTCGCCATCCCACCCATGTGGGGAAGTGGAACTAGGGGGGGGGCTCCTAAATAGCCTATCCCCCCCCAAGGACAATCGAAATGACGCCCCTGCTTAATCTGTTAATTTACTACCCACTTATTGCATTATGTTCCTTATAATGTTAGTACAAGCTGCTTATATTTCTATAATTTGATAATTCAATATATAATTATAATTAAAAAGATTTGTTTGCGCTTATTTTGCTACCAATTGTTCTTATATTTTATTCTATCCTAGGTGCCTACTGTTCCTTTCTTCTTCCCGATAATTTTGTGTCGCATTTCCCCATTATTCCTTGAATACGTTCCTTTGATTCCTTTGATTTTCATGTGTTAGTGTACTATATACAGTATGTACAAGTTATGTATATATATTTATTTCAGTTTATTTTCTCGTATTTTTAACTACTCTTCTTTAATAATATTTTGAATTGTAGTGTGCAAATATTTAACATCTTTAAATATTAAGCACCTACTCGTCCATTATTTCTTTGATTTCTTTAAAATATAAAAAAATTTTATTGTTTAACTTCCTTATCTTCTTCATAATAGTATTTTTTTTTTTGCTTTCACTTTTGCCAGTTCTTAATTGAATGCATTCTGCATTTTACATTCATAGTCTTTGTTTTCTTATTGACACTCTATCACATTTTTCCTTCTTACTTAATCGTTGTTTGGTCACTGATACTACATGTGTCGGTAGCCACATAAAGGTGGCCGAGCATTGGTTCTACAGCACTACAGTATCTTATTTATATGTACAGTGTATACTGCATATATGCAGTAATGTCTGTTATGTACAGTGTGTAGGGTTGTGTTTCACCTGACTCCGAGATTCTGCTGATTGCGTGCTGAGGTGTAGAAGCTCGAAAGGTTTGCTGACTTAATTGGACGTATGACATTGTTAGATTCAGTGCTATGACGCCACCTCCATTTTACGGTCAGTCTCTGGCCAAGTCTCACAGCGAAAGGGCTACATTTTTTCATTTTTTCAACCTCCAGCTAACAAAGGACAGAAACGGGATCGTTAGACTTTTAATATCAACGACCGTAAGATAAAGCAGTATTTTAAGCTGTCACGCTGTTTATATATTTTTGAAGAAATTGTGCTCTTGCTTTCATTAGATGAATTTGTTATTTTTTTTTTATTTTCATGTGTCCGACTCTGGGCATAGGCTTCACAGCCTGCTCCCAAGGCAAAGTAGTCCTCCTACATACCATACATCCCTAGCACGGATGGGGCTAAAGAAAGCTAAATCTGGAAGTCTCTCCTTAGCTGGCTGCAATATTCTGAAAACAGCAAAAATTAAATAGAAGTACAGTGAAAGACAAACGTTGTGTCCCGATTTTGTCCGAGGATAAAGTGTAACATGTGAAACATTATGAGTGCTCTACCACAGCTACATAATTGTGGTTGGCTAGCCTGACTTTCCTCAAGCTTCACATCTGCTGCTGAGGAGATAGCAGTATATAAGCGAACCCAGGAAATTTCGAAGCCTTAATATCTATTGGCGAGAACTGCCGTGTCCGAGAGACGAAACGTGAACGGTCAGGTGATGACTGCTTGGCCGTTACATACTAGTTCTGCAAAAAGTCATGCAGACCTAATATTCGAGTATACCTTGGTATGGACAGGGCAAAACAACATGCGTTCATCTACTGGGAAGATGAGATTGGACATGATATTCCTATATTCAGGAGGAAAGAATCCCGAACAGATAATTCAGACATTAGGTGTAAGCAAAATAACTGTAGAAAGGTGAATTAGGAGCTTTCGGGAGGGAGGCACAATGGACAGCAGTATTGTTCAGGTCGTCCTAGTGTTACCACACATTACAGGACCAGGAATTAATTATAATGATGGAAGGTAACACCTGTAAGGAGTGCTTATTCCGTAAGAGAAGAATTGCACCTAGAATGAAGCACACGAATGACTGTGCATAGACTTCAGTCTTCTGGGTTATGTGTTCGATCTCCAGAGTGTTTAGTCGAGGAGCCAACTTTCAAAAGAGGACTAGAAATAAGTTTGTTGCAACACCCACTACACATTTGGTTTGTCACTTCAGGCTGCTTAGGGGATGCCTCTGGAAAATTTCTAGTCATGATGTACGGTTGAATTGCGGTATCGCTAAAATATTATAACCAATTTTCCACTGAAAGGATTGGCGGCCGAGGAATAAAACAACAAAATTTATATTTTGCAAAAAGTGTATTATTGTGTGATCCATGATGTTTATTATGCTGCCATTGTTTTGCTATGTAAGATGATTAATATGTATGATTGTCTCAGATCATTATCATCATCAACAACATCATCAGTGGAGTCACTGGACGAAACTTTGCATGGATTTTGGAGCCTGTACCTCCCGTGCAGTTACAGGCTTCTGTGCTTGGCATATCGTTACGTTTGCAGGTGCAAACGTGGTTTTGCTGGCGTGCTGACTTCCGACACTTCCGATTGCATATGATTATATCCAAAAGTCCTACAGGAGCTGGACCCTTTGACATGAGCGAGGGCTGAGCATCATTGCCTGTTGACTGCCAGCCATGCCCGTCTGGCTCTGGTAATGCTTGTTGTGCGTGCAGTGACTTTCTTCCACAAGAATGCCTGATAATTTGCTCGTTGTATGTGCAGATGGAGGCTGTCCGATGCAGGTGGCAAACATTCACTTTTCTGCCGCTGCTGGCAGAACATTCAGTAACGGACTTCATCTGCTGTGTTGCCTGCATCCTTAGATGTGGTGTACAGAGAACTCATATACTTCTTGCATGCACGGACAGTAATCTCAATGGGTGGAATGGCATCTCCCAGCTAGGGGATGTTTCTCAGGTGATTCTCAGCATTCTGCAGTTTCCTCAAAATGGTCTTCCTCCCGGTGCCACTCAGTGCACTTGTGGAGTCACATCCTGTCAGTGCATGTAGTGCTGGTAGTGCGTTGCATACAACTGGACTTATGGCCAACACTATATCATGGATGAGAATAAAGCTCGGTTTGTTCTTCACCCCTGTATGAAACCATAGTTTGCGGCACGTCATAGCACTGTATATGTGTACACAGACAACTACAACATCCGTGTATAGTGACTGCACGATGATCTTCCGTGGTCAGATGAAGCATGGTGGGCATGCAGAAGCCTTGTTGACTGCCTCTTCGTGGTCGGACTCTGGTGAAGTCAGCTGGGTTACATGTTCTCCTGTGATCAGCTTAGTCATTTCCATTCCTGAACCCCCGCCAAGGATCATCTGTTTGCTGGTGCAAGTTGATCTGGTGATGTGCTGCTCCACCTTTCAAAGAGGAAAACAAAGAGGTTGGTTTTGTTGCATGGACTGTCATTGTATTTGTCCCACTGTTTGAAAAAAGGAGTACTAGGTCCAGAGATCTTGATTTCCAGTGCTGTAGACGAACCTCGTCGCCTACGTTCTGCAGGTTTCATAGAGTTGGATAGTCATACCGATCGAAGACATCTTCCCTGTTGCAGCCATTGTTCCCCAGTAATGCCGACATAATATCGTAGTACTTATCAGCCAGTTCTCCAAATGTCTTCTCACCACCAGACTTAACCATGCCGCTTATGGCCATTGCACCTACGATATAGGCTGTTGGGAGTGGTTCTTCATTCAGGGGAAATGTCGGCAACGGCTCTGCCTTTGTCTCCAGCTCTGCCAACAGCTCACATTTCACATTCTTGCACAGAATGCCATCGGAATGTGCCAGAGCACAGGGCACAGACAACAGCTCATACCCCAGGACATTTTTCAGGATTACATTTCAGGTCTTGGCGACAATGAGGAGCCTGCCGAAGATATCCCGATCAGCACTGACAGTAGTTGTCTTGTCCTTGGCTGATTTAATAGTCCTCTCATTTGACACTGATGTAAATGTCTTGATGTTCACATACGCAAGGTGTCCTTGAAACTCGTTTAATTGGTGTCAAGACGGTTAGAAACAAAGACCTTCTACAGTATTAAGGTGCGGATATTTAAAAAATATATGGTCTACATTTGACAAAAAAGTTTCAAAATAAAACATTGTTCATTATTCGTAAAAGTTATTCTTCACATGTAGATCTTCATATCTAGAATCAGTAAGTCTAACTTTATTGGAAACAGTTTCATCAACAAATACCTGTGGACGTTTGACTTGCAAATGAATTCGAAAAAAAAAAAAAACTCAGTTTCTGCACTTTTCAATATTTTTATTGGTGCTTGCATGGGCGTAGCCAATGGGGGGAAGGGGAGGGGGGGTCAAAGCGCCATGCCCCCATCAATCGAAATAAGGCTATGATAAAAGTTAGGTGTAAAAACTCAAAAGCGTCAAAGCAAGTGTGTGAACTAAAAAACGATGTGTTCCCAGACTATATTTCTGGCTACGCCAATAAGTTTTTGAGTAACCACATAAATATTAAATTGTTATGCTGCAACACAATAATAATTTACTAATATCAACAACATCAATTTGACTAATAGGTTGCCTTCAGCAACGACGTACAACAAATATATCTGAATTTCGTGTTTTATGCTCCGGCCGCCAAACGTTTAGGTTGAAAATAGGCTGTAACTTTTTAGTGATACTACAATTCAACTGTACATCATGGCTAGAAATGTTCCAGAGGCATCCCCCAAGCAGCCTGAATTGACAAACCAAATGTACAGAGGGTGTTGCACGAAACCATTTTGAGCTGGTTCTGGCTCCTCGACTAGTGGGATTCATTTTGCCACTCATAACAAAACGTTCGATTATCATTATATACTAACTCAATCCTCATATGTAACAACGTTGTTTGATGACAGATAATGAAAATCACGGCTTATAATTACCAACTGATTGCCTACCTAGCAGAAGTTAAATTAATACATAAGTAGAACCCACATCCAGACATGTCTTTAGATAATTGAATTTCAGTGTTCCTAAAATGATATTAAAAAGAAGTGCTGAGAACTAATATCGTCATATACAGAATAAAATTAGCAGTCGGAAAAACACAACTATATGTACGAGTATTTTTTACCTCCGTCAAGGAGGGTATGTTTTTACCCCGCGTTGGTTTGTTTTTCTGTATGTTTGTTTGATGCTATCAAGATCATTCAAAAAGTTATAAACGAATTTTGATGAATTTTTATGGAAGGGTGGGCCATGGTCCAAGGAGGAAGCGAATAAATTTCGGGCCGGATCCGGATCCGGAGTATCAAGCACAATATCTCTAAAAGTTCTCAATTATTTTCATTAAAATTTTGTGGATAGGTGGATCATGGACCAAGAAAGAATTGATTAAATTATGGGGCGGATCCGAATCCGTACCCGTATTCGGGAATACCCCAAAAATATTGAACGGATTTTGATGAAATTTTGTGGAAGGGTGGGCCATGGGCCAACGAAGAGATAATAAAATTTTGGGGCAGGTTCGGATCCGGATCCGGAGAATACCGCAAAATATCTCCAAAAGTTCTCAAAGAATTTCGATGAAATTTTGTGGAAGGGTTGGCCATGGACTAAGAAAGAATTCGTTGAATTTGGGGCGGATCCGGATCTTATATCCACGGATCTGGATCCGGATCCTATATGCACGGATCTGGATCCGGATCCTTTTTAATGGCAATGGCATTAGCGGAGGTATGCTCGTTCTGAGCGCTTTCTAGTTTCGCTTTGTTACGAAAAATATGCTCGCATCCACAGGTTCGTCACCTGGAACAAATGGTAACTCGCGTCAGTGCCTCCAACCGTCCATATGACGCAAAGCAAAATGTACCAAAACTTTAGCATTGCAGCAGATATTTTAATCACATTTCAGGACACGACTTTTGTCTTTGTACGTCAACACAGTGAAGCGGTCAAAACTGAGACGGCCAAGGTGTAAGCAAGGCCCAAATTTCTGGCAATATCTTTTGGATGATTAAGCTGTAGTTACCCCACTTGTTGTGAGAAAGAGAATTCAGCAACAAGGTAGGGAGGCCAAAGACATTTTGCTCTCATCACGGGTTTCAGGGAAGGCTGCCAGAAAGAGTGTTTGATTACGCTGTCGTCTACTCACTTGCAAGGCTCTAACCGTGAACGTTAAATGTAATCGGCCGGCACGAAACATTAGAATGGAAGGTGGGAACCAGAACACGTTTTTTCTTGTCATGGGTTGTGCAAATGATTTTCAGAAATTAGGGACTTTTTCGTTCTTTGACGATTTTATTTTACTGATGCGACCTCAACTCCTTCAGTGTGATGACGATTTATCTGATCCAGTGTGGCAGGAATGAAACGATATTTATTAATACTGGAAGGATCTACGAGATTGAAGGAGCACCAGAACCAAGTCTTCGTATCACTGCTACTACGATAATGCAGATCTCATATCAGTGTGGCTGCCATAACACGGCTTTCGGAATTAACAGGGATGGAAATCGTCTCCATAAGCCCTCTCAAGACACATGAATTTCCATTATCAGTGTGGTTGGCATAAAAACTGCATAGCCTAGGAATGGCTACTTGTACTGACGGGTCTAAATGATATATTTCTTTGCTGAATTGTCTCGTAACACATTTTCCTTAACAATTCACTCAGCAAATGACATATCAGTACGGGTAAAAACCGATATAAATAACATGCAAGACAATATTACAAAAAGCAAAATAAGTCGCCAAGGATGAGTGATACGAAATCGGCTATATGTACTCACGACCCCTTTTTCAAAATTCCAAAACACACTCGAGCCCCCTACCGAAAACCGTTTCAGTTTTACAAATTTTTCTGAGAAGGAAAAGGGAAGGAAGGGAAAACAATTATTAAATTGTCAATTATTGCGAAGTACCTCTACCAAGGGTATCAATATCTCTTAAGGCTTTTCGACCCCCACCCCCAGGCTATCCTCCGCGTCCCCTTGGTGGGTCGCCTCCCACAGGTTGAAACCCCTGGGCTATAAGTTTCTCTGTCGTCTGAGTGTGTGTGTGTGTGTGTGTGTGTGTGTGTGTGTGTGTGTGTGTGTGTGTGTGTATAAAATAAATACTGCTGAATATTCCACTGTATGTGTGGCGAAATGCTGAAGCACGGGAGAGAGACTGTAGAAGAATGGATATGGAAGATGTGCAGATTGGCCTGGGAGGAAGGTAGAGTCCTGGAGGATTGGAAGTCAGTATAATTATTCCCCTATACAAACGAGAGGGGAAAAAGAAGTGTGTGGCAGCCATAGGGGCATATGTCTTCTCACTGTAACAGGAAAAGTATATGGTAGGATACTTACTAACAGATTTAGGGAAATAACAATTAGTTGGGGAAGAATAGGGAGGTTGTAGGAAAGGAAGAGGTTGTGTAGATCAGTTACTCATTCTTAGGTCTTTAGTGGAAAAGATTCTAGAGAAGGGAAAGAAGTTGTATGCAGCTTTCACGGATTTGGAGTAGGCATATGATAGATAGGATAGACAAGGAATGTAGAAAATATCAAGAATATATGGAATACATGGGAAGCTGTTGAATGGTGTGAATATTATGTATGGGGGTGCCACGGAGGCAGTGCATGTGGGTGGTGAACTGAGAAAAGTTTTCTATCTGAATGTTGGATTGAGACAGGAATGCGTCATGACTCAATGGTTGTTCAGTCTGATTGTGGATGGGATTATAAAAGAGACAAGAAGTAGAGCAGCGGATGTTGGAGTGGCCCTAATGAGAGAGGCCAGTGTTTGGAAACTTCCTGTTCTGTTGTTTGCAGATGATACCATACTGTTAAGTGTTGATGAGGGGGAACTGCAAGGCTTGATGAATGAGTCTGGGAGAGTGTAGGAAAGTGAATCTTAAATTGACTCTAGGGAAGATAAAAGTTGTGGTTTTCGAGAGAAATTAAGCCACTAATGTACAGTGAGGCAGGATTGTAAAGGAATGGAAAATGTGAGTGCTGAGTAAGATGACAGTTTGGAGGATGAAGTGCTTGGAAGGGTACAGCATTGGAGAAACGTTGTTGGTTCTTTGAAAGCAATGATAAGAAACAGAAATATGAACATGGAACTACAATTCTCTCTGCATTACAGTTCTGTGATATCAACTCTAATGTATGGAAGCGATGCTTGGACATTGTTGGAAGGACGCTTGCCATGAGTGAGAGCAATGGAAATGAGTTATCTGAGAGTAACACGTGGAGTTACATGGAGAGATAGACAGACGAACGTAGGAAGTGAAAGAGCATTGTGGTCTGGATGTGGATGTGATAGAAAGCGTTAGGAGAAAATTAATACTCGAAAGTGATTTGGCCATGTGGAGGGAAAAGAGAGTGAATATGAGTGAGGTGGATTGAGGGTGCGGGAGGGTGCAACCGAAGATGCGATGAAGGGATGGAGTGGAGAAGTATATGAGATAGGGGTGTGTAAGTTGGAAGGAGGACAGCATAAAAACAAGGGACTGGGCGACATGAAGGCAATTTGTTTATAGCCACCACTTACAGGATTAAAACGTCTGGCTATAGATAGATAGATAGATATAGGTTCCCATCCTCGATGACTTGTCATAAATTATGAAGTTTCCTTGTCCGAATGATGCCAAAGGCCAAGATTATGTAAGTTTCCTTCCATGTGGACTTGGATGTTACTGAAAATGCGAAATGTTTTGGAAGGTGAAATCATGCCATGACCTTCAGATTACACTGTTCTACAAAATATAAGTTGTTTGCTTCTTCAACAAAAATATATGTTTTTGGAATAAAACTGAATGCTAAATAATAATAATACTAATATGACTAAGAAACTACTGACCGGTTAAGGTTATTCTGTAAATACAGTGTTCATATTTTAAATGTGACCAATTGTTGTATATATTTAAAGGAAAACAAAAACATGGTATTGAAAATAACTTAAACAAGTGGTGCCGGGCACAACAGGCCTCGCCCGACAGCAGTTATTTTCTATTTATCTATCTATCTATCTATCTATTATCAGAAACCTTAATCTTGTACGGGGCTGCCACAAGCTAATCGCCTCCATGTCGTCCTGTCCTCCGCCATTTCACTGACTTGCTCCCAGGTCACGCCCTCTCTCTCATATACCTCTCCACTCCAACCCTCCATCTTATCCTTGGCCTCCCCCTCCCTCTTCCCTCCTCCACCTCACTCACATACATTCGCCTCGTCAGTCTCTCGCTCTCCATCCTCTCCACATGGCCAAACCACTTCAATGTGTTTCTCCTAACGCTTCCTATTGTATCCACATCCACACCACAACGTCCCTTCACTTCCTTATTTGTCAGCCTGTCTCTCCATGTGACTCCATAGGCTCCTCTCAGATAACTCATTTCCTCTGCTCTCACTCTTGACTTGTGTCCCTCCAGCAAGGTCCAAGCTTCACTTCCATAAGTTAGAGTTGGTATCACATACTGTCATGCAAAGGCTTTGTCACTTCCATGCTCACTTCCCTACTTTCAAGGAAACAGCAACCTTTCTTCCTTATCGTAGCCTTTCAAGCACTTCACCCTCTAAGCTCCATCCTTAATCATCATACTACCCAAGTACTTAAGCGCACTCACATTTTCCATTTCCTCCTCATCCAACCTCACTGTATATTCACTGACTTTATTTCTCTTGAATACCATAACTTTGCTCTTCCCTACGTTCACCTTTAGATTCAGAGTCTTACACACTCTCCCAACCTCATCCACCAAGCCTTGCAGCTCCCCTCTGTCTTCACTTAACAACACAGTTTCATCTGCAAACAACAGTACAGCGAGTTTCCAAACACTGCCCTTTCTCATTAGCGCCACTCCAACATCAACTGCCCAACCTTGTATCTCTTTCATAACCCCATCCATATACAGATGAACTGCCATGGAGATATGACACATCTTTTTCAATCCAACCTTCAAACAGAAAAACTCATTCAGTTCACTTTCCACACGCACTGCAGCCTTAACACTGTCATACATATTCTTCTCGACATTCAACAACTTCTCTTTTACTCCACATATTCTTTACTCCATATATATGAATATCCATATAGCCTAATTAGCAGTTATTTTATTGTCGTTAAATACTGGCTCTTTTCTGAATTAGCGTCAGTGCACAATTAAAGTCTAAGCTAATGGCGCAAATGCTTTCAAGTTACGCCCTCTGATAATCCGTGATTTTGCGTTCGACCTTTCAAGGTCACCCAAGGTCAAAGGTTATGCTGCCTAATGAAAGCCCATATGAGACTTCCTATAGTAATAGTAAATATCTCAGTCTTCAACGAATTTATAGTTATACCCCCCTCAATATCCGTGACTTTGAGTTTGACCTTTCAAGGTCCTTTCGGCCAAAGGTCAAGGTACCAATTAAAACCCATATGGGTTCTCCTATACGTTGATAATAGTAAATATCTCTCCATCTTCAACCAATTTCGAGTTATAGCCCCATGAATATCCGTGACTTTGAGTTCGATCTTTCAAGGTCATTGAAGGTCAAATGTCTTGGTGCCAAATGAAAGCCCACATTACGAGTTCCTGTATGTTCCTATTAGTAAATATCTCTATCTTCAGCAGTTTTCAAATTGTAGCCCTCTGAAAACTATGGCCTTGATTTTGACCTTTCAGGGTCACTCGATTACCTCCAAAATTTAATCACTTTCTCGGGGGACCAGTGCCCACATATCTTGAAAGTTTCATGTAATTTCATTCAGTCGTTTTCCATAATAATGCTTACAAAGAAATAAATAAACTCGACCATAAACAATATCTCGTTAGACTCCGTCCGATATACAAGGGAAAATAATAACAATCATTTTTATCCTGCCTCCAAAGAGCACTTTTTAGCCTGTCTCTTGTATATGGCATCAGGTGCATCTCTGCTTGTGGTCCAGCAAAAATCTGCTAGTAGTGATGGATTCCACTCTCCTTGATATCTTTTCTTTTTGTACCAATCTAGACATGTCTTCGTGGAATCTTTCCCCATGCTTGTCACTTACAGCAGCACAATTTTCAGGGAAAACATTGAGCTGCGAATGTAAGAAGTGTATTATTAAGGACATGTTGCAACACAATTGCTTGTACGCTTGCAACATGCTTTCAGTGAGGTGTTGATAGCTTTCATTTCTTTTGTTTCCCAAGAAGCCTTTAACCCGCCCCGTCCTGACCGATTTTCCACCACTGACTCCCCCAATCTCGACCAATTTTGGAAAAAAAAAATTTTTGGCTCAAACCTCCGCTTTTGGTGAGAAACAGAAAATTCATAGAGAAATTGCTCTCCTGAGGTTTAAAATACTGAATACAGATAGCAGTACCCCTTATCTTACTGGGATTTCTATCAGGCTGGCTCCAAAGAAAACGCATTCTATGGGAGGGTAACTATTCCACACCACTCATAAACGGTATTTATTTATATATTTGGTACGAATTAATATGTAGTCCAAGAGTTTATTGGTTTTCATACAGTAATATAGGCAATATGAGCATTGTTTCACTCACCAAACACATCAACATACCTGACCTTTTTTGGCGACATTACCTGAACATCATTTCTGTTTCTTCCTCTAATGCTATGTAAACATCGTCCTCAACATTGTCATCGATTGGGGAATCACTCTGGCCTTGAATTTCGTACTATGGCACGACATGTCTTTTCTTGCCAGGTCACTGGTAACAGGTGAATTGCCAAGACAATGGCGTGTTGGGTGGGGGAAGATCATGCTGGGTAAGGCATTATTCCTGCCTGGCATCTTGTAGAGGAAGGTGTTCCGTGTATAGGCACCAAAAATCAAGGGCGAAATTTGAAAAATGTGCAAATGACAGACCTAGCAATTGCGGTGCATTTATATAAGTCAACAGGACTCAGAGTGACAAAACGTTCAGACGTATATATATGTCAATGGGACACAACGGGTTGACAACCAACCAGAATGCTTCTCATGCTTGCTTTTTTTTACCCTCATCTCCCAATATTTAATCAATGCTTTCATCTCTGAGAGGTTCCCTTATTTGTGGTCCTACAAACACTCCATCCTTGATTTTTGTCTCCCTGAGTTTTGGAAATTTGGTTTTCAGATACTGAAAAGCAGCACCAGTTTTATCCAAGACTTTGAAAAAATTCTTCATTAATCCCACTTTGATATGTAAAGGGCATAGAACCATCTTATTAGGATCTACTAGAGGAAGATTAAGTACGTTATTCGTTCCATGATTCAAAGCATTAAGGGGTGGCAAATATTTCTTGTTCCAGTGAGACTCCCGGGTCTGACTATCTCATAGACAGAGGAAGCAGCAGTATTTCGTGTTGCAGGTTGCAGTCCAAGTAAAATGGAAACAACCTTCAGATCACAACAAAGCAGCCAAGTATGCTGTTCACAGTTAATATAATGCAACAACTCTTTCAAGTTTTCATATGTTTCATTCACGCTGACTGCATGTCCCACTGGAAATGACAGCAACTGATTTCTATTGTGCAGGAAAATGGTTTTCAAGCTGTGTTTTGAAAAATCAATAAAAGTCTCCAATCTTCAGATTGGTGATCGATACGCCCTACTGTACTTCTGTCAGCTCATTTACATCGTTAAATGCAATAAGATTCCCAACCATTGTGTGGAATGGTGTAAATTCTTTGTGTCAGTTGCTAAATATCGACACACAAGTGTTTTCATAGCACAGGTTCTAACCTTGTAGATGCCATCCAAGAATGTCCGCTTTGCACACGCTGGGTGATCATATGGGGTTAAGTTGTACAATCAAATGCATAATTAGAATCCCCAAATGAAGAATGCTCAAGCTCATTACATTCATTTTTCTCATCTTACTAGTCAAAATTGTAGTTATCCGGTGGCTGTGGAACAGGAAATTGATCTCCATGGGGAACTGATCTTACTGCAGACTGAGTATTCGGGTAGTCAAACTGTCTAGCTTTATTTTATTTATTTTTTTCCTCACACCTGAATTTTGACCCCCTCGTGGCACCAAACAAAAGTAACAATTGCTTGTGTTGTCAGTTCACTCCCCCAAAACTTTTGGAACCACGAAAGACATTGACTTCCTCTTTTTGTTTATTTCTGGCAGAGGTTTCAAGCACATGTGTTGAAACAAACATATGGTGCCCAGTTCTTGTCCTGGTCTCTTACTGAACAGCCAAAATACAGCTTGTATGCCTACTTGATCATAGGCGTGATTGTCCACTTCTGTTATTTCAGTGTGAGATTGCCACAAATGTATCAAAAACTATTTGCAGAATTTATGCAGTTCCCTACATCGAGCACAGGTGAACTTTCTGAAGTCAAAGAAAAATAAACATATAATGTTAGAAAATAAGCATAATGATTGCATATACAACCTTTATACAGTAGGTGTAAATAATCAATAGAGTCAACATTAACAAAGTGAGCCTTGTGAGCGTGACGAGCGAGTGAGCGTTCACATATACGCGTATCATCATAATTTCATATTGGTGTAAACTTTCAACATTTCTGGTGAGATAGTGGAACAATAATAGAAGAATATTTGATGTAAAACATTTACTTTCTCGCGTTTTCTCTCTCACGTTTTCTCTCTGGATGTGCATATAGCGAGGCGCCATAGCATTTATCACATGCATTATATTCAGTTCTCTGCTCCCGACTTGCTGCGACAGCGAACTGTGTTGATAAACGCTTGGCTATTGATCGAATGATAAAATCCAGTAAAGGGGCGATTGCCTCTGTTGATTTCACCCCATAAACATAGAAAAAGAGCTCATGTAAAATTATGAATGTAATATCCGATAGTTAATTGCTTGAATTTATGCAAAAAACTAATTGTTACAACAGCAAATCTTTTAAAATTCGATTTCATAGTGGAGCACGTCAATTGAAGGCCTCGGTACATTCCCTTGGAAATCTGGGATCCCAAGGGGTTTCTGTGGTCTGATGAGTAAATACATACCTAAGAACAAAATTTATTGGATGTATATACTACCTGCTGAAAGAATCTCTTCTCTATCTCACGTACTGGAAAAGTTATTAGCCTCTGAAAACCATCGCAGTCAGGCCATGTTGTGTTTGGCCAGGCCGAGTCGTGTCAGACTACTCATTTCTTAACCGGACGTAGAGTAAATATCACTTCGCAACGCTTGCTTACTTTGCTCACTGCACTCTCTCGCTTGTCTATCTGTCTATTGCCAGGCGCCTTAATCCCGCAAGGGGTGATCACAAACAAATCACTTCCACGTTGTCCTGTCCTCCGCCGTTTCACTGCCCTGCTCCCAGTTCACACCCCTCTTTCTCATACACTTCTCCACTGAATACCTCTATCACATCCTTGGCCTCCCCCTTCCTCTCCCCCCCTCCACCTCACTCACATACACTCTCCTCGTCAGGCTTTCGCTCTCCATTTTCTCCACGTGGCCACACCACCTCAATATGTTTCTCCTAACTCTTCCTATCACATCCACATAGACACCACAACGTTCCTTCACTTCCTCATTTGTCAGTCTGTCTCTCCATGTGACTCCACATGCTACTCAAATAACTCATTTCCACTGCTCTCACTCGATTTATGACTCTCCAACAAGGTCCAAACTTCACTTCCATACGTTACAGTTGGTATCACAATACTGTCATGCAGCAACTTTTCACTTCCATGCTGACTTCCCTGTTTTTTATCACTGCTTTCAAGGAACCAGCAACCTTTCTTTCTTCTTGTACCTTTTCAAGACTTCATCCACTAAAATTCCATCCTTACTCGTCAACACTCGCTCGTAATAAGCCCAAATTTGTAATTATAGAAAATATTGTACGGAAATTGACGTTGATTATTCTTTTTGGAGTACCTGGCTCACTTTGTAACGGCATGCCGCCTCTCAAAAAACCACAACTAACTGAGCATTTCATTATGATTTACGTGATCAGCAGACCGGTATTAAGCTGAGTTAAATGCTTTAATCTCTGAAGCATTTTCATTGTTCAACAGTGTTACTTGTTTTTAGAGGGAGGATTTTTTTTAAATATCTGCTAATCTTTCTATCTGTTTATCTTTCAGTTTTATCTGTTATATCTACAGGGTATACGTTTGTTTGTTCAGCAACCAATCAGTCAGTGTTTCTATTTATATTTATCTATCTGTCTATTTGTCTAATCATCTGTCACTCTTTGTTCTTCCATCCATCAATCAATCTGTTTATCTGTATACACATCTGTCTCTGTATCTGTAAGTCTGCTTATACATTTATGTCTATTTATCTATTTATCTCTCTATCTGTCTATTTATTTATCCATTTACCTATATACCTGACTATCTATCTATCTAACTATTTATCATCTCTGTTTATTTCGTCACTTCCTCTGCGTTTTATTGACTCTTAGTATGTTACGTTTGGCTTCCTGGAGCTTTCAAAACCACATGAAATCATATTCCACCAAAATCATGATAGAATTTCAACTTCCATGATCTTCTGATAACTAATTCAGAGATTTGGAATTGGAATGCCAAGCATGTTGAATTTAAGTTTCAGAATAATTAAAGATGTAACTGGAGACCTTATATTTGATGTTTCATCATTATTATGATGACGGTGTGTGTGTATGTGTGTGTGTGTGTGTGTGTGTGTGTGTGTGTGTATGTGTGTGTGTGTGTGTGTGTGTGTGTGTGTGTGTTTATGCAAGGAAGAAGGAAGCAAAGGCCATGAGTCTGCAAATTGTTCCCTCCAAGAAAGAAACAAAAACAAGATAACAGAGAGCGAAATTCAAGATCCGTTAATTTCGAGATGACTCAACACACTGCATTTAAAAGACTGGAAATCATAGGCAGTAGGAAATTCGGAAAGAGGGAGACAGTTCCAGAGTTGACCTGTTGCATACATGAAGGATTGGGAGTAGCGGTTACGTCTTGCATTAGAGAGTTGGACAGAAAAAGAATGAGAATTTGTTGCCAGACGGGTACTATGCGCCCACCGTAGTGGTGGAGGGATGCAAGCAGATACTGTAGTTCAGAGGAGCAGTGACCATTGAAGTAGCGATAGAAAAGATCTAACAGCATGCTGAAGAGACAGAGGTTTAAGGAAGCCAGTAATAGGAGGAGAGTTAATGAAACGAAAAGCCTTTGACTCTACCTTGTTGAGAAGAGCTGTATGATGGAAACTTCCCCACATGAGAGAGTTGAACTCTACAACGGGGCGAATACAACTAGTGTATAAAGTCAATAACTGTGCAGGGGTAAAGAACGCGCACAGTTGGCTTAGTACATCTAATCTCTTAGAAGCAGATGTTACAAGAGAGGAAATATGATCTTTCCAAGATTAATCCCGAGACAGTGACACCCCAAGTGTGTTTAAAAATTACACAGGATTGAGTTGGATATTATTAAAAATTAGAGGGTACTTCTTCAGAAGATTTTGTCTGGTTGGTAGATGTAAGAATTGAGTTACTGATGCATTAAAAACAACATTACGTTTACCCCAGTCAGAGATAGGAGCCAAGTCAGACATTAGGTGTGCCATAGCCTCATCTCCTGTTTGCTGAAGTAACTACTAGGCTACTGGGTTGGACGGTGAGGGAGGTGAATGGAAAGGTGAAGGATGGAGTCGTCAGCGTATGTGTGGAAAGGGTTAGATGTACAGCTCAGGTCATTGCTGAACACAAGGAAGAGTGTTGGTAATAGGACAGAGCCCTGAGGAACACCACAATTGATAGCTCCACACCACAATTCATAGCCGTCTGCAACAGCAGCCATAGAACAACCAGAGAGGAAGCTAGAGATGTGTGTGTGTGTGTGTGTGTGTGTGTGTGTGTTTTAACAAAATAACTCAAAGTTTTCATCCGATTTCAACCTAACGTGGTAGCCAATGAGGAAACCCTCCTTTTTTCAAAATGATAAACTAAAGATCAAGGCTGCACGGCTAGATCAAATGTTAACCTTGCAAAATCACGTCAAATATATTTTTTCTATATTTAGACCAAACTTGGTGACATGGTTCTGGTCAGTGCAAGAAAAAGTGAATCATCTTTAAGAACGATTAGTCAAAGGTTAAGGTCACAGGACAGTATCTCATTTCGTCCCATGTGAGTGATGGTTAACAAAATATTTCATTTTTAAAATCCGATTTTAGACAAATTTGGCGGAAGTGTTGAAGGTGAACTAAGGGTTAAATGGATTTTTTTTTTTTTTTTAGAACAATAGGTCAAACGTCAGGGTCGAAGAACAAGGTCAATTTAAACAGCATTCATCGGGTTTAAACCAAATTTTGTGGAAGGCTTAAAGACATGGTAAGAATAAATGTATTCGAATTCGAAAACATTCAGTCAGGAGTCAAGGTCACAGGGAAAGGTGAAATTTCGACACATGTGTCTGTGTGTGAACAAAATTATTATAACAGTTTTGACCTGATTTGGCCCAGTCTTGGTGAAAGTGTTTAGGGCCAACCAAGGGGTTGACCTTTATAGAACAGAAGGGCTAAATGCCAAGGTCAAGTGGCAAGGTCAACTTAAACATTTTTTCTCCAATTTCAGCCAAACATAGTGGAAAGATTCTTCGTTAGGCAAGCATAAAGTACACAGAATTAGAAACCCATCAATTTTATAATGTCACAGAAAAAAGTCAAAGGACAAGGTCACATGGTAAAGTCAACACAAACAGTTTCGATCTTTTTTAAACCAAGCTTTGTAGGGGGGTTCAGGTAAAAGCAAGGATAAAGGAATTTGATTTTGAGAACAATCGTTAAAGGTGAAGAGCGAAGGTCACAGGGCAAAATCATATGTTCACACTTTTATACCAACTGGTGGTACTTCACCCTGTGGGTGCTCTTTCTTGATTTTTATTTATTATTATTATTTTTTACTTTTCACCACGAAATATATTCTCTAATTTGATTAAAATCGTCAGGCGGTAGCAAAGCATAAATTATGCTCGATTCCGTTGTATACAATTTTTTAATGGAGGTTGTTTTACTAACACCACTACCAGAGGTCCTTTTTGAGCTGTAGGAAGCAAGAATGTTGTTGTTTGGTGTCTCCAGGCTCATCTGGATGGCAGCCTAAAGTTGCCCTTCACCTGCTTTCCACAGCATTCCTTATGGGCGATACTGAGGGAGCTGAAAAGCATTTAGATAACCACTGCCGGTCGGTTGTGTCAGTGCAAACGCGTGAAGACCTCTCCAGTACATTCTGAACTGTAGGTAACAGGAATAAAAAAGTAGCGTCACAGTAGCCGCGTGGTTCAGTGTTATTGGTGCTGAAGTTAGCGGTTACTGCATTTGTGAGACTTAGGACTAAAAAAGTGTATGAATAGTCTCCATTAACCCTTTCAGTCAGGTTTCGTATTCTGTTTATTTGTTATCTCTAGACGATTTTATTAATCATTTTTTGACCTTATGCAATAAAAAGATAAATGAAGGTTATAATTAAACTCTTCAGTATATATATATATATATATATATATATATATATATATATATATATATATATATATATATATATATATATATATATATATATATCAAACGAAACCAACTGAAGATAACAAGAACAGAATGAAAAACGCATCATCAGGCTCAAGGGATTAACTGATTAACTGCTTATGTACGATGACGTCTTTTTTATGCAAGGTGCTTCTATGAACGGTGACGTTTATGTAGAAACATTTTATTTTTCACCATCTTACTCTTCTTAGCAGTTGACTGCATATGTAGACAGTGATGATAAACAAAAGGTGACTGTTTGACTCGTTGAAGATATGAACATACGAAACAATTCTTATCATGATTTTGCGCATTACCACTTCTGTTTCACATCTTTTAAGGTCCCCGTATCAACCCAGGACACCTCAATGCCTATACCTATATAATGTCTACACCTGTTGTTGAATCTGCCGTACATTATTATTGTATGTAAGTCATGTTCTTCTGTTGCCGCGCTACAAAAGCAAGTACTGTATATGATCGCAAATAATGTAAGAACATTTTTTTTTTTTTTCGAACATTCAGTCAACAATAGAAATACTACTTTCGTTGCGGTTACTTTTTAAATCGGCTGACGAAGAGTTTTGAAATAACGTATTGTATGCCATCTTTCAGCAGCCCGATACGAGAAGGATGTAGGAAGGATTGTGTCATTTTAATAAAGCCTCGTTGCCTTATACCGTTTGGGGAGATTCAGTACATACATTTCCTGTCCTTCTGTTTGTCGTTAAAGTCCTAACTGACTTGCTCGATTGTATAACACTTGACAGTAGTAGCAGACTTAGACGTTCCGACTGGCGCTGTCTCTCATTTCATCCGCCCCCCCCCCCTTCTTCCACCACCCTCTTCCTCTTCGTCCCCCAAATTCCCCTCCCCAATTTCCTTTCCTTGTTCCCTGCTGCTCCCACCCTCTTTCCTCACTCTGAGACTGTGAATCGTGGTAGACTAGGACTGTTGAATTAACTGACTATGTGAGATAGTATTCTTTTGGTAGGAAAGAAAAATTGTAGTAGTAAATCATATACGAGTATTCAATTGGGCTGCAGGAGGTATGCGCTCCTCGAGTGCTTTCTACTTTTACCTTTGTACAACCAAACTGTTTTATTTTATCAATGAAAGTTATCTAATAATAAATCATTAATGAAGGCTGCATCTTATCTGGCAGCCTAAAATCTCTGGTGGGCCGAAAGAATAAGTTTGAAATTGTGAAACAGTAATCCAAGTCAGGTAACTACACTGAAGGGATTATATTGTGATATCCCTATTAACCTCCTCACCATCACGATATCTTTTATAATCACATTTATTCTCCTTTACGATTTTTTTTTTTCAAAGAACTACTCGTAGCAAAACCCCTCAGTGCGATAACGTCTCTTGTGTTATGATTTTCCACTTCCAGACGATGTGAACCAAATTACGAGAGACTTTTCGAGCTGGAAGGGAAGATATTAGCATTATTGCCCATTCATTACATGGGTGCTCTCCCTAAATGAAAAAATAGTCTGGTGGCAAAAAAAATAAAATACGAATGATGTCTCTGAGGTGAAGGGGTTATGGAACAAGGAGTAATGTATAGAAAAAAACAACAACAATCTGGTAGCGGGCAGCTCCTGTTGTACTTCCACCGTAACTTGATAGATATTTTCGTCCTTTGCATTTTATGTAGATGCGGGTCAGAGAAAGACAGTGCTACGGCTTTACATCCTATACATGGCACTCCATTCTAGTACTAATCTGTTGCTACAACTCAGCACTGAAAGGTGGACAGATCGCAGCTTTACTGTAGGACAAGTTCAAACGTAAAGATTATGCTAAAGCTACGTGATTCAGGCATGCCTTTGTCCTGCATCCTTTCCCTGCCTCTCATTATCCGTCCTCACCCCGAAGGGGCTTGGGGAAGGGTATTGTGTTCACTCGGTCTGTCTGTCTGTTTGTTTGTTTATTTGTCTGTCTTTCTGCCTGTCTGTTAACAACTTTAAGCGAAAACTACCGGTGCGATTTTGACTAGAATTACAGGGATAATGGGTTATGCCCCTCTGATTACCTGATTAAAGTTTGGGCCAAACTGGGCCAAGGCCTAGGGGATAGGACAAAAAAAAAAAAAGTGAAAAGTAAGATTTTTTTTTTTTCGCATAACTCCATTCAAATTTGTCATATCGACATGAAACCAAAACCTAGAAGTGCATCTTTCAAATCTACATCCCATAACATGCCTCATTACATCAGGGGGGTCACCCCTCCAGTTAGGGGTAGGGGGGTTCGATGTCAGGTGCGTTGGGCCTAAAATTTCAAATGGGTGGATGGAGAGAGTAAGACTGAAGAAAAGAACGACCGGTGAGTATTAGGTGAGTAATAAGAGACAGAATTCTGTGTGAAAACTTGGATGGGTCGCGTTACTAAAGGTCAATTTTCACCCCATTTTCTCCAAATTGATATGTGACATCTTTGACTAGATATCCTGTTGTGTTTATACGTCAGAACTAAGATGATTGCCGATGACGGGTTTTGCTGTGCCTTGGCACCGTTTCTTGTTTGCTTTTGCCTCACTCCTTATCCTGACTCGCTTCTCTGCTTCACTTTCGTTATCTAGCCACTCCTGCCAAGAGATCCAAGCTCTTTGTGCCTTCATTCTTGCCTCCTTTGCCTGCCTCTAAGCCTTTCTGCCTCATCGTTTATTTCCCTTCGCTCCCCTACCTTGTTTTCTCTGCCTAACCATTCCTGCCACTCTCCCTTGACCCATTCCTTTGCCCTCCTCACTTCTTTAACTTTCCAGAGTCTTTGTATCCCCCTCCTTGATTCTTTGTACCATGTAGCTCTTAGTCGTCCTGCCTCATTTGTCCTGCCACAACATCTACCTCACCCTCTCTCGTACCTTACCCTCTCTCCTGCCTTTACTTCATCTCCTACCTTATTTCATCTCCTACCTTACCATCTCTCCTACCTCATTTTCTCTCCCACCTTACCCTTACCCTCTCCCCTACCTTACCCTCTTTCCTACCTCATCTTCTCTCCTACCTTACCCTTTCTCCTACCTTATGTTCTTTCCTTCCTTACTCTGTCTCCTGCCTTACCTCATCTTCTGCCTCAATCTCTCTCCTACTTCACCCTCTCTCATGCTTCACCATTGCTACCACCTCATGCTTTCTTTGTCATACTCTGACATCTTTCACTCCACCGCCTGTCTCGTCTGGCCTCTCCTACCTAACTTCTTATCTACCCTATCTACCTCCCATTGGTGCCTACCTGTTACTACCTCACCATCTCCTGCCTGACACCCGCTTCTTCCTCACTCCCTCTCTGCTTACTTTCCTGCCATACCTTCTGCCTCCACCTGATTCTCTAATTACTTCTGCCTCACAGATCTTCCCTTTCTCTTCTGCTCTCTCTCTCTCTCTCTCTCTCTCTCTCTCTCTCTCTCTCTCTCTCTCTCTCTCTCTCTCTCTCTCTCTCTCTCTCTCTCTCTCTCTCTCTCTCTCTCTCTCTCTCTCTCTCTCTCTCTCTCTATATATATATGTATATATATATATATATATATATATATATATATATATATATATATATATATATATATTTATATATATATATATATATTTTTATTTATATATATATATTTATATATATTTATATATTTATATATATATATAAATCACACACACACACACACACACACACACACACACAAACACACTTGCTTTCTTTTCCCGTCCCTTTCTACCTTCATTCCTGCCTTCTCTTGCCCCCTTTCCTCTCTCTTTGTTTCATATCTTCTACTTTTCTTTTCCTTCATACTTCTGTCTAACCAGCCGATTCTCAGCCTGGGTGGGCGCGCCTCCTAGGACGACGCGAGCAACAGCTTGTGGGGGGGGGGGGGCGAGGATCGGAGGAAGAGGAAATGATTACCCTAAATAATTGTGACTATCATGGTGAATCTTTGATTCATATTCATTCCTCATTTTGCTTCTTCAACAATCTTTAAGTCATGATTGCACCAATGGGAAACAGGTTTCTTTTTTCCTCTCTCTGTCGGCTCTCTGAGCCTTTTCTTCTTCCTGCCATCTCGAGAGCAAGATAAAATCCCAAGATGTCTGATACCAAAGCGTCCACTAAACACCAGTTCAAGAATTAAAACGTTGAGCTGTCATCAGATTTAGTGTCCGTTTAATGGTCAGCACACAAGTATAGCCTGTTGTTTTTTATTTACTTATATTTTCAAACCGCAAGAGCTTCAAGTGCCTAGTCGGCAGCTATATCCACACATGACGGCTAATTTTCTTTCATGCTTACCCTTTCGTTTATTTAACCAAATACATTTCATTATAATAGGCAGGAACATTGATGCTGCTCTGTTTTGAAAATGTGATGTAATAAAATTTTCATATCATTTCAGAAGTTTTGCAGTGAAATGAGATTATGAATAAGCGTGTCCTGATTATGACTGACGTAAAGATTGTGGAATAAAATTTATGAACATGCATTTACCACAGCGTGGTGGTGGTGGTGGTGGTGGCTTCCATGATCTTGTGGTGGTGGTGGTTTGTAACACCATGAAAGCACGAAGATTGGCTAGAGGCACCTCCTCCCCCCTGACAATCAAAAGAGGCGGAATCCCCTCACCCAGGTCGGCCGCTCAGAGAAGATGGTATAGGTCGAAACTCCGATCTCGCACGACTGCTGTGAGCTTCGACTGTCAGGAGGTGACAGTAGGCGGACATGTCTAGCCGATCCTGGTGGTCTATGACAGGAGAGCGAGATGGGCTGCCCACCTCTGTCGGAGGAGGGAGGATTCATGGACCTACAGTAGTCTGGTGGCAGAATGGTCATTTTCGGGTGAACCTCGTTCCGAGACATATGCAAAGTTTTATTGCATTTTCTGATACATTGGGATACAACCATCAGAATAAAAAAGTGCTCTCAGCTGGCACCCTTGAGCGTTTCAAAATGGAGGCCGAAATCCAATATGGCCACCTGCATGAATGATGATGCTAATAAAACATGTTTAGCTATCTTTTTCAGTTTTAATTTTCTTCATACAATAAGAATATTAACTTGTCCTATCAGAACATGCACTAAACAAAATGATCACCTGTAAACTACACATTGTAACATTTTATTTTAATGATTTTTAAGTTTTTATGATCATTTTCAGGTGCCGATAGAATAAATTTTGAATGTTAATAAATTGCTATCATCAAAGTCAATAAAACAATAAAGATATCATTTGAGTGCTATTTCCTAATTCAACGTTGCTTATATTTTAGGGACATATCTTAATTACAGATTCAGAGAGCAAACTTCTATATCAAATCAATCATATTGCTTTATTTATATTTCAGAGGAGCTTGCATTTCTCTTTTACCCAAGCTTCTATTATAATGTTGAGTAGATTTTAGATGCTGTATCCATGATGGAAACGCACAATCCACAGTCATGACCTATAAGGAAGAAGGTCCTTCAAGGATACAAAGTGATGAAGTAGACAGAGCAAAAATTCGGGAGAAGCTTTAAAGCTGCATAGATCCACTGAAAGGAGAGTGCCATCCACCTGGAAGTATAAATGTGGCTACAGGTAGGATATGTGCAGAGCATGTCATTGTTAATAGGGCTGTTGAATTGGGAGCAGCTATGATGAAAACATTTGAGGAAGGATGGCAGCAGAGTTTTCACAATCCACTCACAAGACCAGTTGTGCTCATGTCAGCTTCAAAAAATAAAAAAATAAATAAATAAATAAATAAAGTGGACTATATATCAGTGTGATACCACATTGATCTATTCAAGAGTGCTTTGTCTTGAAACCTCTAGGAACATCAACATGAGAGATGTTCTCTTTTATGAGCTGGCTGCATTTCCACCCTCAATATTCCAGGAAAAGGCAGATGATATGAGGCTGTCACCTTCTAAAGCCACCCTGAAAGCCAAAATCCAAGTGGAAGTATTTGATCGCAGAACGGTCCCAGCTGATGCTAGAATACTTGATGGGTGTGCAACTCTCTGGGTTGTCAAATGGCCAAGCAAAGGTGTCATAGAAGATTATATACTAAAGTTTGTGTAGTACATATGTCATTGCCTTTTAGCGGCAAACACACATCTGGTATTTGACAGATATCACAGTGGAAGCATAAAATAGGCAACACGAGCAGCTAGAGCTGGGAAGGAAGAAAGTAGATGCCACAGACTGTCATTGGCAACACCTCTGCCACCACAGAAGGTCTGCTTATCTGTTACACACAATAAATCCCAGGTGATTAATCTCATTTGTGATTATCTGTGTGAGCACACTGATCTACTGCCACACAGTAACAAACACCTTGTGATTACAGGTAAGAAACCAATACCAGTTGAGCTTTGTAATGGAGTCAGAATAAGCAGGCCTGACTTGCGCACTACACATGAGGAAGCTGATGTTACTGTGGTGCAGCAAACTGTCCATTTGGCAAGGTCAGGAAGACACAGCATGAGAATTGTTGCTGATGACACAGACATATTTGTCCTGCTATGCCACTTCTGTAAGCAAGAAAATCTTGCCTACAATATGGTAATGGTTGGAACAAGCCCTTCACAATGAAGTGCAGATATCAAAGTAACAGTTGAGCAAAATCAAGATGTCCTCAACAGTCTGTTACCTGCCAATGTTCTTACAGGATGTGACAGTGTTTCATATTTATGGGGTATTGGTAAAGGAACAATGTTAAAGGCAATAAAGAGTGGGAAGACACTTACTAGATTAGGGTGGCAACAAGAGGAGCTGACTGATGTTACTGCTGAAGCCACACAATTCATTGCAGCATGTTATGGCTTTTGAAATGAAAACAACATGACATCTTTATGATATACTGTGTGGCAATCAATGATGGGCAATCTTCGGCTCACCACAGCACCAGAGGTAAAAGCTTTGACACCAACAAGAGAAGCATTTGAAGAACATGTTTGCAGAGCCCATTTACAGGCAACAATTTGGAGAAGCTCCCTTGATCCAGAGCCACCAGAAACGAACCCTCTTCATTATGGGTGGACCAAGGATTCTGATTCAAACATGTTGGTTCCAATTGGCTTACCACCTGACGTTTCTCCTGCACCACTTGATATCATAAAACTAATCAAGTGTGGATGTCAATCCCGCACCCCATGTTCAACTGCCCGTTGCAGTTGTACTGCAGCACAACTTTCTTGCTCACTTCTTTGTGCTTGCCATGGAGCTGACTGCCACAATCATCAAGTAAATCAGAAGTGTCAGTTGAAGAAGAGGAAAGTATGGAGGAAAGTATGGACATGGAAATGACAGACACTTAAAATATTTATTGTAAATGTGTTTACTGTAGTTTATCAGTGTTATTACATTTATAAGCAACACATATTTTTGATGTAAAGCATGTTGATCAATTTTGAAGGGCGTAATTGGCCTAACATTCTGATATACGGGATATGAATATTTTAGTTGTGAAGAAGGTTATGGTTTAAAAATGTTTGTTGGAATAGACCTGTTAAATATTTTAAAACGTTTACTAACAGAAAGACCTAATTCCCCATCCTTTCCCTGTATAGTTTGTCAAGAAAATGAAATATTGTGATAATACCTGGTGATAGACTAGCAGGGTACGGTAATCACATTTGGTGCCTTTTTTAAGCAATTATAATTAATTGAGTAATTTTCCTTTTCACAATTTACACATATTTAATATACTTTGTTATGCCTAGAATTTCATGAAATAATTTTACAATTAAATAATGTATTATTAGTAAAACTAGTGACAATAGTAATCAAATATTGTAATTTTTCATTTTTTCGGGCGGCTCTTTTGGATTTCGGCCCATATAACAAACTGCTCAAATGTGCCAACTGGGTGCACTTTTTTATTTTCATTAGCAGGGTCCAATGTATCAGAAAATGCAATAAATCTTTGTATATGTCTCGGAACGAGGTCCAGTGAAATTCCTCCAGATTAACCTCCTCCTCGGCCGAGGAGCCAGTTGATGCATCCTCGGCCATGGACACAGATTCAGAAGAGTCCCGCCCCTCCTCGGTCTCTGACGGCTGGTGGTGATGGTTCTGTAACAGGAGGCTGCTTATATACGATTCAGGTGAATCAGGTGGAGACAGGTGGGCGGAGCTGATTACCTACACTCATTGGCTGCTTGGTTGCTAAGCATATGTGGCGTTTTGATGACTGTAGGATTTGCAAATCATCGACTCGTGTATGTATTGTAGGTTGTTTTGTGATAATGTAGATTGCCTCTAGAGACAACAGACGGCAAGAGTCTTGTTCTTTGTCGAATATTTTGGTGCTGTCATCCAGGTTTTGTTGTGTCAGGTGGGAGTCGTATAGGGTGGTGCAGCAGTTCTTGATGACTCCATTCTTTTGGTGAAAGGTGAGGCACCTCGATAGTCAGGTCTGCGTCATTTCAATGTATGAGTGAGGTCCAATGTTACAATAATGCTAGTAAATGACATGATCCTCCTGAAGGGGCATCTTGGTCACGGTGGGTTGTTTACACACATTCTGACTTCTACTCATACTTGACTTCTTTCCTTAATATATCAGTGAAGGGGGCTGCATGATCAGAAAAGTTCAGGGCAAAACGTCCTGAGTACCCTACCGTACACAAAAACAGCTGCAACTCTCTCTTATTTTCTGGTTGGGGGGAACTGACTTTAACATCAGGTGGGCTCACTTGGCTTAATCCTACCACATAGCTGAGATACTGTACTTGAGTCTTTACAAATTCACATTTAGTTTAATTAAGCGCTAGAGTTTCAGCAGGCAGTCTCTGCAGCAAGGCATCTACTTGTTTCAAGTGTTCCTCCCAGGAGTTACTAGAAACAGCTTCATCGTCTGTATAAGTGATTCATCCCTTAAGACCCCTTGTGAGAACATTCATCAGCCTCTGGAAGGTGGCGGGAGCATTCTTCATACCATAGGGCATGACCTTACATTTATAAATGTTGCCACCAACCACAAAACATAAAATTTCTTGGGCCCTTTCTGTGAGTGAGATTTGTCAATATCCCTTCATCAAATCTAGCTTTGTTATGAAATTTGCACTGCCTGTAGCATCTACACAGTCATCCACTCTGGGAAGTGGGTAGGTGTTAGTCTCGGTAAGGGAGTTGCCTTTACAATAATCAATACAAAAACGATATGATCCACCGGGTTTCGGAACCACTATGACTGGGGAGCACCCACTCACTTTGACATGGCTCGATCAACCCCTGCTGCAGCACATCGGTCAGTTCTTCTTGGATTATGGACTGCTTCTGAGAACTAGCACGGTAGGATGACTGCTTTATAGGGCTGGCGTCTCCAACATCCACATGGTGACGTGCCGCTTCTTTCCGTCCTAGGGTATCCTGGAAGAAGACATCAGGAAACTTCCTGAGAAGGACAACAAGGTCAGCACAATGCTCTGCTGTCAAATGGGAGAGTTTATCCTTTAATGTACTCCATGCCCCCTGGTTTTCCCTCCGACTAGTCGTCTAGTCCAATGTCAAAGGGTAGCTCTCGTCATCTACTCACTCAATAGCCGACACAACGCATACAGCACTAGGGGGGTCCACGTCTCGCCTGTGGTTCTCTGCTAACATATTTACATGGTGAACTTCGTTCCTTTCTCCTGTCTAGGGTTAAGATGACATAATTAACTTTACCTACCCTCTTCTCTACTACATAAGGGCCTGCGAAACTTCCCCGCACAGGCTGACCATGAGTGGAACGCAAGACAATAACTTAATCTCCAGGGTGAAACACTCTGTTCCTGACTTTCCTGGAATGGCCATACCATCTCTTCATCTTCTGAGATGACTGAAAGTGTGGCCTGGCTACATCCACACTATAGGCCAGCTTTTCTTTAAATTATGACACATACTCTACAAAGTTGATTTGGTATTCTAGCAAGTTGATTTGGTACTCAGCCTTGACCCATTGTTCTTTAAGTAGTTTAAGAGGACCTCTTACCTCATAACCAAAAATTAACAGAAATGGGGAGTAGCCAAAGGACTTGCTCAGTGTCTCTCTGGTTGAAAAACGTAGGAAGGGCAAACACTTGTCAAATTTCTTTTCCTTATCACGCATCTTTGTAAGTTTGCTCTTCAAAGTTTGGTGAAGCATTTCTAATGCACCCTGACCCTAAGGATGATAAGCTGAAAAAACGATCTGGGAGATTCCTAACTCCTTAAGTGTTTTTCTGAAAAGTCTGGAATTGAAATTACGGCCTCAATCTGACTGAACTTCCTTTGGGAGACCAAAACGGGTAAAGAAGCTCAACATCTACACCGAATTAGCTGAAATATTTCTCAACGGAATGGCTTCGGGATATCTAGTGGCCATGTCTAACATCGTGAGGATGTACTAGTGGCCTGAGGGGGTTTTAAGCAAAAGGCCAACAATGTCCACAAGGTAGAGGAATCAAAGGACTTGCAGGGATGGGCTTATTACTCTTACCGACTAGTTGGCAGGTGTGACATGATCTGCAAAATCGGGAGACATCTCGACGGATTCCAGGCCAGTAAAAATGCTGCCAGATGTTCACACCCTCTCGGTTCTGCAAGTGATAGTCAGGTAACAAACTGGGTCACATACAAGCCTAACTATTGCAACATTTTAGTTTTCATATGCATCATTCACATGCACCATTTGCTACAAACAAACCTTCCTCATTTGTATTTTGCCAGCACAAGGAAAAGTTTGCCCTTGCACTGTACCTCCAATTGGCTGTTAGAGTCATGGTTACACCTACAGCTACAGTAAAATATTTGCAGTGGGTATATCCGCGTATGTCAGTTACCAGCCCGAAATAGTTTCGCGCATTTCCACGTTTCCAGGCAGTTTTCAGGATGTGAGCAATGTGGCACATTGTGTTTGTTTATATTCGACTGAGTGGACTTTATTAACTGAGACATACCGTTGGATCTAAATAAAGAGAAGTCACTGAGAAAAGTTTTTGTATAACAAGAAACTGCTCGGAACTTGAAGCCTGCCCATAAACGAGGAATTAAGAGGAACTATACAGTGTGAATAAAGAAGAGCGAGATCTTTTTTCCCGGTGCCGTGCCGCAGGACACGAAACGGGAGCAGCTCTCCCTGTCCACCCAAATGTCCACGGAAATAGACCGTTTGCACACGTCAGTGGCTCTGGATTTATTTATGTGACTGTAACCCAAACCGGGAAGTTAGGATTGGTGTTTGCGTGTGTTTTGTGGGTATATATTATTGTTTAATGATTTGTGAATGTGTGTGTGTGTGTGTGTGTGTGTGTGTGTGTGTGTGTGTGTGTGTGTGTGTGTGTGTGTGTGTGTGTGTGTGTGTGTGTGTGTGTGTGTGTGTGTGTGTGTGTGTGTGTTTAATACTGTGGCACGCAAGGGAAAGAGGATTTTTGGATGCGTCTGTGTTCAAATTATTTATGTGACTGTACTGTACCTGAACGAATACACATGGAAATAGCAATGGTGTGTGTGTCAGTGTACTTATATACGTTAATAGTGGGTGACCTTTGTGTCTGTGTATGTGTTTTTGTGGAAAGAATGAGAAATGGGCTTTTAGAAATGGCTGTAGTGTTTTGTTTTTAGTTCCCCTATACATGGTGAGTTAGATGGTTTTTGTTAATGTGTTTTGTGTGATCGATATGTTTATTTGTATTCGTGTGTGTGTGTGTGTGTGTGTGTGTGTGTGTGTGTGTGTGTGTGTGTGTGTGTGTGTGTGTGTGTGTGTGTGTGTGTGTGTGTGTGTGCATTTGTTTCAGTGTGTTTTGTTTTTTTGGAGATTGTTGGGCCTTTTTATGGCACATACCTATTCGTCAGTGTTATGTGTATGATGTAAATGTCTCACTCTGTCATAGTTTTCGCTTAGTTTGTCTTTCTCTCTGGTTGTAACCATTTTCATCAGGAGCCTTTTTTTTTGTGTGTGAAGTTAACGAGTATATGTTGTAAGGTGACGTTTACGAGTATATGTGTATGGGTATTGAACATTTTTAACTCACCTTTATGTAGCTTACTTTGTGGTGACTCGACACGTACACTTGTTCAGTGATTTTTTAAACTAAAGCTTGTATTTGGGGGGATTAGGGATGGGGAGGTCAAAAAGGAGGATAGAAGAGCTCATGGGGAATGGGAAAGCACTGTCATATTTCTCACAGCGTTTCAAGCCGGTCAGGTGTGTCTTTCGATTCAAATTGCCCATATCCATTATCATCTGTACCTGCCTATTTAATACACCAGTCCGAGTACCCTCCAAACTGTAGCTTTTTTTTTTTCTTCTCTTTTTTAAAATGGTAATGGTCTCGACCCGCCAAGTCAGATCAACATCTGTTGCCTGCCTGTCTAAATAATTTCTCCCTGCTGTCCAAACGTCGCTAAGCGCAACCAAGTCTCCATATGCCTATCCAAATATCTGTCTGACTATCCAAATCTCTATCTTTGTATTTAAATCTCTTTCTGCCAGTCCATACCTCTATGTGTCTGTCCAAATCACCTGCCTAACTAGGTCGTTCCTACTCGCCTATGCAGATGTCATTGCCTATCCAAATCACCTGCAGAAACCTCCTGCTTATCCAAGTGTCGATCTGAATGTCTGAATCTCTATTTCTGTCCAAATCTCTACCTGCACATACAAATATCTGTCTGTTCAATTTCTATTTATCTATCAAAATTCGAATTGCCTATCCAGGTCATCTGTTCATCAAAATATCGTTCTGCGTTTCCCAATCTCCACTTGCCTGTGCAACTCTCAAACTGTATACGACTCTGTCTGCCTATCCAAAATTATCTCCACGTAAATAGTCTCTTCCTGTCTGCCCAAACCATTCCTTGAAAATCGTCTGTCTACCCAGATCTGTCCTCGTATCCACATCAGCTGTCCATCTAAACTGTTTCTACTTGTCCATCTAAAGCTCTTGTCTCACTGTTCAGATGTCAGTCTGCATATTCAAAGGTTTGGCTCACCGTCACATTGGTCCGAACAACCAAAAAGCAATGGAATACAACACAACACATGCCAGTGGACCGTTGCTCAATTTCAGATATTCTGTAACACCGTCTCTGGTCGGTTTGCCTCCTGCGTCGCGTGGGAACACGGAGATACAGGGTAGAGAACGAGAGAGAGAGAGAGAGAGAGAGAGAGAGAGAGAGAGAGAGAGAGAGAGAGAGAATACGGGGCAATAGGTGGGTAGGTGGGTTAAGGGACTAGGGGAGTGGAGGAGGGTGTAGGGGAGGTGAGGGAAGGTTTGTGAAGACGGGGGGAGGAAGGGCCCAAGGTAAGGAGACAGTAACAGGGGTAGGTGCTGAAAGCAAGACAGGAGGAGGTAAGGAATCTAGTGAGGGGTAGGGGGGACATACGGTAGAGGGGGTAGTGAGGGGAGAGGGAAAGGAGGGAATTTGGCGTGAGGGGTGGGGAGGAAAGAAAAATTCAGAAGTAGGGGAGACGTGAGATTGGGCCGAACAGAGAGTCGGAGATGGAAATAGGGAGGAGGGAATATAGGGAGGGAGTGAATGAGGGTGATAAAGGAAGAAGTATAGAGTTGGGTGGGGGAAGGGGGCATGAGGCACGGGGTATGGATCAGGTGGGGAGTGTCGGGTCCTGGGAGAGGAAGAGGATGGGAAGAGAATAGGACAACCATGGAAATATTTCGGTATGCCGGATAGAAATGTGCTTTGGGCTGAATTCCTGGTGGCATAGGATGCTTCTTAGCATCGTTTCCTCGACGATTTATGAACGATATTAAACTTAAACTTATTAAGCATGTTATTAATACCGCTTTAATACTAATACAGCTTGCACCAATACCTGATGGTACTGACGTATAATGTGCAGTATATATTTACCCAGCAGGAACCTTTAGTATGTATAATATGTCTTGCCATCAAGTAAATCTCTTAGTGTGTTAGATATGCAGGTACATAATCAGAGCAAACCTGGGACGTGTAAGCAAGACCATACCGCTGAATTAATGATCATGATGAAACACAACCGAGAGTGCGCTATCGTTCTACGTCAAAGTCTGTGCCATGTTGTTTTAAAATCATGTTACCTCCAGTCACTTTACTAATCTGTGAAGTGATTTTTCTACCAGTACTGAGGAAGTTATTAATGTTTGTCGGTACTTGCGGGATGTTATTTTATTCTTGATGTCTCTGGACGACTTCCTTTAGTTTAGGAGAAACTTTTTGAACGGGACGGGTTATGGTCTTTTTCATATTTTCAGCATATTTCCCCAAAATTAGGGGGGGAAATATGTTTCTAGTGATGAGAGACAGCTTATCTATTTTATTTCTGCTCCAGTCAGACGGTTTTCTTCAGCTGATAAGTGGAATGTATAAAGTCATTCCCGCCACGGAAATCTGTAAGCATGTTAGACAGGTTGATACTCTGTGGCTTGCAGTGTGGGACGTGTAAACAAGATCATAGCACTGTATTACTGACCAGGGTGAGATGTGACCAAGAGACGGCTGATGTCGTGTGTTGGTACCTGTGGGGTGTTAACCCTTCGGTATGATGACCTGGTGCTGGAGAGAGACACCATCACATTGTGGCACCAATATGACAGGGCGGCTCCATTTCCCCGTTAAGCAGACGTCCCTCAGTCCCACCCATATCCCCCGAAAGGAGGCTGTTGGACTGCAGAAGCAGGGCAGCTTCTGCCTGCAGTCCACCGGGTTAACGTCCAGATGAGCCTGAGGCCACTATAAGAACAATAACATACGATTTGTTATTTTGTTCCTCCAGGCGATTTTCTTTATATTAGGATAGATTGGATGAAATAAAACGATTATATATCGTCTCCAATAACACTCTGACTACAACAGTTCCTTCATTAAATGAATATGACCAACCGGTAGTACCAAACATGAAATTAATAGTACGTCATCGAAATAGGAGGTTAATCCGTAGAACAGCGTGATGATTTGAATTTCGTTACACAAGCTCACAAGCGTTTCACAAGACCCACAGATATGTCATAAATATACCCCTGCCACCACCATCACTTCAATCCATAATGAAACAATCCTAGTTTGTTTCCGGTATGGGAGGCGGGTGGGTATTAGAGCCTAAGTGGTGACGAGTGAAGGTTGGTGAGGCCTTCTGTTGTGCTTTGGAAAACTATTGGGCCTCAGGTTAAGAGTCATCTAGTACCTATCTATGTGTTTAACTTTCTATTCATCTATATAAATATTTGAAAAACATTTTATATTATAACAAAAGATGTGAATATAGAATGCATTATTACTTGTAATATTAAATTGTTTCGTTTTAACTGTAAATTGATAATAGTGATAATTTTCTGGTATTGTCTTTTTTTCAGGTAAGTAGTGCTGGTCTCTTGCCGCGTTACAGAAACTGTAAGTATAAGAGCACATTTAATATTAAGATAAACAGGGACGACTTCACTTGGTGACACCAATATAGCTTGGTGATCCCATTACCCTGTTATACAACTTCACTCAGTTCCCCCTCGCTACCCTGATAGCTGACTTCAGGCGACGGACACTTTCGGCCTGCAGTCCGCTGGGTTCACGTCCAAATGAGGCTGGGGTTGCAGCTACCATTACTGCACCACTTGATATTGGTTACACTGATGTACGTGTCTCAGAGGTAATGTGTCTGAGCATTTCGCTCGCCTGACGTACTGTACTACCAGTTTATGCCTGTTACCTTCGGACGCTTTTCCTCATCTTAGGCGAGGCTTTTCGAGAATGAGGTGTTAGATGCAGCGTCAATAAGCCTTTCAGTGCAGGAGATCATCAGTAAACTGAATAAAATTGTTTGGGGGTGAAAAGAATAAAAAGAAAAAAAAAACGTCACCGAACTGAAGAGGCTAAATATGTACAGCCGTCCACACTGCCGCGAGGTACATCACAGAACGTTGGCAACGCTGGCCAAGACGGTAACCCGGAACCTCAAGTTTTCGAACTTCATTCGATGCAGTCACTGGTGGGAGGGAGAGATGGGAATGGGAGCCATAATCCACATATCGTACGAGTTACGAGTGATGTAAGAGGTCATTCAATACAAATATTCAGTCTTAAGTGTTTATTATCACAGATAATATTGCTATTCAGCATTTTTACACCATGCTAACGTCGATCATACTCATCGCCTCGGTAACATAGCAACAGCGCGCACCTGTGCTTCAATCGGGGGGAGGGTTTCGAAGCGTTTCACTTGCTTCTTTACTATGTCTCCCCAGCGTTGCCACCGCTCTGTGGTGTACCTCGCGGCAGTGTGGACGGCTGTACATACACACAGATTAATACCCTTCAGTCCAGTGACATGTTTTCTGCTTGATTCTTCCTGCCACCTGACGATTTTGCCCAAATTAAGGGAGACGCCTTGTGATGATGTGGATATGGAGGTTATCTTTGATTTCTAAGTTCATAAAACGTTACTTAATGTAAAAATAATGAAAAACGTCTGGTAGAAGTAACAGTGCTAAAAAATAAATCATTGGGGTGAATGGGTTAACTTCTTAAGTGTGATGCCTTTTCTGTATCTTAGTTAATGTCTCTTGACCTTGCTTTACATGACCAACAGTTTTATTTCTGTTGATGCCGAACGATTTCACTCTTGCTGGCACCAGATACTTTTGATCTTGGTATCGTCAGGCGTTTATATTCACTTCTGGAGAAACCCTCTGCATGAAGTGGTTACTGATATTACTGTGACAAAGCTGATTGAGTCTTAACATGAGTAGAAAAAGAAGACTATTGTTGTAATATACCAGATTATAATAATGGAAAATCATCATCCCAACTACAGACACTGTCACCATCATCAGCAACAACACCACCATCATCGTCATCATCATCATCATCATCATCATCATCATAGTTCTTTCAGCAATAATTACATAAGTGTCTGGAGCCCTATTTGTCAAGGCCTTACTACAAAGAATGTGGCGTCAGGCAATACAGAGAGAGAGAGAGAGAGAGAGAGAGAGAGAGAGAGAGAAAGAGAGTTCCACACTCCACATACATTATTACTCTTTTAAGACCTTCCTACTGAAAAGACGCAAACTTTAGACTGGTACTTAGTACACACACACACACACACACACACACACACACACACACACACACACACGACAAAACAAAAATTGTATATCAAAAATACATAAATAGCAATCTCAAATTAAATAAATTAATAAAAGTATTAAAAAATCACCTGTCAAAAAGTCACAAGCAGTTAAGTAAAAAAAAAAAAAAAAATCCACTTTATATAGAATTAGTCACGTCCTCAGCCAACAACAATATTCTAGTACTATGCGCCGTAATAGTGTGAAAAACATATAATTACACAGTCAGTACATATACGTAAATCGACAGCCATACGTAACAACTTCACACAGATCTGCAAGCGACAACACGCCAAATAATATATCGCATCCGATAACAAAGGCTGATCCACACTTGCACACTCCAGACAGCCTTGTATTTCTTCCTATGTCTTTCTTACCTACCTCTCAAACACAACCATCTCATTGTTTCCTTCCCCGACGGTTTGGATGCCGTCTCGTTGTCTCTGTCTCTGCCTCTCTCTTTTTCCCCTGTCCACTATCTCTTTTCCATTCTCTGTCCTCCTTTCCTCTTACTTTCCCCCCCCCCACCACTGTCTCTCCCCTCCCTACGAGTTCTCATTCCCCTCCACCTCTCCCTTACCCTCTTCTCATAGTCTTTTCTCACTCGTCTTCTTTCCTTTATCATGATGTGCCCCACCTCCCCTCTTTTTCGCCCTTCCCTCTCCATACCCCCACCTTCCCTCTCCCTTCCCTCCTTTCTCCTCTCTCTCTTCCTCCCTCCGAAGTCACCCTCTCTTCCTCAGCCCACCTTCATGACAGCCCTCTTGTACTTTCTTCTTTTCCTCCTGTACCTTTATTTTTAATATTAATTTTTCTGTCATTATGTTCGTTCGTTTTTCTTTTCCTCGTTAGTTTCACTGCGTTCGTGGACTTAATTTTTACCTCATTTAGCAAGTGTTGGTTATGTATTGCATTTATAATTTTTTTTAATTTTTCAGTGTTTTTTTTCTAAATTTATTTGTTTGGTTGTGTGTTTTTATGTTTTTTAAAGATTTCACCGGTGCGTTTTTTGACAAGAATGTGATAAAAGCTATTGAACAGAGCTGCTCAAAAAATGTTATAATGCTTAAGGACTTCAGATGAAGAAATGATAAAATTTTGGACGGGACAAGGTCATACGTCATAGTCAAGGACAAGATCAACTCAATTTTTTAAAACCCGATAATGATAAAAAATATGGAAACGTTGACAGACAGGAGAGGGTGCACTGATTTAATTTTGAGAACAATCGATCAAAGGTAATGGTCAAAATGCTAAATCATACTGTGGGTTGGACCTATTTATACGATCTGGATCAAACTTAATGTAATAGTTTATTGAGAGTCATGTATGATATTATTCTGCTTTCAGAACAATACATGCGAGATAAAGGTCAAAGGGAAAGATCCACACTTGGTGAATGCGTTAAAGGTCAGGTACGGATGAAGGAATTGGATTTTTGAGAACAGTCAAAGGTCAAGGGCACAGGGGAGGGTCAAATGTTCGGCTATATGATTAATGGACAACTGCAGTGTCCGAGCACACAGCTCATCAGTTTTGAAGCATGATGAATCGTAACAAGCAGTATATTAGAAGTGGGGAGTTCATCACGTCTACGCGGTGATTTAAAAAAGAAAATCATTTAAATACACCAAAACCATATCTGCCCGTGGTGATAAAAAAAAAATCATTTAAATACACCAAAACCATATCTGCCTGTGGTGATTTAAAAAAAAAATCATTTAAATACACCAAAACCATATCTGCCCGCTGTTTGTGTGGACGAGCAATTACCCCGACTGTACGAAAATGCACTGGACTCTCTTAGTGTTTTTTTTTTTCTTGATTTAGCTCCTGTTCTACTTGGAAGTCATTTTTTTTTTTTGGCTGTATCTTATTTATTTACTTGTGCAGTGGGTTAGTTTTGTACTATTTGGACAATTTTTTCCCTTCATTTATTAGAGCTCTTGTGTCGTTTGTTCCTCAGATTCCTTACTCTTAAAATAACTTTTTATCATTTGATAATCTTATGTCTTTCTCCATCTCCTTGATTTCGCATTCGTTTCATAGATCATTAATAACACTATGTAACACGATTTTTGTTCCTGGGTAGTGGGTGTTATTTTCTGATAGTTTTGGTCTCAGAACGATGAAAATGGCTATTACTTTCGTCAGACTTCACTTTTGTGACTAGGAGAGTGATTTTAATGCCTTCAAACAAGAAAAAATGGCTACCTAGGCAGAGTGAGGTGAGTTCTTGGGTGAACGAAAAGCTTCACTTCATAAATGATTTTACATATGTCTGCATGTGCCGATATCAGCATTGCACGTCATTTTGCTGAGCTCGGTGACTGGCTGGAGCACATCATTCAAACATGAACCGTTTCTAGACGTGCCGTACCTTTCCGGGTGTGGGCGCTGTCAGTTGAAATGAAGTCAGTCTGAGCGGAGCTTAGTTGAAAGGCTTGTAAATTTATATATCAATTTTTTATTGAATAACGGATGAATTGTGGATCTTTACAGTAACGGTGCTAATTACGTTGTACTCTATATTCTACACCATTGTGTTGTTTTTTTTTGGTCAATGCAAACATGAATGTATCTATTTTTTCTGAAATGTCATCTAGAGATAGTAAGCATTCCGCTTGTCATGGGAGGATGTAAATTTAAGAATTTAATGCAAATATTACTCAAAAGTAAAGACAAGGAACTGACTTGTGAAATCAAGTAGTAAGTTTTACTTTATGCTGGCTTCGCCGATTCTCTAAAGGCGAGAATTTCATAAACTTTCTCAACAGTACACAGCGGCGACTATCTACTCATGAATGCTGTATCATTAGTACTGTTAGCCTCTGAGAAAGTGTGATCTTTACCCCCTGACAATCAATAATTAATAATAATAATGAACATTCTTGTTGATGCTTAACTCCTGGCTGGCACAATGGATTTATGTTTTGTTACAAAAGAAGTGACCTAAATACCAGTTGTGATTAATATAAGAAGTTTGTGCTAACTGGGTGTAGCAAACTAAATTAAGCTCAATATGGAGAAATTAAACACCATTAATACATCACATTAAGCTCAACGAAAAGAACTGTAAATTTATTGATTACAATAAATAAATTTGCGTTACATAAATCTCAAAAATGAATTCAAGAGGGGAATTCACTGTCACAGGAGGACTAGAAAATTCAAATAACAAAGGAAATACGCTCACTCACTCATTCAAAAGCTGATCAGACTTAAGGCTAAGAAAACGAACGAAAATACTGGTCAGTGGAGGGAACGGAGCTGAAGCTACGAAAGACTGGGCATCTGTCTGTTGAACACCAGGCGCTGCTATTCGGTGCTTGTCCGCTACCCCAATCACTGTAGGTGGAGAGATCCGGAAATTGCTGTACAACGGAGATGCTGCTCTCTACGTTGGGCACAAACGACTCTACTCTTGTGGCGGTTTGAAGCTGACTGACTGAAGTAAGCATGCTGGGGCACAAAGCAAGAGAGATGAGCGTGGCTCAGCTTAACAGTCTAGAGGCAATGTGAAAACACAACTACACAAAGATTTTTGCTCAATGAAATGCCCTGTCTATACAGGAAGACAGTCACTTATGAAACAATGACAAAGGTTAAGAAACTCATTACGATCTGAGTACAATAGCGAGGCAGTTAAAGGTCTGAGCGAAAACTTACGCATTTCAATGAAATTCAGACGTTCCCTTATATGATACTAATACAATGTCGCGAATTAATTCATGACATTACACCCCATCAAAATGAAATTTTTCATAGAAAATTTAACAGCAGGTGCTATTTACATCCTAACTCAGTCACACCAGAGTCACACTGTGGTGTATGTACTATCCTGCTACGGGAGAATATCACTTTCACCAATGAGCATAAAAACCTCTTATTTGTGTTAATAGAAGCAAGCTTGAGGAAAAAACTCAGTGATGACGGTGAAAAATCCTGTACTCAGGTCAAACTGAGCGAAAAGTTTGCTACATTAACATTAACAAGCAATTGTTATGTAGCGTGGTGTATGTAATACAAGGTGTAGGTGTGACAGTTGTAGTGTAACTGTACCTATGTGTAAAATGATATAATACTATTTAATAGTAAATGGAGACGACGAGGCAGAAGAGAAAAGGCGGCAGCATGTGAAAGAGATGATCAGCTGATCTGCACGACAAAACTGCAACTCCCGCCAGCTGCACCTGCAAAATCAATCAAAGTGGAGCATCAAAAGTGTCAGTGCAACAAACATTTTTTATTAAATTACAATTTCTCTCTCTGCCTAGTAGTCAGTACATATGCTACAAAAAGTACACTATTATTTTCTTAATGGATACATTATTAACCAGGAAACTTAGTCCTTCGATTGCATAAATCTCTGAAGACCCCTGTAGTTACTGATTAAACCTAGATTCTTAGCCAGGAAGCATGCTGGTCCTTGGATTGCATAAATCTCTGAGGATGGTCAGTAGTTTACTGGTTAAACCTACATTATTAACCAGGAAACGTGCTAGTCCTTGGATTGCTCAAATCTCTCAGAATGGGCAGTTTACTGGTTAAACCTAACTCTACACTTACTATTAATATTGACAAGCTGAGAATCCCTACACAATCTCGGGCAGGTCACATTTTAACACCCAACATGGTGTGAACACTCATGTGGATAATGTGGATTCTCCGCGAATCCTCAGACATGCCCACAGCTCTAGACACCACAATGTAATTCAGACACAGCCTTGGATTGCCTCTGCGGGGGTCTCGAACTTTCCCCCTTAACTTATGGTACCTATGTACGTACAGACTCTGGACATACTGTGTCCTCTGGGACCAACAGGCGAGATGTCATGTCCACACCCACACTGCCACTGCCCTCTCTTTCAACTGACTCAGAGATTATGGGCGAGGATTAAAACGGAACAGGAAGGACATGTCCCTGATTGGTGGTACGCTGACACACATTGCAGGAACACACAAACCTATCTATTCCCTGTCCCATAACTGGCAAGAAAAAGTCAGCATGGATACGGCCCTGGGTTTTCCTTTTGCCCATGTGACCTCTTGAGGCTGAACAATGTTCCCATTCTAACACTGCTCGGCGATACTTAGTGGGAATGAGAGACTGCAATCGAACCTCGCACTGGGGTGTTCGTGACTCATGGTAGACCCGTCCTTGTTTACGAAGGAACATGGCTTGACCTCCCTGTAAATACTTAATCACTTTACCCTTTTGCTTCTTCCGTACAGCAGCAAGTGTCGGGTCAGAGTGTTGTATTTGGACAACATCTTGACTACAAATCAGATCTTGTGATGATGCAGTGGTCACTGGGGTGACACAGTTTGGAGCCTTGACCATGGCTCTTGTTACTGCAGCCAAAGTCTGAGTAGTGTCATATACGGTGCAACTATACTATGGTGGTACCACTCTAAACTGGCGGTTTGGGTGGGGCACGAACCTCTGTACAATGTTGCCACATTTTCCATACCCGTGATGCCTTTCTCTCTCTCTCTCTCTCCTGGGGGGAGATGTGCGTCACCCTAGGGAATTTTGTTTCATTTATGTGTCTTATAAACTTGTGCTTTCATTTCTTTATTTTGTTTTTTATTATATTATTGCTTTACATATGGCGCCAGATGACCTCGGTGTTGCGGCGCCTTGATTAGTTTTCATTCAATCATTCTCACTCTCCTTCCTTCCCTCCCTTCATCTTTCCCTCAGCTTGACAATGCACTAAACACTGTCCCTGGTCTGCCTTCTCTCTCTCTCTCTCTCTCTCTCTCTCTCTCTCTCTCTCTCTCTCTCTCTCTCTCTCTCTCTCCTGGGGGGAAATGTGCATCACCCTTGGGAATTTTGTTTCTTTTATGAGTGACTTATAAACTTGTGCTTTCATTTCTTTATTTTGTTTTTATTATATCTAATTATGTTTAAAAATATTATTGTTTTACATATGGCGCCAGATGACCTCACTGTTGTTTTCATTCAGTCACTCCCTCCCTCTTTCCTTCCCTCCCTTCCTCCATCTCTCACTCAGCTGCACTCAACACTGCCCCTGGTCTGCCTTCCCCCCCCTCCTCTCTCTCTCTCTCTCTCTCTCTCTCTCTCGTCTGTGATATTTTAGATTACATTTTGGTTATTTTCTTTTACGTTATAATGTACATATTATAAATTTGACTTTATTTCCACACCACCCAGGAGGTAAAAGTCTTGGCGCATTTTTTTTTTTTTTTTTTTTTTTTTTTTTTGAAGAGGTATCCCCAAACAGGCCACCAGGTCGGACTGGATGTGTGAGTGTTGCCGCTCACGAGGGTTTAATGTTTTTTCTTTACTAAGAAATTGACATATTTTTACTTATGTTCCTGCACATTTTCTTATAATCATAATTGTGACATTATTACCAACCCCAGAAATACGGTAACAGCCAATAAAAGTGACTACTTTTTTCTTTAACAACACTGTAAAATATTTATGCCACGTTTCTGTATTGCCGTATAAATATTTTACGCATAATAAGTTTACTGTTCTTTCATATATTATAATACACACTTGACCATTGTATTCTTATGTGTTTTTCTTATTGTGATGCCTTTTCCATACATCAGAGCCGTTCACATCGCGGGTATGTAAAACGTGGCACCACTCTACAGAGGTTCATGCCCTACCCAAACCGCCACTTTAGAGCGGTACCACCATAGGCACCTGGTATGTTGCCTATTATTAGCTCAAACAAAGATTCTGGCATGACAACTGCAACTGTCGTACCAGTGTAAAATGGAGATGCCACCTGGATACGTGCCTCAGGGAACTATTTCACTGATCCATCAATAAGCTGAGCTTGGATCTGTCAACATGTGTACTCCTCAGGCCGAATTAGATTCTTCCTGTCAGAGCAACCTGAGGAACCATTGTTTCTCAGGGCCTTTACAGGAACGCCTCCCACAAACCCTAGCTGAACAAGAAAGGCACTGTTACCTGTGGGAAGGCCTGTGGAGGATGCGGCCAGCCATTGATAAGGCTGCTGAATGAACGATGCAGCAAACATGGTGCCCTGAGAATTAGATATCTGAGGAGTCATACTGACCGTCTGCAGAGATGGAGCGTTGACCACCTGTGGAGGAGGGTTCAATGTCGCAGGGGGACTAGAGAACTGTGGGGAAGTACCTGTGCTGCTAGACACGACACGACCGTACTGCTGCTGAGAAATGAAGGCTGTGTTTGCCTCCTGCCTCTGATACACTGGGGCTGGTGCTGAAAAGGATTGTCCCGACTGTCGATCACATGACTGATATTGCTGCTGGTTAGGGTACTGCTTGTCCTTCTTCCAATTGGGTTTCTGTGTATTTTGCCTCTGGTCCTTCTTCTGCGGTTTGTTTGGACCTTAGCCATGATTCTGAGAAAGGCCTTGATGCTGGGGTTCAGTCTGAGATGGCTTCCCAGACTTGTCAGCTTTCCTGTTGAAGGTCTGTTGCCTACGAGTTTGGTACCCGTATGCAGTGAAGAATGCATCAGCCTTTTCCACCATTTGGCCGGCATCCTTTTCCTGGAAGATCTTAAGCTGAGCCATAAGCTCAGCAGGCCACGACTTCTCTAGCTGTGTGAGCAGCATGAGGTCAGTTATCCCCTTTCAAGTGCGAGGGGTTTCATCTTTCTCCATCCACTCATCTAAGTAAGCAGTGAGACGGTCAAAGAACTGAACAGCAGTCTCCCTTTCTCGGAGGTGTGCCCTCATGAAATGACTTCTGGCGTCATCAACTGTGAGACCGTATGCTTTGATGAGTGCGGCCTTCATCATCTCATACGTGAGATTGTCTCCACAAATTCTGTGGAGAATATTGAGGGCAGGACCCTCAAACAATCTAAGAAACTGGAGCTGCTTAGCTGCCTAATCCAGCTGGTACAGCTGTGTCATATCTTCGAAACGAGCTATGAAAATGGCTTAATTTGCTCACCTTCCTTATATAAAGGAAGCTTGAGGCATGGGGTTGCCAGAACATGATCTGGGAGGGCACTCATGGAGCTCGGGTCGGCTGCACCACATGTGCCTGAAGCCAAGGAGTCTTGTTTGAGCTTCAGCATCTCAAGTTCATGTTTCTCATGTGCTTAGCACTCAGCACGCTCGTGTTCACGTTCTCTCTCACGTTGTTCTCGTTCGTATTCGCACTCTCTCTCACGTTCCTTGTGCTGTTCTCGCTCGTGTTCACGTTGAATTCTATGCTCTTCACAGGCATCATTCTCACGTTGCTGATCATAACTATACCGTGAGAGCACATATTCTTAAATTTCCTAGGGATTGGTAAGCCCCATATCTTTGGCTTCCTGTACATATGGACTAGTAGCCATGGTGGTAACTCAACTAAGGCTGAATGGACTAAAGTACTGAGTACTGAATGCTGTTTTGCAGAGAAATGCCAATAATCAAAAGTAAAGAATATAGGCACAGGCTGGTGGTGGCCAATCTTATCTCTTGTAAAGGAGGATTCACTGTCGCAGGGGGACTATTGAATTGTGACTCGTTTTATCTCCTGTGGAGGAGGATTCACTGGTGCAGGAGGATAGTGAATTGTTACTCGTTTTATCTTGTTAAACTGGTAAGATTCACTGTCGCAGGGGGACTAGTGAATCGTGACTCATCTTATCTAACTAAACTGGTATGATTCACTGTCGCAGGGGGACTAGTGAATCTGTGACTAGTGCCTATAGCCTTTAACCCCATAAGACCACAATTGTTTCAGGCAGGGTACCTCCCACAACCGCAATTCGGGGGTGTTTTTTGGCAACTTTCACCAAGGGCAAATTGACTGTGTTCTGGCCAAAGAGGAAGAATTTACACACCTGACAAGGCAATCTGTACCCCCTTAGACCTAATGGTTACCACACAATTGCGTGTCAAAGTTAAAAAAATGTTTATGATAGTTACCCCTCGAAAACAATCGAAAACATGAACATTTTGATTACCTATTTTTCTTATTGAAACAGGTCATTTCAAAGGGTTTCATCACACCAACCATGAAAACATGTGTATGTTGGTGTGGGGAGATTACTAGACTGTGTGGAGGTAAAGTAGGCTATGGAGAGTAGGCCTATAGGTACGGGGGTTGGAAATAACCAGCTTTTCGCATGAAAAGAAAGCGCTTCATTGTGTTCTGTGACATTTACCATGAAAACAGGCGTGTATGTAGGTGTGGGGAGATAACTAGTGTGGGGAGTAGGCCTACAAGGCCTTGGTGGTAACTGGGGAGAAAAATTTTGGCAACAACCAAATTCTCTTGTGGAAACCCTGCATTTCAATGGGATTTGTCATACCAGCCATAAAAACAGGTGTGTATGTAGGTGTGGGGACATAAAACAGGTGTGGGGAGTAGCCCTACAAGGCCTCATAGTCATTCCAAAACTAACACAACCGCATATAAATGTTTATAACCATCAAGGACATCAAAATAAAGTTGAATAATGCAATAAATGCATGCAAAAGAACGGAAAAAAACAGTAATTTTTTTTCGATTTCTCTTTTTACTGTCCCAACTTCTTGTTACACATTGATCACACCGTTACAATTATCACTTTATCATTACACTTCATCACACTTATCATTACAGTTTCGGCAACAACCAAATTCTCTTGTGGAAACTATCGATTTCATTGAAATTTATCACACCAACCGTGAAAACAGGTGTGTTTGTATCTGTGGGGAGATGAAACATGTGCGGGGAGTAGCCCTACAATGCCTCATAGTCTTTTGAAAACTAACACAGATGGACACTACTCAGAGGTGCTAATCTGGGCAGGTAGGGAGAATGAAAAAAAAAAAAAAAACATTAGATGCGTCATATATAGTACAACGTACGGCATTCTCCAACTACGTACGTACAGACACTGGTAGGTACAAAGTGGGAAATGAACAGAGTGAGGTGTAAAATTTTGGGAAGAAGTAGAAATAATATGAACAGGTACGTACATCAGGCCTCACACTTGGGGGCCTGGGGTTGGAAGGGTAGTGAAAGACAAGGAGGGAGAGATGGGGTGGGGTAGGGGGGGGACGAGGCTAGCAGAGAGGGAGGGGGGCAAGAGAGGGTGGGAAGGGATGCATGTTTCTGTGGGAGGAGAGATGCAGTTGAATGGAGGGATGGGAGAGTAATGGGGGACAAGGAGGACGTGAGGGAGTGGAGTAGAGGGTGGCATGGAGGCGGCCGAGAGGGGGGTGCCCTCCCACCGCCCGGGTTGGTCCGATCCCCCCTCACGCCACATCAGGGGCGAGTTCTCATTGGCCTGAAGCCATGTACATCATAATCGGGGTGGAGCAAGTGCTCCGCAGTTTTTTACAGGCTGCGTTCAATTGATGCGATTAGGCATTTTGGCATAAAACTCAAATCACATCAATTGATGCGGTTAGGATTTACGGGTTTAATGATAACAAATACCTAGGTGTGAGTGAGTGAGTATTATTTTGTCAATAATTTTAGAGCTAGGAGTTAATATCCTGGTGAAGTGGCCATATGTCACAGGGGAATGGAAATTTAAGAATATAATGCTAATATTACACGAAAGTAAAGACAAGGAATTGACTTGTGAAATCAAGTAGTAAGTTTTGCTTTATGCTGGCTTACTTTGCCGATTCTCTAAAGGCGAGAATTTTATAAACTTTCTGAACAGTACACAGCGGGGACTATCTACACACGAATGCTGTATCATTAGTACTGTTAGCCTTTGAGAAAGTGTGATCTTTACCCCCTGGCAATCAATAATTAACCAGCCCCATCCGGACCACTTTTCCACCACTGACTCCCCCCAATCCAGACCATTTTTGGAAATTTTTTTTTTTTGGTTCAAACCTCCGTTTTTGGTGAGAAACATCGAAAATTCATAGAGAAATCGCTCACCTGAGGTTTAAAATACTCTATCCAGGTAGCAGTATCTCCTTACATTACTGGGTTTTCTAACAGGCTGGCACCAAAGAAAACGAGTTCTATGGGAGGGTAACTATTTCATGCGACTCATAAACGGTATTTATTTATTTACTTGGTACTAATTTAAATGTAGTACGAAAGTATATTGGTTTTCAAACAGTAATATAGGCATTATAAGCATTGTTTCACTCACTAACTCATCACCATACCTGACCTTTTTTTGCCACATTACCTGATCATCATTTCTGACTGTTTCTTCCTCTAATGCTATGTAAAGTTTGTCCTCCACATTGTCATCGACTGGGGAATCACTCTGGCTCTGAATTTCATACCGTGGCATGATATGGCTTTACTGGCCAGGTCACTGATAACAGGTGAATTGCTGAGACAGTGGCGTGCAGGGGTAGGGGAGGTCATGTTGGGTAAGGCATTGTCCCTGCCTGGCATCTTGTAGAGGAAGGTGTCCCGTGTATACATACCAAAAATCACTCACGAAAATTGAAAATTGTGCAAATTAGGGTCCTTGCAATTGATTCGCATTTATGTACGTCAACGGGATTGGCAGTGACAAAACGTGTGGATGTTAATTCACGTCGATGGGACGCCGCGGGTTAATAATAATAATGAACAAGTTCTTCCTGATGCTCAACTCCCGGCTGGCACAACGGATTTAAGTTTTGTTATGAAAGAACTGGCCTAAATACTAGTTGTGATTAATATAAGAAGTTTGTGCTAACTGGGAGTAGCAAACTAAATTAAGCTCACTGTGGAGAAATTAAACACCATTTAATACATTACATTAAGCTCAAAGAAAAGAACTGTAAACTTATAGACTACAATAAATAAATTTGTGTTACATAAATCTCAAAAATGAATTCAAGAGGGGAATTCACTGTCATAGGGGGACTAGTGAATTCAAATAAAGCAAATACACTCACTCACTCATTCAAAAGCTAATCAGACTTAAGGCTAAGGAAACGAACAAAAATACTTGCCAGTGGAGGGAACGGGGCTGAAGCTATGAAAGACTGGGCGTCCGTCTGTTGAAGACCAGGCACTGCTATTTGTTGCTTGTCTGTTACACCGATCACCGTAGGTGGAGAGATCCGGAAATTGCTGTACAACGGAGACGCTGCTCTCTATGCTGGGCACAAACGACCCTACTCTCGTGGCGGTTTGAAGCTGACTGACTAAAGTAAGCAACCAGGGGCACAAAGCAAGAGAGATGAGCGCGGCTCAACTTAATGGTCAAGTGGCAATGAGAAAACAACAACTACACAAAAATTTTCACTCAGTGAAATGCACTGTCCATCCAGAATGACAGTCAATTATGAAACAATGACAAGGGTTATGAAACTCATTATGATCTGAGTACAAATGTGAGGCAGTTAACTGTCTGAGCGAAAATTTAAGCATTTCAGTGAAATTCAGACGTTCCCTTTTATGATACTAATACAATGTCACAAATTAATTCATAACTCTGCTGATGCATTTTGCAATATTTTTGGTCAGTTTATTAAAACGAGAAAGAAGGAATATTCTGTTGAAGCATCTGTGAAGATGTGTGAGGCTTATAAGGCACATTTTGACAATGTGAAATGGGAGCCACTTGTGGAGCCTAGAAAAGTACTGATGCCACCCTTTGACATCGAAATGGGTCTCAAGAAACAATTTGTCGCGGCTCTGGACAAGCTGACGGCTGCATTTCAGTACGTACGAGACTTCTTCCCCCTGCTATCGGAGGCGGAAATCAAAGCCGGTATTTTTGCGGTGCACAGGTTAAGAAGATCCTGGAGTACAAGGATTTTCCCAACAAGCTTTCGAAAGTGGAGGAAGTGACTTGGGACAGCCTGAAAGACAATGGTTCGCGGTTTTCTTGGAAATCACAAGGATGAGGACCATGTGGAGCTGTTTGACAACCTCATTAAGAACTGCGGCACCATGTGCTGTAGAATGTCACTCAAGATTCATATGCCTCATCCACATCTTTATGAATTCAAGGACAACATGAGTGCATATTCTGAAGAGCAAGGAGAACGCTTTTATCAAGATACAATATAATGGACTTTGAAAGGAGATACCAAGGACACCATAACGTGAGCATGATAGGGGACTATATTTGGGGACTGGTCCGTTAAGTGATCTACTATACAATCGCAAATCGCGAAAAAAATGTTCGATTCTAGACTTCTATGATTTCATTCATTGTGTATTCAATATTGTTACATGTCACTTTTCATATTTATATGTTTTCTTTTGGCTCCTTACGAAGGAAAAGACAAACCCACTCATTCTTTCTACAGAAAATTAGTAAACATAAAAAAATCATTTTCCTGTTTACAAAAGCGAGGTTTTAGGATGATGATATATATTTTCTATAGTTTTGGAGCAAAACAAATAAGGAAATAGTACTTATTACACAGGTGGAGATTTTTTTTATTTTTTTGTTACATGGTGTAATTATTCATCCTTCTCTGTCGTGTTCTCTCGTGTCTCCTTCTGCTTTATCTCTTTTTTCTCTTCCTCTTACTTTTCAGTTACATTCTCTGCCCTCTTTTCATTTTTTCATCCTGTTCTCCTTTCATGCTTTCCCTCAGCTGCTTCCATATCTCTGACGCTGAACCTTACTCTTCTTATCTTTTACTCACTTTTCCTTTCCCCATCCTCTTCTCACTTTCATTTTTGGTATTTGTATTGGCCTGGGAGGAAGGTAGAGTCCCGGAGGATTGGAAGTCAGGTATAATTATTCCCTTGTACAAAGGAAAAGGGGAAAAAGAAGTGTGGTAATCATAGGGGCATTTGTCTTCTTAGTATAATAGGAAAAGTGTATGGTAGGATACTTATTGGCAGAGTTAGAGAAAGAACCGAGAAATTAGTTGGAGAAGAACAGGGAGGCTTTAGGAAGGGAAGAGGTTGTGTAGATCAGATATTCATTCTTAGATCTTTAGTGGAAAAGTTTCTAGAGAAGGGAAAGAAGTTGTATGTGGCTTTCATGGATTTGGAGAAAGCATATGACAGGGTGGATAGACAAGGATTGTGGAAAGTATTAAGAATATATGGAGTAGATGGGAAGTTGTTGAATGTTGTGAAGAGTATGTATGATGCTGCGAAGGCTGCAGTGCGTGTGGATGGTGAACTAAGTGAATTTTTCTCTCTGAAAGTTGGATTGAAACGGGGATGTGTCATGTCTCCATGGTTGTTCAATCTGTACATGGATGGGGTAATAAAAGAGGTACAAGGTAGGGTAGTGGATGTTGGAGTGGCCCTGGTGAGAGAGGATAGTGTTTGGAAACTCCCTGTACTGTTGTTTGCAGATGATACTGTGTTGTTGAGTGAAGATGAAGGAGAGCTGCAAGGCTTGGTGGATGAGTTTGAGAGAGTGTGTAAGAAACGGAATCTAAAGGTGAATGTAGGGAAGAGTAAAGTGATGGTCTTTGAGAGAGGTGAAGTCAGTGAATGTACAGCGAGGTTGGATGGTGAGGAATTGGAAAATGTGAGTACGTTTAAGTACTTGGGTAGTGTGATGAGTAAGGATGGAGGTTTGGAGGGTGAAGTGCTTGAAAGGGTACAGCAGGGAAGAAAGGTTGCTGGTTCTTTGAAAGCAGTGATAAGAAACAGGGAAGTGAGCATGGAAGTGAAAAAGTTACTACATGACAGTATTGTGATACCAACTCTAACGTATGGAAGTGAAGCTTGGACGTTGTTGGAAGAACACAAGTCAAGAGTGAGAGCAGTGGAAATGAGTTATTTAAGAGGAGCCTGTGGAGTCACATGGAGAGACAGGCTGACGAATGAGGATATAAAGGAGCGTTGTGGTGTGGATGTGGATGTGATAGGAAGGGTTATGAGGAACACACTGAGGTTGTTTGGCCATGTGGAGAGGATGGAGGGTGAAAGACTGACGAAGAGAGTGTATGTGAGTGAGGTGGATGGGGGAAGAGGGAGGGGGAGGCCGAGGATGAGATGGAGGGATGGGGTGGAGAGGTATATGAGAGGGGGGGGGTGAGTTGGGAGCAGGGCAGTGAAATGGCTGGGGACAGGGCGACTTGAAGGCGATTTGTTTGTGGCCACCCCAAACGGGATTGAGGCGTCTGGCAATAGATAGATAGTATTATACCGATTCTTTTGGGTTTTCCTCTTTAGTCGTCCACACCATTTTCCCCTCCCCTTCCTCCTCCTCCCCCTCCTCTTCTTCCTCCACTCCCTTGCCCCGGTCAAATGTGTTCTATCTTTTAGTCGTGCCCAGTAGTTTCTTTTCACTCCCCTCTCACACCTGTCATCATGATCACCTCTGCCTGCCTCATCCTTCCTCCTCTTCCTTCCATTATTTACCTTCTATTTTTCTTTTTACCCATCTTCTTCCTCTGTTTTCTTTTCTTTTCCCTCCATTTCTTTTTCCTTATCCTTTTTTCTCCCTCTTCCTTTTCCTCATATTTTCCTCCCCACTCATATTGTTTTCATACTTACTCTTGCCTCCGTTTCTCCTCGTCCTGCTCTTCCTCTCCACTCTTTTCATTCTTTACACTTCTGCTCTTCGTTTTCTTTTCCTCGTCTTCATCATTTTCTCCTTACGTTCCCTCACCCGTTCCTGTCTAATTTTTTTTTAACTCCTCCCGTCTCTCTTCTTTTTCATAGGTTTGCTTTTTTCATTTTCACCTACTGTTATGTCAGTTTATGTTTTTTTTGTTTTGATCATTGACTGTTCCTGTTTTTTTCACTTCCCAGTATTTCCCCTGATCTCCCCCCCCCCCTCCATTCTTTCATCATTAACATTTGGTGTGTATTATGTTTTCCTTTTCCATTTTTTCTTCCGTTCTTCTTCCGTGTTTCTTTTCTCTCTACCTTGCTTTGTTTTCTTGTTTCTGTCTGCAGATATCTGTTTTGTATACCCGCCATGTCTTGATTTTCCCAGGATGATCATTCTTCCATTCGTCTTACCATTTCTTTTTACTCGAACCTAACATAACCAATCCAGACAACCGAAGATAACAGACGAACAGACTAGCAAACAAATCTAACTTGTCACTGATATAACAAACCTGACTTAACCTCCACTTTTCTGGATAAGACAAAGTGCAAAATTGGTACACCTAACGGAAATCAGCTTACTGTCTTTAGATTTCCATTGCATAACATTGTCTTCATTTATTTCTCTTTTCATTCATCCTTTCTTTTACATCTCTTTATTATTTTACGTTATCTCATTTTTTTTTCTGTGCCACTCTTTCTCTTCTCCATATAATTGTCATGCTAGACTCTGTTGTCCTAGTGTTCTGTCTTCATTTGCCTTCCTCTTTTTACTTTCTCCTTTCCTTCTCCTTGCTGTCTGTCTGTCTGTCTGTCTGTCTCTCTCTCTCTCTCTCTCTCTCTCTCTCTCTCTCTCTCTCTCTCTCTCTCTCTCTCTCTCTCTCTCTCTTTCATTCTTCCTACTCTTGCTCTCCTTCTTTCCTTACTTTCCTTCTCATTGCACTTTCTCACACTTCTCCCTACCTTTGCCATTCTCATCCTTCCTTCTTTCCCGTCCTCTCTTCTCCTTTCCTTCCTCTTTCCCTCCTTCGCCTTCTCCTTCTCCGACTCTCTCTTTCCAGTTTTTCTTAAGAATAATATGCATCCCCTTTCTGTAAGGAGGACGAGCTAACAGTCCCACTTCTCATCCCTTCTTTTTTTTTTTTTTTTTTTAGTCGATTGTGAAAGAGAAGGGAGGCGATGGGGGTAGGGGGATGTTGAGGAGAGAAAGAGGCGCCATGCTGGTGGAGAAAGTAGAAGGAGGCGGTATTGGGAGACCAAGAAAACGAGGTATGAACGGAGGAAAAATGAGAGCGAGGAGGTATTCTGGGAGAAGGAAGAGTGATCCGACAGTGGGAAGAATGAAAAGAGGGCCCTTATTGGCAGAGAAAGAAGAACTGGAGGAATTCTTGGAAAAAGTAGGATAGTTGAGGCGGTGTTGGTGGAGAAAGATAGTGCCGCACTTGGAGGAAAGATGGGGGCTGAGGGAACGTGAATGCAGGTTTACTAAAAGAGCAGGTGAAGCCACTTCTGTCACCTCCCTGCCACCAAAGTCTTGGCAGGGAGGAGATGGCCGTGGTTGGCCGCGGATTTTTACTTCCCCAAATACTGGCATGATTAATGACAGACTGCGTAAATACGTCTGTATTTACTTTATAATTATGTCTAAGTGCACTCCGTACATGGAAATAAGTTGTCACACGATAAAGGTAGGTTATATTAACAAGATGGGCTTGATGAAGTAGGATTTGTCTTCTTTACTCGGCAACGAGTTCTCTTAAAAATGTCTAAACTCACCAAAATTAAGAGGAGACATTAAGAAGAAGACGTTGAATTACACGTACAGGATATAATAGCTTTGATCTAACTGAAAAATGTATTTTCCTACTGGCCACTAAAAAATATGAGTTGTATGTATGCTTGCCGACTCTTCATTTTGTTTTTAGAAGCCAAAAATTTACTGTGACCAACTTACCTGCATATGCTTACCTTACCTACAGGTATTTTCAGCAGTTGCTTGAATCAGAAACATACGATTTTTTTTTTCAAAAGGATTAGTTCTTAACATGCACTCAAACAAGCTAGGAAATATTGTTGTTTATTAGTGAAATATTATAGCACTGAAATAACCTGCCTGTAAAATCTACTGTAGATAATTTTAAATTTGCATAATTATTTATGTTAGATATCCTTTCTCTGAAAATTCATTCACAACTCAGATAGATCCTAATGGCATCAGCTAAAGGGCAAATAAAATTACCTATGTACTGCAGATTAATTAAGAAATTTATCAGATGGCAATTAGTTCCATTGTGGCCTCCATGCAAGCTTCACACTTCAGATATTTAGCAGGTTATATACAATAAAAACAGCATTTTAAGCTACAGTTTTGCTAGAGCAGAGAGATAAATGGTCAGGTCAGAGAATGTACAGTAGGTATATCCATCTTTTGTTGATAACTCATCTTCATCTAAGACCTATTTAGCAATGGTGGCATTGGTGGCATCGTTGAGGGAGTAACTTCACTGGCATTACTATGCTCCTTTTACTCTGACTTGGCCTATAACTGCCATCTCCATCGTGAATGCTTAGCTGTAACACCGGAATTATTTTAGTCCTTGGAACTGCTGTGTAAAAGATGTAGAGCCTTAATGACGTCTCTGCCACTGAGCTACGTGAAATAACCCACAAAAAGACGAAAATCTTGGCCAACTTAATTTGAAAAGTCTATAACGTAGGTGTTTGGGACAGTCAATATGAGTACATTTTGTAATGGTAAACAGATTCCCTGAAATACATCGTATTATTATACACTAAATTGTACTGTAGGTTTCAATGTCTTGCTGAACCTATTTGCTCACCCACATGCAGCACAAGAAACAGGGAAAATGAACCAGACCGAAAATCAATGTTCCCACTGAATGACAAATAGTGGACTGGCAATGTGGTTCCTGCGAGAACAAAGATGGATACACTCACGAGACTGTGGCTTCGCCTGACCTAGCTTGGGTGGTTTCCGTATGTGTATTATCTTTCCTCCAAGGAGATGTATTGGTGAGGAGAGAAGATGGGGTGTTACTGGTGGAAGAAGTAGAAGGGGAGGTTTTGGCGGAGAAACTAGAGGGAGCGGTATTAGTGGAGAAAGAAGAGGGAAACAGTAAGACGAAGAAAATGAAGAGTGGGATGATGTGTAAAAGACTGAACAGGGAGTGATATTTGGGAGAAAGAGGAGGAGGCAGGGGGAGAGGAGGGGGAGTGAAATTGTACTAGGGGAGAAAGAAGAGAGGTTTAGGAGAGAGGAACTATCATGGTGAGAAAGAAGAAGGGTGGCAAGGGAAAGAAAGAGAGGAGCGGCGGTAGGAAGAGGTGGGGAGGCATTCGTAGGGGTAGAAAGAAGAGAAGGGCAGTAGGGAATGTTTTGGTTGCAGGACGTACTTAGAGGTGCACTGAACAAGAGACTGGCTGGTGATTGACTGGCTGACTGAGGAATGAACAGATAACTGCCTGTTGAAGGATATGATTAAGGGAATATTGAGAAACAGACTACTCAAGGACTGACTGGTTTTGTGGTTGAAAGAATATGAGTTTGAGGAGTCGCTAGTTGATTAAGTGACAATCTCCTTACGGATAGAACGATGGATAGCTTATGGCCGAGTGTGTGGTAAAATAACTGAGGGTTGTTTAGAATGGCTGAGGGCTAAATGAATTTTTTAGCCCAAAATAATGAAACAAACAGTGACAGCATGTAGAATGTGCCTCTGTGGAGAAAACTGAATAAAAAGGAAGTCAGAACTAAGGTCACCTCATATTGAAATGCCTGGATACATTATATTTGAATGTATGAAGATCACTGAAAGTGGGAACGACAGATTAAGGATAATAATTGGTTAGTTCGTCAGTTGCCTACATGATGGACTGAGAATACTGGTTAATTCTAGAACTTGCTTGTACAGAAGTAAGGTGAGAGTGTGTATCAAGACGTGCACTGAGTGCCTTCCTTAATGGTAAAAGACACAAGCAGGCACTTCAGAAAAGCGGTGACCATTGAAGAGGCGAGAGTACGTGGATGGATATGCAACACAACTGTGCAAGGAGACGAGTTGAAGGGAGCAAACAAGAGAAGGGGAAAAAAAAAATCTGACACTATGTTTGCATGAGTTGTAAACAGTACTTTCCTCCCCCCCACACACACCGACATATGAGAGCTGTACGAAACACAGAGACCATTAAGGTCAATGTAATGTTAATGCAAGCACCGAGTCAGCTTCTCTCCCTCGAACGACCAAGGGAGAAGCCTGGAACCACTGTCTGACTTACCTCATATTCATTTCTGAACCATTCGCAGCCTCTCCTCTAACTTTCTCTTCGTTGAACACCACCTCTCTTTCTCTAAACCTCACCTTCTCATCCTCACCGAGACTCAACTGTCTGAGGCGAATGACAGCAAACCCTTCTCTGTATCCTCCTACTTTCTCCATACTTCAAAGCCAAAGGTGGCTGTTGAGTATAAGTACGCAACAACATATCTTGTTCTCGTGTTTCTAAACTTGAATTTTCTGAATTCTCTACTCTTTGACTTCGCCTATCCTGTCATTCTCTGACTACATATGGCTGTGCTGTTTACTTATTCCTTAATTCTACTGAAAGACTAATTCTTCGACTATCGTACTTCTAAGATGAAACACATCCTATCAATTTCTTTGTCTGAAATCTCCACTTTAGGTAATTTCAATATTCATCACCACCTTTGGGTCTCCTCTCCATTCATTGATCCACCTTATGAACAAGTATACATCTTTTTTATTCAAAATGACCTAGCGCAGCTTTTACAACGAACCCTACCCATATCCCTGACCCCCTTGGAGAGAGTACAACATAACTGACACTTTCCTTACAACGAATCCTTCTGCTTATTCTGTTAATCTTTTCTCTCCATTGAGCTCCTTCGATCACACCCTTATCTCCTTAACCTGTCCTATCGCTCCAGTAAAGTCTGTGGACTCTCCCAAGAATCGGTGGTTGTGGCACTTTGGAGTTGCTGATTGGGAGGCCCTCAGGCAGTACTCCTTTGATTTTTCCGGGAATAATTATGTTGCTTCCACGGCCAAGAGCCATCTGAGTGTGCCTTGTGCATTACAGAGGTTATTCTCTCGGGCATGGAAGCTTGTATTCCATTCTCTAATGCTGTGACCAATGAAAAAAAACCTTGGTTTAATCACCCTTGTCCTAATGTTGTCCACAACAAAGAGAGAGCCTACAAATAGTACCGGAACCAACTACCCCTGAATATCATATTTATATATATATATATATATATATATATATATATATATATATATATATATATATATATATATATATATATATATATATATATATATAATGTTTCTGGCCGGAAACGTGTTAAGTCCATCTTCCGTTCTCCAAAAAATAAAATCATTTGTACCAAAGGTTCTGACTATCCAACTCAATTTCTTTCCACTGCCTCTGACACCATCCCCAATCCCTTTCTAACAACTTTAACTCATCATCGTTCCCTACTCTTTTCCAGTCTGACGACTGTGTAACTGTTCTTCTGCTGATAAAGCAGAACTCTTCATACCGCATTTCTCCTCCATTTCCACCTTAGGCGATTTAGGTGCTGTTCCTCCATCACTTCACCCACTCTGACTTCCTCATGGCTAACATTAAAGTGTCTTCAGCTGATGTGTTTTCTGCCATCACTGGCCTCAATAATAACAAGGCATATAGGCATGATGGGGTCCTTCCTGTTGCCCTAAAAAACTGTGCTTCTACGTTTACACCCCGCCTAGGTTAACTCATTTGCCTTTGTCTGTCGACTTGTACCTTTCCTTCCTGCTGTGGGTTTGCTCTCATTCAGCATTTCCCAAAGAAGGATGACCATTCCCTTTCCTCTAAGTATCATCCAGTTGCTATAACATCCTGTATTTAAAAAGTTTTTGAATCTATTCTTAACAAAAAATTAAATAAATAAATAAATCTGTATTCCTATCACAACCTTCTTTCTGATCGTCAGTATGTGTTCCGCCAGGGATGCTTCACTAGCGATCTGCTCACCTACCTTTCAAACTCTTGGTTGTCCTCCTTTTAGGACACTGGCAATAGCTTTGCCATTGCACTTAACATTTCAAAAGTTTTCGATCGAGTCTGGTATTATCCCTCCAATCTGTGCCTTCATCCCTAGCATCCATTCTGGTGGTTCTATAGCTGCAGTTGTAGGCGGCCACCGTTCTTCTTCTAGCGTTATCAGTAGTGGTGTTCCCCAGAACTCTGCCCTGTCACCAACTCCTTTCTTGCTATTTGTCAAATACCTTCTATGTTTCGCATCTAACGCTACCCACTCATACACTAATGACTCCATCCTTCACCTTTCCATTTGCCTCTTGCAACGTCCATCCCAGTGATTACTTCAACAATTAAAGAATGAGGCTATGGCACACTTAATATCTGACTTGGCTCATATCTCTGATTAAGGTAAAAGTAATCTTGTTGTTTTTAATGCATCAAAAACTCAGTTCTTACATCTTTTAAGTCACAAAAATCTTATGCAGGAGTATCCTTTAAATATTAACAATATCCAACTGATTCCTGTATCATCTTTAAACATACTGGGGTTCATTTTCTCGAAATTAACCAAGAATGACCATATTACCTCTCTTGTAGAATCTGCTTCTAAGAGATTAGGTGTGCTAAGCCGACTCTGTGACTTCTTTGCACCTGCACAATTGCTGACTTTGTACATGGATTTTATTCCCCTCTGTGTAAAGTACATCTCACATGTGCTGCGTGGTTCCCCACATACAGCTCTTCTCAAGAAGGCTGAACAAATTTCTTTACATCTCATTAACTCGCCTCCTCCTACGGACTTCCATCAACCTCTGTCCCTTCGCTGTGCTGTTGTATTTTTATCTCATTCCTGTCACTACGTCAATGGTCACTGCTCCTCTGAACTGTCTGCTTGCATTCCTTCACCACTGTAGTGGATGTGCAGTACCCATCTAGCAACAAACTCTCATCCCTTTTCAGTACAACTGTTTAACCCTTACACTGCGGACTTGTTTTGCTTTGACTTGCGGCTCCCGCGGGCATATTCGCGCTCCGACAGACTCTCTAAAAATATTAGTCCTAGAATATTAAAATCAAATATACTTATGGCACATACCTTCAGCTTTCTCCATGGGTGTTTGTTGAGCATTCGTCGAGTACTGTAGGAGTTGTGGAGACCTCTGAAGTTGGGTAACGAAGTCTCCACTTTACACTTCCTGACAACTCGTAATATGATTACCACAGCCTGATATTATCACTAGAAACACTAATCTATGATTCTCAAATAGTTTGGAATCTATACTCCCCCAAAAAAACACTGTGAAAGCAATGAAAATTACGAGGGCGTATGACCATCCCACTTCCGATCGTTCTCCGCTAGTGTTGTCTATTATTCATAAAAACACTCACAGTTTATATTTCTGTTACTATATAACACTTATATATATCTACAGTCTTTATCCATAAGTTTCCTTCAGTAATAGTAGTTTATTGTCACTGTAGAGATTCAATTTCTTTCAGTAAAATACGTAGCATTCACTTTCTCGTCCTGTATACTAGCATTGAGAGTGAATGTCACTTTCACCTTCACTCTCATAACTCATAGTATTCAGACATACTAGAGTGAAACTTTCACTTTCATTACTCCTAGGGTATATACTCGTATTCTTATAATACTTCTCATTTACATTTCTATTTACGTTCTCTATTTTATTTACGTTATTTACATTTCTATTTTATTTACACTGTGTTATGCACTGTCATTTGAAGTAACTTATAAAACTATTTTCCACTGTTCGCGTATACAGTATTTACATTCATTACTTTCACTTGCTGTTTAAACATTATTTACAATTCCACTTGCACTATTTTACTCAACAGAAAGATCGTAGTCACTCTTTTATCAATTGTCAGCCCTTTACCTCTTTCCACACGAGGTTTAGTAGGGGGTAAAGATCACAGGGCCCTTTGCATGGGGGTGAAAAGTGGCTGAAGTTAGCAGGAACAAACAGACTACCTTCACATTGGAAGATGACAGTGAACTGATAGGGGTGGGCCGGGGTGGCGGTGGCTCAACCGGTAGAGATGTGGCGTGCGGTCCTAACGGACCCAGGTTCAAATCCCGGCTGGGGCAGGGAACAGTTTAAGGATTTGAATTTCATTAAATCAGGCTTTACTGATCTACCAGAAGACCCGCCGACATGTTGTAAAAATACCCCCGCTAATACCAATACACCAGTCCTGTATGAGACAGCCCTAGCATGTATTCAATATGGACGGTGGGTGTTAGCGCCGAAATGGTGACATGTAGAGGTGTATGGTATGTAGGAGGACTGCTGGGCCTTGATAGCAGGCTGTGAAGCCTATGCCCAGAGTCGGACACATAAAAAAAACAAAAAAAAACAAGGGAAATGCATTACTGCCAACGTCAGCCTCTTGACAGCTGCTAATATATAGCAGTGAAATGATTGGCAGGAAATCTAGACAATACATTATAAATTAGGTAGTTCCAGGTGAATGTAAATATCACTTAGGCTTCTCCCTTCCCTCCTTATATGTATATTTATTACAAAAATAGATTATACGGCATATTTCAAGGGGAAATAAACAGTGAAAATTAGCGAACGAGTGCACATGAGGTGTTGTCAGGTGATAATTAGCCAATTCCAGGTGTATGGCACTATCACTTACCTTATTTCTTTTTTGTATATATTATTTGGTATAAGTATAGGGCATAGGGCTTATTTCAATGGATGAAATCAGTGGAAAATTCCAGGGAAGATTTACTTCGTTTAGAATACAGTGTGGTGGCCTGCAATAATTAGGTAGTTCCAGGTGAATGTAAATATCACTTAGGCTTCTCCCTTCCTTTCTTATATACTGTATATTTCTATTACGAAAATAGATTATACAGCATATTTCAAGGGGAAATAAACAGCGAAAATTAGCGAACGAGTGCACATGAGGTGTTGTCAGGTGATAATTAGCCAATTCTAGGTGTATGGCACTCTCACTTACCTTATTTCTTTCTTGTATATATTATTTGGTATAAGAATAGGGCATAGGGCTAATTTCAATGGATGAAATCAGTGAAAAATTCCAGGGAAGATTTATTTAGTGTAGCACAGCCGGGCAGGTGAGAGGATAGGGTAATGGCGGCGGGGTAGGAAGGGGAGTCAAGAACGGGGAGAAATGGCTAAATTGTCAACAATGGATGGGAGTACAGATGAGATTAGGAGTGCTGACTAGTGTTGGACATTGGCAGTACTGATAGATGATACAAGCCACCACTTGAAAGCCTGGGTGAATTCAAAATAACACAGAATCACAAAAGTGATGCCCAGCGGTTTGATCCTTTGCTCCCAAGCGTCACGAAAGTGACGCCCCGCGGTTAAGGGGTTAATGGAAAAGTTAACTGCTACCTTCCATCCTTCATATTCGTAACAGGTCAACTCTGGAACTGTCTTCCACAATCTGTATTTGGTACTACCTATGACCTCCGGTCTTTAAATCGTTGTGTGTCCAGACATCTTGATGTGAACGAACCTTGAATTTGGCTGTCTGCTATTTTTTTCTTTCCCATGAATCAGACAATCTTGCTGGCTTCTGGCCTTTGGTTTCTTCTCCCTTGCATGATTTTTTTTTTTTTTTTGAGAAACTGGCTTCGCAAAAGTCCTGGAGGTTTCAGATGGAGCATTTTTCAACTCTTCGAATGCTAAAGCTGAATAATATCGTTATATAATATTGTCTCAGCTGCAAAAATAAATTTAAAATTAAGTCGTTGGACTGAAGAGATCAACTGAACGATCTGTGTGAAATGAACATGCAGGTTGAAAAAGATAAACATTTGTGCGGGTATACAATGTAGTAATTGGTTTTAAAAATTATCTTTGTAACACTACTCGACAAAATTTCAGTTCAGAGACAGAAATGAATGTCCCAAGGCAATTATGTGGCGTTGATTTCAAATATGGTATTCATTTTGCTCTAGCACAGACAGCTTTTCTGATCTGACTACCCCCACACTTATCCATCTAGTACTATGGTCCTTCTCACTGCATCATTTGTGCTCTGTGTTTATATATATATATATATATATATATATATATATATATATATATATATATATATATATATTGTATATATATATATATATATATATATATATATATATATATATATATATATATATATATATATATATATATATATATATATATATATATATATATATATATATATATATATATATATATATATATATATATATATATATAAATATATATATATATATATATATATATATTTATAGATATATCTACCCTAATCCCCGTACTATCCGGATGCCCACTTTCCGGACATCCCCACTTACCAGATATTTTGGTCCCGGAATCCAATATTCCCAAAATGGGCCAGAAATCACAAACAAAAAAAAAACGAAAAAATCCAACATTTTCCCACCGTAATTTGAACTCAGCGCACACGGCACGGACCAGCTGTGTTTTGGTGCGTAGTTCCACAGCCGTCAGCTAGAGCGCCCCTGCATCCTCCCTACTTTCTGCCCGTCTCTTGCTGTGAGTGTACGCTTGTGATCATGGCTGCCCACGTGCTCGCTTTTGTGGTGGTGCCCTACCTGCTGCAGGCTCTGCTGCTGCTCTCCTGCCTCTTCTTCGTGTATGTGATGATGGCCCCACCGCCTGAGAAGAGGAAGAGAGTGGTTTTGACTCTGGAGATGAAGAGAGAGATATTGGAGAAGGATGTTTCGGAATGGTGAACCTCACGCATCCTTCATGATTTCAACCTGGCCCGATCTACTTTGTTTTGATGTCAAGAGATCCCGCGACAAACTCGTGCAGTACATGGCTGACTTCTCATCAAAGAGCAAATGCAACGAGGAGAGGAAGATGATGTTTACTCCCCGGTATGCAGAAGTCGACCACTCCATGTTGATTTGGTATCGACAGCAACGTGCTGCTTGTGTGCTGGTGTGTGGCATGGAGCTGAAGGCTGCTGCTGATAAGTTCACAAGGCTTCATGATACCTCAGACTTCAAGGCATCCGAGGGTTGGCTCTTCGCGTTCAAGTTACGACATGGCCTTACCAACCGTAAGGCCCATTGCGAAGCTTTGGATGCCAATGAGGATGGAATAGAGGTGTTTTGGCACAAGGTGAAGCTCTTGATCGAGGGGGAGGGCCTCACTCTCGGTCAAGTCTACAGCGCTGACGAAACTGTTTTATTCTATCACTCTTTTCCAACGAACACTCTAGCCGAGGAGATGGAGAAGCTTGTACCTGGCCACAAGCTCTCCAAGCAACGGATATCTGTTTTGTGTTGTGCCAATGCTAACAGCATGCACCGGCTTAAGCCCGTTATTGTTGGCCGTGCAAAGCAGCCTTGGTGTCTTCATGGGGCGATGGATGTCCTTCCTTTTGGTACCATTCTTTGAAGACATGGTTCACTGCCCACATCTTCAAAGACTGGTTCCACCTCCATTTCGTCAAGGAGGTCATCCATTACCAGACGGAGAAACTGGGAATCCCGAGCGACCAGGTAAAGGCCCTCCTTCTCCTCGACAATGCACCTGTTCACCCGTGTGACAAGGTCTTGGTGGCTGAGAATGGGCGCATTAGGTGCATGTTTCTGCCACCTAATACGACTGCTCTCATCCAACCAATGGACCAAGGCGTGATCGTGGCAACGAAGAGGCTGTACCAATGGAAGTTCCTGGATGAGGTGATGGTTGTTCTCGAGGACGAGGATGAGTGCAGGGAGGGACGAGACACGCGAGGCCAGTAGACTTTGGAAAACCTTCGCCCCTATAACATCAAGTCTGCAATCTACAATTGGGCCAGTGTATGGAAGGAAGTCCCTGTCAAGACTCTAGAAAATGGTTGGTCTCATCTGGTTCTTGGAACAGATGTGGAGCACAATTTCCTAGGTTATGATGTGGATGACTTCCATACACGTCTACGTGCGCATGGCGATGATGTTGATGTGGAGGAAGTGCATGAGTGGTTGGATGATGATGAGGCCAATCCTGGGTATCAGATCATGTCTGATATCGAGATCACATCTTCAGTTGCAGGTGTCAATACCCAGATTGAAGATTCCAACGAGGACGGCGACAATGATGTGGACTCCTCTTAGCGTGACACTATTCCAGCCATCCCCAAGGTGAGCACACTCTGGGAACAAATAGAGTTCATTCTCGACTACCTGGAACACCCGGACTGCGACAGGGAGATGGGGCCCTTGGGACTTGTGGAGGAAGTGCGCGCTTTGAGGCAGGCATCATTAATCACCAAAATTGTCGTTCCTTGCGTTAATCAACCATTGACAGCTTTTTGAGACCCGTGACCCCCACTGTGCCCAGTCCTGGCTCCACTCCATTGCCTTCCCAAGACAGGCCCTCATCCTTCGAGCCACAGCCCATCACATCAGGCACGGTGGAGTCACCGCTGGACGTGAGTTTGCGCCTGTCTTCAGAGTCGTCTGCAGTGGGTAGTCCATCACCATGACCCAGCAATGCACCCCTAGGCCATCTGCATCAGCTACTCTCAGATTCTGACTGTGATTAAACGGCAAGAACTCTCCACTAGACCACACGAGAATTTACAGTGTTGTGCAGTGAAGAAAACAGCGCACAGTGTTAAGAAATTAGAATTGTGAGTGCAAAGACTAAAGTGCAGAGTGCAACACTGGTTTTATTGACGTTCAATGGAGCACAAATTAGACTAGAGTGTGTAATGTTAAGAAAATGGATTTATGAGTGCAAAGACTTAAGTGCAGAGTGCAACACATATTTCATTAAGGTGCAATGGAGCGCAAGTAGGACTAGAGAGCGCAGAGTTATGAGCATGGGATTCTGAATGCAAATGACTAAGTTCAGTGCAAGACTTCATGTACAGTGTACTGCAGGTGCTTCAGGTACTCCTTTTTACTGTCAGAGTCTGAGAGGAGGCAGGTTATTCATCGACATGACCAGGGACTTGTAAGTACCCAGAATGTTTCATACTGTACCGTATTTTCCATACTTACCTCTAAAACCTAATTATTTTCACTCTTTTATGTCCCTTATTGGTGTGAATAGGTCTTAGGTGCTATGTATGTGCAGTAGGGAGGTGTTTTTCTGGGTTAGGCTAGGTTAGGGTCCATAAGTACCAGTTCAGGAGCCAGGGACTTGTTGTAAGTACCCAGAATATTAAATATTGTATAAACTCACCTCTAAACCTTCATGCTCTGGTTCTTTTGCATTTATTTCAGTCTTTTATGTCCCTTATTGTTGTGATTTGGGTCTTCAATAGGTGCTATGCATGTCCAGAGGGAGATGTGTAGGTGATTTTCAGAGTCAGGGTAGATTAGGGTCTAAAAGTACAAGTCCAGGAGGCTGGGGCCCACTATCGGGATTGGACCACTTTCCGGACATGCCTTTGGCTCTATTACATCGGATAGTGGAGGGATTACTTATATATATATATATATATATATATATATATATATATATATATATATGTATGAGGAAGAATGAACCAAAGGCCACGAGCCCGCAAAATTGTTCCTTCCAAGAGAAAAACATAATACAAGAGAGAGCCAAACTGAAAATCTGATCATTTCGAGATGCCTGGACACACTGCGTTTGAAAGACTGGAGTTTATAATAGCAGGAAAGACAGACAGAGGGAGACAGTACCAGAGTTGACCTGTTGCATAAATGAAGGACTAGGATTAACGGTTAACTCTTGCAATAGAGAGTTGGACAGAAAAGGGATGAGAATTTGCTCCTAGACGGGTGTTACACGCCCGTCGTAGAGGTGGAGGAATGCATGCAGACAGTTCAGAGGAGCAGTGACCATTGGAGTAGCGACAGAAAAGAGATAAAGATGCAACAGTGCGGCGAAGAGACAGAGGTTGAAGGGAGTCAGTAAGGGGAGGAGAGTTAATGAGACGAAAAGCCATTGATTCCATCCTAATGAGAAGAGCTGTATGTGGGGACCCTCCCCACACATGAGAGTTGTACTCCACACAGGGGGAGATAAAATCCCTGTATAGAGTCAACAGTTGTGCAGGGGTTAAGAAGAAACGGAGTCGGCTTAGCACACCTAATCTCTTGGAAGCAGATTATACAAGAGATGTACTATGATCATTCCAAGATAGGCTTAAATCCCGAGTAAATGAAACCCCAAGCAGGTTCAAGGATGATGCAGGATTAAGCTGAATATTATTAAACATTAGTGAGTATACCTGTGGAAGATTTTGTTGGGTTGATAGGTGTAAAAATTGAGTCTTTGATGCATTAAAATCAGCAAGATTATTTTTACCCCAGTCAGAGATACGAGCCAAGTCAGACATTAAATGCCATAGCCTCATCCCTTGTTTACTGAAGTAACTGCTGGGATGGACGTTGCAGGAACCGAATGGAAAGATGAAGGGTGGAGTCATCAGCGTATGAGTGGATAGGGTTAGATGTAAAGCTTAGAAGGTCATTGATGAATAAAAGGAAGAGAGTTGGTGATAGGACAGAGCCCTGAGGAACACCACTGTTAATAGATCTAGGAGAAGAACGATGGCCGACTACAACAGCGGCTATAGAACGACCAGAAAAGAAGCTAGAGATGAAGGCACAGATAGAAGGATAGAAACCATAGGAGGGCAGTTTGGATATTAAAGATTTATGCCAGACTCGATCGAAAGCCTTTGAGATGTCAAGTGTAATGGCAAAGTTTTCGCCAAAGTCCCGAAAGGAGGATGACCAGGAGTCTGAAAGGTAAGTGAGAAGGTCGCCAGTGGAGCGTCCCTGAAGGAACCCATACTGATGATCAGAAAGAAGGTTGTGATAGGAAAGATGCCTTAAAATTTTTCCATTAAGAATTGACACAAAAGCTTTTGAGATATAGGATGTTAAAGCAATTGGATGATAGTTAGAGGGTTGGGAATGGTCACCCTTCTTTGGGACTGGCTGAATGAGAGGACACTTCCAGCAAGAAGGAAAGGTACAAGTTGATAGACAAATGCAAGAGTTTGCCTAGGTAGAGAGTAAGCACAGAAGCACAGTTCTTGACAACAACAGAAGGGACTCCATCAGGCCCATATGCCTTATTAGTATTGAGGCCAGTGATGTCAGAAAATACATCAGCTGAAGAAATTTTAACGTCACCCATGAGGAAGTCAGAGGGGGGAAGTGATGGAGGAACAGCACCGGAATTGTCTAAGGTGGAATTGGAGGAGCAAGTCTGGGTGAAGATATCTGCTTTATCAGTAGAAGAAATAGCTACAGAGCCATCAGAGTAGAGAAAAGGAGGGAAGGATGATGAGGTAAAGTTGTTAGAAAGGTTTTGGGCAAGGTGCCAGAAGGAGCGGGAAGAATTTGAGTTGGAGAGTTGAGAGCATTTATTACTGATGAAATTACTTTTAACAGAGCGAAGAACAGACTTAAAACGATTCCAGGCAGAAACGTATGAAAAATGTGATTCAGGGGTGGGTTGGCTCTGGTACCTTTTATAGGCCCTCTCCTTGTTGCGGACAGTATTAGAACAAGTGTGATTAAACCAAGGATTTCTTGCATTAGTCAAAGGATATGAGAAAGGAATGTATGCTTCCATACCTGAGAGAATAACCTCCATAATGCGCAAGGCAGACTCAGATGGCTCCCGGCCATGGAAGCAATAATCATTCCAGGGAAAATCAAAGAAGTACTGGTTGAGGGCCTCCCAATCCGCAGCTCCAAAATGCCACAGACGACGTTTCTTTGGAGGGTCCACAGGCCGTACTGGAGCGATAGGACAGGTTAAGGTGATAAGGTTGTGATCGGAGGAGCCCAATAGATAGAAAAGATTAACAGTGTAAGCAGAAGGATTAGTTGTAAGGAAGAGGTCAAGTATGTTGGAAGTCTCTCCAAGGTGGACAGGGACACGGGTAGGGTGCTGTACAAGCTGCTGTAGGTCATTAAGGAGGGAAAAGGTGTAGGCTTGTTCACCAGATGGATCAGTGAAAGGAAAGGAGAGCCAAAGGCGGTTGTGAACATTGAAATCTCCTAGAATGGAGATTTCAGAGAAAGGAGAAATGGATAGATTGCGTTCCATTGTAGAAGTAAGATAGTGAAAGAATGTTTGATGATCAGTAAAATTAGGAGATAAGTAAACAGTGCAGATAAATTTCGTCAGAGAATGACAGGAAAGCCGAAGCCATAGTGTAGAGATTTCAGATGAATCGAGTTCAGGAACACGAGAACAAGATAAGTCGTTGCGTATATATGCACAACAGCCACCTTTGGTTTTGAAGTGAGTATACAGAAAGTAGGAGGATGCAGAAAAGAGTCTGCTGTCAGTTGCCTCAGACAGCTGAGTCTCAGTTAGAAAAAGAAGGTGAGATTTAGAGAAGGAGAGCTGGTGCTCAACAGAGTGGAAGTTATAGAAAAGGCCGCAAATGTTGCAGAAATAAAGAAGAAGAGAGTCAGACAGTGGTTTCAGGGAGCTTGAGTCGTCACAGTGAGAGGGGCAGAAGGATGGGGCATTTATGGTCCCCCTCCTGGGGACTCCTAGGCCACGTGTTGTGCTGCCATGATTTTTTTTTTTTTTGAAAAGGAAGTATGATGTGTACTGTGCATGTAGTTTGTTGATAGTTTGAGAAACTTGTATTGGAGAGCATGCTGGCCTACTCTCTGTGTTACTGAGACACTGAAAAAGTTCAGCAAAGGGGGATGGTTGGGACCTACTCCCGAGGGCTGATGAAACGGGAGCTCCAGGTCTCCCTGTCATCAGCTTTCCATCCACCTTGGGAGTACTGCCCTGCTCGACTGATGCTATACATAATTGATTCATTCATCATACAATCCTACATCGCTCCATGAGGAGCGTAGGAGCCCGAAGCCAGGCAAGTTGGTCCTGACATTTAAGATGAGAGTGACCAGCTTCACTCATCCAGGAGTGGCATTTCTTGAGCAATAAACCCGAACCCTCCCTTGGACATAAACCTTAATTGGCTGAACCCGATTGGAGCGCCATAATGTAATTACCCACTAAACCAAAAGGCGCCAAAACATGGTTATATGGTTACCACCCAGCGTGGTAAATGGTTTCCTCGTGTACAGAAAACCATTTGGCTTGTCACTCAGAGTCACCCACAGGCAGAAGGAAGAGGAAAGAATGAAGGGAAGAAAGACAGAAGAGGGAGTGTGAAGTCACCCGTAGGCAGAAGGACAAGGAAGGAATGAAGGAAAAAAAGACAGAAGAGGATGGAAGAAAAGAAGTATGGAGGAGAGGAAAGGCCAGACACCCGAGAGCAGCACTACATCAAGTGAGTGGATGGTGAGTGCCCACACCTACCACCATATATATATATATATATATATATATATATATATATATATATATATATATATATATATATATATATATATATATATATATATATGTGTGTGTGTGTGTGTGTGTGTATGCAGTGTATAATATCCAACATAACATTGTCAGTTGTCTACATCCACTATCTAAAGTATGTAAATTCATTATGCTTAACTCTTGTTTCAGATTTATGCGTTGACAATGCCTCGCTGATGTGTGAATATCCTAATGTTTTTTGTAGAATAAGCAAAAGTTTCACTCCAAAGAAGCAGAAACGGAAGATCACGTCTCTTGTAAAGACAGCTTATCTAATTATTATGGTTTTAAGATTGGCCACCAAGGCAAACGATGGACGCCCCATATTTCCTGCTTGACTTGTTCCAACTCTCCTCGCGAATGGCTAGCACGAAGGAAATCAGGCATGCCTTTTGCAGTTCCCGAGGTGTAGAGAGAACCTAGTGACCACACTATAGATTGACAAAAGTTGTGGGATTTTCTTCCAAAAACAAAAACAGCATTGTTTATCCAAATTTAACCTCGGCAATAAGACCGGTCAGTCTCATGGAGGACCTTCTCATTCCAAGGCCACCAACAAATAAATGTGTATTCCAGACTTCAGATGGGGATGAAAATGGAGAGGTATCTGGATCAGCTGTCCCTGATTCTGATTTCTAATGTCAGCCGTCTGGCTAAGTATCCCATCTATTCGCCTACGTCGACCTTAACGATCTTGTACGTGACCTAAATTTATTAAAACAACAGTCAAAACTATTCGCTTCAAGACAGCAAAAATGGAACTTGTTGGATTCAGAGACAAAGGTGACGAGTTTCAGGGAGCGGCAACAATATTTGGAACATTTTTTTATGACAAACGGAGGAGTGTGCTACTGTAGCAATAACGCAGGTCTGTTCGAAGCCTTGGGAAAGATTCATGATCCTGACGAATGGCGACTTTTTATTGACTCCATCAAATCAGGTCTGAAGGCTGTTCTCCTCCACAATGGGAACATATTACCCAGTATACCACTTGTTTTAGCTCTTGAAATGAAGGAAGAGGTGGAAACGATGCAAAAACATCTCATTTTGACTGAGTACGAATTCCGATGGAAAATCAGCAGCGTTTTGAAAGTAGCAGCCATGTTGCTAGGACTACAAGGAGGTTTCACGAAATACTGTTGCTTCCTGTGTTTATGGGACAGCCGTGATGTGCAGCAGCTCTACACCCAGCGTGAATGGCCTCCCCAAAGTTTCTTTGAAGCCGGTGTACACTAGGCATGGAACGAACAACTCATCCAAATGGAGGATATCGTACTTCTGCCTCTTCACGTCAACTTAGGCTTGATGAAAAGCTTCGACAAAGCCTTGGATAAGACAGGTGTAGGTTTCAAACACCTAAAGGAAGTCTTCCCTAAGATTAGCGACGCCAAAAGGAAGGAAGATGTTTTCATTGGCCTACAAATTTGTAGCTTCATGAAAGATAGTCAGTTTGATGCAGCTCTCGAGGCACAGGAACTTAGGGCTTGGAGGTCACTTAAGAAAATCTGTGCTGGTTTTCTGGGAAGCCATCGCAGTGATGATTACGTGGAAATCGTTGAAGAACTCTGGTTGCGTACCATGAACTTGGATGCCGCATGTCCTTTAAAATTAATTTTCTTCAATCATATTTCGTTTTTCTTTTTTTTTTTTCTTTTTTTACCAAACTTGGATAATGTTAGTGGTGAAAAGAGTGAACTTTTTCACCAGGATATTGCGGTAAAGGAACAAAGATATCAAGGTATAACTGGTGCTGGTATGATGGTGGACCATTGTTTGATGCTGACTCTGGAAACCGATGTAGAGCAAAAAAAGAAATAATCAAAAACCGTACTATGTGTACCTGTATTCACAACGAAATCTACATACAGCGGTACAATAATACACTATATTTTGTTTCTGCATATTACCTTTACATCCCAATTAATATTTCTCGAAAAAAAAAAATAAAAAAAAAATATTCCTTGCATAACCAGGCGATAGGAGCATATTGATTTCCGACTAGTGGAAGAAAAAATTCTAGGCTAAATTTCAGAAACTCTGTGAGCGTTTCGGTAGAAGTAAAAACAAATTTGTAATCAGCACAGTCAGTTTAACCCAACTCACCCATTCTCATTTCGGAACTAGATAAAAAGCTGAAATTTGTCAAGTAGTGTAGTCAGTCGGCCTCTTTCAACACCATACTGGTAATTGTTATGCTTCTTTTTATTTTGTTTTTCCTACTGCCAGACAATTTTATTCAGTTGAAGACAGACTTTCACCAACTTCTCAGTTTTCCGTCTGTCCAGTAGTAAGTTATGCAGTCAATCAGCCGTCCATCCATCTTAGTAACTGTTTCAACCATCCATACTGTCAGTATTACGGTCAAACCTGTATCTGTCCACTTATCTACCCATGCACCCCAACCATGAAACTACCCAGACAATTGTGCATTCATCCATCCATTCATTTAATCATGGATCCATTCATCCATCCATCCACCAGCCTATGGATCCATCCACCCATCCATTCATCTGCCCATTGATCCATCCACCCATCCATTGATCCATCCATACAGCCATCCCTTCATCCAGACAATTATCCCGTCAGGTCAATCAGAGTGAGGCTGGATCGGGAGAGAGGGGGGTGGGGAACAGGAAGGTCGATTGAACTGTCACAAGACAAACAAATGTTTCCCTTTGTCCGTGTTGGCTCTTGTTGGACTTTTTCATGGTGGAGTGGGAAGGGGTGTGTCATTGTGATTTATTTGTTATTATGGAGGGATAGTTTTCTTTCGGCTTTGTGTGTGTGTGTGTGTGTGTGTGTGTGTGTGTGTGTGTGTGTGTGTGTGTGTGTGTGTGTGTGTGTGTGTGTGTGTGTGTGTGTGTGTGTGTGTGTGTGTGTGTGTGTGTGTGTGTGTGTGTGTGTGTGTGTGTGTGTGTGTGTAAACAAAATAACTAAAACAGACTTTAAAAATCTAATTTTAACCAAGTTTGGTGGATAGATAGAGTTCCACACACAGGATTGACCTGTTCGTTTTCAGAACAATAGGTCATATGTCAAGGTCACAAACTTGGGTCAATGTCTGATTAAACATCTCAACTTAACCCGCCCCGTCCCGGAGACGTGAATTCACGTCCTCAGATGATGTGCACTCATATCCCGGAGACGTAAATTAACGCGGCAACATTGCAAGGTCCCTAATTTGCACAATTTTCAATTTTCGCGAGTGATTTTTGGCACGTATACTGTACACGGGACACCTTCCTCTACAAGATGCCAGGCAGGGACAATGCCTTACCCAGCATGACCTCCTCCCCCCCTGCATGCCCTTTTCTCAGCAATTCACCTGTTATCAGTGACCTGGCCAGTAAAGCCATGTCATGCCACGGTACGAAATTCAGGGCCAGAGTGATTCCCCAATCGATGACAATGTGGAGGACAAACATTAGAGGAAGAAACAGTCAGAAATGATGATCAGGTAATGTGGCAAAAAAAGGTCAGGAATGGTGATGAGTTAGTGAGTGAAACAATGCTTATAATGCCTATATTACTGTTTGAAAAGCAATATACTCTCATACTACATATAAATTCGTACCAAATAAATAAATAAATACCGTTTATGAGTCGTGTGGAATAGTTATCCTCCCATAGAACTCGTTTTCTTTGCAGCCAGCCTGATAGAAAACCCTGTAAGGTAAGGAGGTACTCCTACCTGGATCGAGTATTTTAAACCTCAGGTGAGCGATATCTCTATGAATTTTCGATGTTTCTCACCAAAAGCGGATGTTTGAGCCAAAAAAAAGTCCAAAAATGTCGGGACTGGGGCATACCACTGCCCAGAAAACACTGGGATGGGACGGGTTAAGTTGCATTTGCTCGATTAAGAGGAAATGGTGAAAAGGCTGATTTGGACCAAATTTGTTGAAAGAGTTAAGGATTAACAATGGACTTACCTCCACAAAAACAACAGATCTTATGTCAAGGTCACACAGCAGGGTCAACTTAGTTCTTATCCAATTGACATAAGACTTCGAGGAAGGTCTGAGAAAAGATCAAGGTTTAATTGATTTGATTTTGAAAAAAAAAAAAAAAAAAGGTTGGTCAAAAGCCAAGGTCAATGGGAAATGTCAGAATTCAAGGTCATAGGACGAGGTCAACTCAAACAGTTTTCATCCAGTTTGGACTAAACATTGTTGAAGTGTTAAGTGTCTAGCAATAATGAAGCATTCAGTTTTGAAAGCAAATGACCAAAAATCAGTGTCACAGGGCAAAGTCAAAAGATTGATTCTTATACAAGTGCAGTATATATATATATATATATATATATATATATATATATATATATATATATATAAAACGCTCTGGCCCGGATTCGAACTCGGAACTTTTAGATAGGAGCCAACCAAGGATATCAGTACGCCATGACGTGACAAAAATCAAGCAATCTAAATTCTGTGAAGAACTAGGTAAATCCATTATGGATTGATATTTTTGACACCGTACCCATATGATGATACACATTTCAGAGTCATTTGGATTTTTTCGCTTGGCCCCTCGCAACTTCGCAAGTGACACATCAATTTCAATTTATCCCAGCCAGTACATGTGCCTTCCTTTATGTTTGAGAAACACACATTACACATCTGTACATATGTGGAAAATTTCACAGTTATGGCTAGGAATCGAACCCGGGACTCCGAGATAGGAGCCAGGCACTGATATCACTACATCATGACGTGGCAAGTGAAAACATCTGCATGTTAAGAATCAGGTTAATCCATTATGGGAGTGTATATATATATATATATATATATATATATATATATATATATATATATATATATATATATATATATATATATATATATATATATATATATATATATATTGTAACCAAATGTTGACAAAATTCAGTTCAGGATTTTTTTTTATTTCCACAGAATTCAGGTAGCTTGCCTTTCGTTTTTTTTTTTTTTTCCCTTGTTTGCAGAGACATTGGTGAAAACCAAGAACATTATTGACACTAACTTGTCAGGGGTGCCTTATGTGGAAGTGAGGGCATGCATTATTGTTTTTTTTTTTTCCCAAGCAAGAAGGAACCAAAACCAGAAGCCTGCAAGATTGTTTCTTTCAAGAAAATAAAGAGAAAGCCTAATACAAAATCCGTTTATTTCGAGATGCCTGGACACACTACGTTTGAAAGATAGGAGGTCATAGGCAGTAGGAAATGCAGACAGATGATCCAGAGATGACCTATTGTGTACATGAAGGTCTGTGGGTAACTGTTAACTCCTGCTGGACAGAAAAGCGATGAGATTTTGTTGCTAGACGGGTGCTACGCCCCCGCCGAAGTGGTGAAAAGATGCAAGCAGACGGTTCGGAGGAACAGTGAACATTGAAGCTGCGATAGAAAAGCGTTAAAGATGCAACAGTGCTTTGAGTAGACAGAGGTTGAAGGGAACCAATAAGAGGAGGAGAGTTAATAAGACGAAATCCCTTTGACTCAGAAAAGCTGTATGTGAGGAGCCTTCCCACACATGAGAGCTATACTCTGAACAAGGGCGAATAAAACCAGTAAATAAAGTCAACAATTGTGCAGGGATAAAAGAAGACATGGGGTCTGCTTAGCACACATAATCTCTTGGAAGCAGATTTTACAAGTGAGGTAATATGATTTTTACAAGATAAATCCCGATAGACTGAAACCTCAAGTACAGTATTTTTAAAGATGATGCAAGATTGAGTTGTCTGGGATATTGTTAAAAATTAGAGGATGCTTCTCTGGGAGTTTTTGGTGAGTTGAATAATTTAAGAACAGGGAGTTTGATGCATTAAAAACAATATCACGTTTACGCCAATCAGAGATATGAGACAAGTCAGACATTAGGTGTTCCATAGCCTCATTTCTTGTTTCTTGAAGTAGTTGCTGAGATCGACGCTGCGAGTAGAGAATGAAAAGGTGAAGGGCGGAATGGAAAGGTGAAGGGCGGAGTCATCAAAGTATATATGGATATGGTTAGATGTACAGCTTAAGAGGTCACTGATGAATAAACGGAATAGAGTTGGTGATGGGACAGAACTCTGAGGAACATCACTCTTGATAGCTCTAGGAGAACGGTAGCCATCTGCAACAGCAACTATTGAACGATCAGAAATGAAGCTAGAGATTAAGACACAGATGGAAGAATTTTCGTAAGAGGGCACTTTGGAAAATAAAGATCTATGCTAGTCTCGATCGAAAGCCTTTGAGATGTCAAGCGCAATGACAAAGCTATTGCCAGTGTCCTAAACAGAGGACAACCCGGAGTCTGAATGGTAGGTGAGAAGATCGTCAGTGGAGCGTCACTGGCAGAACCCATATAGACGATCGGAGAGACGGTTGTGATGGGAAAGTTGCTTTAGATTGTTTTTTGTTAAGAATGGATTCAAAATCTTTTGAAATGCAGGAGGTTTTAGCAATTAGGCGTCAGTTAGAAGGCTAGGAATGGTCACCTTTGGGACAGCCTGAATGAGAGCAAACTTCCGGCAAGAAGGAAAGGTGCAAGTTGACAAGTAAAGGCGAGAGTTTACTAGTTCGAGTTTATGTGTTTAAAGTCAGTTTCTGAATAAGCATCCAAAGCAGCACTAAAAAACACTTTTACCTTCTCACATATCTATCTCCTCGGCTCCAGGCCACCAGTGCGAGCTTAATCGGCCGATGTAACACACAATGTGACAATATTTATGCAAATTTGTGTTTACATGTAGCATTACAATCAATAAGTAATCGCCCAAAAGGCAAAAATTGATTTACCTCACACACACACGCACGCACGCACACAAACACACACACACACACACAAACACACACACACACACACACACACACACACACACACACACACACACACACACACACACACACACACACAAGCAGGAATGCATCTACTTACAGGCCCCCTGGTAACCATGTGAGATACCACTACTGCACTCCATACATTCCAAGATGACCCCCAAAAGTGCTGCTTATTTCTTATGAACGTGCCACAAAACACGACGAAAATTAATCTCTTGATGACACGGCATTCCCACCTTACACTTTCGCGTTACAACACTCCCCCCCCCAAAAAAAAAAAAAAAAAGTAATAATAATAATAATAATAATTCACGGCACACCTTTTGCACTGCGTGGTTACAAACGAGCATTTCCGCTGTTGTGGTTTACCATACTTTACTTTTTCATCTCGATTTCGTGCACTTTCTGGCCAGTACATCGCATACTTCATGACAGTTATCCCCTATTTTCATTAACTGAATTCCGTCTTATAGTCATCAACCATTTTTATATACACTAAAATGCTTTTATTTCCATTTAAAAATACTGTTAGTGCTTCAGGGCATGACTAAATCACGAACAATAAATCTTCGGTGGACAGTTAGGCGAAATGAAGTTTCTAACTACACATAACATGGCGAGTTAAAAGTCCAAATAATAACTGTCAGAGACAGGAACGAGACTGACTGTCCGGGCAGGAAGTAGGCAATCCCACATTCGAGATGGTGTCAGATATTTTGCCAGCTGGGTGCATGCAGCGATGTGTAGCAGAATTTTAAGGCGATTGAACACATTATAGCCGATAAAATGCCATTCCACGCGACGATGCGTGTGGCGCCCTCAGTTACAAGTTTTCCTGCAATTAAATTTTTCCGTACCATGGGTGTTAAGGATCCTTTAGAGTGTTATAAGTAAAAGAAGGAAAAAAAAAAGAAAAGGAAAAAAAAGAAAATCGACTTTGTGTCGTGCCCAAATGACCGTAAATAGGACTGAGGGTCAGGGCGAGATATTACGTACATATATGCGTCGATCTGATACTGAAATCCCAAGGTTTTGTCTGTCTGCAGTGCAAACTTGCACAGAGCATCATGACAAAAAAGAAAAAAAAAAGAAAAAAAGAAATTTCTAGGAACTCCAAAAGGAAAGTTATCACGGGCTCTTAGGAGTGTGTTGTAGGCCGAAGACAAAGGTCGACCGTGTATCCATATCGTCCTAGTATAGTAGTTTGAGAAACTTAATGTATAAACAGTAAGAGACTACAAATTCCAGAAGCAAACGTTGTGAACGTTCCTTAGGAGTCTCCGTTTAGCCTTTTTTTTTCTTCTTAAAAAGTCAACAGCGCACCTGCATCATGTTAGAAGAGATGTAAATATGACACAGAGGAGCAGGGCGAAACAGCACATACATATACTCGTATACTTACTACATTTTTTTACTGTAAATTCTTGCTTGTAAACCCACCCGTCAATCTGTTGTGTGCAATGTATTTTGTTTGGAGCAGCACACAAAATCGGCAAGAGATGTCAAGAAACACCATAAGTTAAGTGCCCTTTGGTGAGTACTTTAAGTGTAACAAATTTTTCAGAAACAAAATTGTTGGCCGTGCACCTGCAGTATGTGGTGACAGATTATCCATAAATATGACACAGAGGGGCAGGACAAAAGGTGACATACGTATACAGGTGCAATAATTATTCTATAAAACCCATGAAGATGCAGGGATGGCAGTGCGCTAAAATCCACTGGAACAAGGTTGAGGCAGTAAAAGTACTTGTACTCCCATCCAGACATTCTTATAACCGCAAACACTTCTGCATTACATGGTAGCTTAACAGTTTTATCATTATCATGACATCTGTGGTAGGTGGGGGCTCTTCTATGGTAGGTGGGGGCGCTCACCATGCACTCACTCGATGTAGTCCTGCTTTTGGTGTCTGCCCTTTTCTCTCTTCCTTCCTTCCTCTTCTGTCTTTCTTTCCTTCATTCTTTTCTCATCTTTCTGCCTATGGGTGACTTTACACTCCCTCTTCTGTCTTTCTTTCCTTCATTCTTTCCTCTTCCTTCTACCTATGGGTGACTCTACACTGAGTGACAAGGTAAAGGTTTCCTGTACACCAGGGAACAATTTACAATGCTGGGTTGTAACCATATAACCAAATTATGGCACCTGATAGTTTAGTGAGTAATTAAGGCGCTCCAATCGCATGGAGCAGGTGCAGGTTTATATCCAAAGGGTGGTTAGGGCTTATTGCTCACTTAATGCCACGCAGGGATGGGTGAGGCTGGTCACTCTCATCTTAAATGTCAGGACCAACTTGCCTAGCCCCGGGCTCTTACGTTTCTCATGGGCAACATAGAATTGGATGATGGATGGATGGATTTCGGGTGCACTTATGCTACGCAGTAATGACATTTGCTGGAGTAGGAAAAAAGTTAATGTACGGATGCAGTTAACGTACTTGTATGGCCTCGACCTTCTTCATATATTTTGGCACAAGGCCATCCCAACATCTTCATGGATTTTATAAAATGTATCTTCATACTTGTTTCACTAAAGCTTTTAAAAGGATTTACGTAAGAAATTTTGCAATTTTTTTTATTAGTTATTCAAACATAAGTAGAACGGCATAGTAGTGAAAGAGTTAATGAAGGCTTTGACTAACCTGCTCCCGTTCAAAAACTTTCTCAATCAATCAATCAATCAATCATTTCCTGTAGCACCCTCGGGGATGCATAGGGCCTCGATGAACTCACACCACCACTTCCTATCTTGTGCTAACTCCTCAAGATCTCCCCAACACTCATCTCCAGCTTCCTGTCTCATTGTCCTCACCCACGTCTCTTTTGGCCTTCCTCTACCTCTCCTACCAAGTGCCACCCACCCTGGTGTACCTCGTAATATTCCCTGTCTCCTATACACATGTCCTAGCCACTTCCATCGTGAGAACCTAACATATTCATCGACCGGCTGCACTCCCGTTATTTCTCTAATTCTACTATTTGGTTCCCACCACTTAACTTCTAATATTCTTCTAAGTGCTTTGTTTTCAAACACCAAGAATTTATTTTCCATAGTCACTGTGCTGTACCAAGACTCGTGTCCATAAATTAAGATACTCCTAACCATTACCTTATAAAGTTTGATTTTTGTATGCACAGAAAAATTTTTATTATTCCAAATATTTTTAAGCATTCCCATTGCCTGATTAGCCTTCTTTAACCTTTCCTCGAATTCAAAGTTCAAAGAACCATCCCTGGCTAAATAAGTACCTAAATATTTAAACCTATCAACTTGCTTTACAACCATACCTCCAATTACACACTCCTGCGCATTTTCCATATTCATATTGATTATTTCAGTTTTTCCACAATTAATAACCAAACCCACCTTGCGACCTTCACTCACCAAACAGTCCAACACTCTCTGCATCTCTTCTGGCCCATCACAAATCAAAACTATATCATCTGCATAATCTAAATCCAAAAGTTTCCTGTTCTCTCCCCAAAGTATACCTGCACCGGTTTCTGTTCCAACGCGTTTCATAATGTAATCAATGACCAATATAAATAGTAAAGGCGATAGAACACCACCTTGAATTACTCCGGACTTGACTTCAAACGAATCACTCAGACAACCATCAACCATCACTTTACAAAATGTGTCCTCATGCATGTTCATAATGACCCTCACAAACTCCTCTGGTATTCCATAATGTCTCATGATCTTCCCCATAGTCTCTCTCGAAACACTATCAAAAGCCTTTTCAAAATCAACAAAACAAAGGCTTAACGGTACTCTCATTTCATTAACTTGCTGCATCAAATCCCTAACTATAAAGATCTGATCATTGCAACCACGTCCATTTCTAAAACCAGCCTGTTCATCCCTCAGAATACCCTCAACCACCGGCTCCAACCTATTTAACAACACTCTACTGAAAACTTTCAAAGCTATAGGTGACAAAGAGATTCCTCTCCAATTACCACATTCACTCAGGTCTCCCTTCTTCGGAACTTTAACAATTACACCATTCTTCCAAACTGATGGTAGTAACCCCGTCACCCATATCTTATTGAATAGCTTGGTCAAGATCATTATTAATCTATCCCCCTCCACTTTAAACATTTCCGGAAATAAACCATCCTCCCCTGGTGCCTTATTATTCTTTAACTGTTTTACTGCTTTCTCCACTTCTGCAAGCCTCAACTCTCCTGTTTCTATATTTAAATCTTCCTGAGCAGACGGTATATCCTCTTCTGGTGGTATTGGTCTATTAAGAACTGTCTCAAAATGCTCTTTCCATCTATTTTTAATATCTCCATCTTTGGTCAATAAATTTCCTTCCCTGTCTCTAACTGGTATTTCCTTGCGTTTACCTGCATTACCACTCAGTTCTCTAATCGATTCATATGCTATTCTTTGACTCTGTCCATCATTTTTGTTTATTAAGATTTCAGTCTCTGCAACCTTTTCATCCACACATCTTCTTTTATCTCTCCTAGCTAACCTTCTTACTTCTGAATTCAAACTCCAGTACGCAGCTCTTGCTAATTCAATCTTTCGTTCATCAACGCATTGCATCTCACTCCTCAATTTAGCCTCACCTCTCTTTTTTATCATATCCCACGTTTCCTCTGATATCCATTTCTTTCTCCTGAATCTATGTCTCCTTCCAATCGTACATTCAGCAGTCTCATGCAAAACTTTGTTCACATCCTCCCACATCTCATCTACACTTCTCTCCCCCTCTTCCAACCTTTCCAACACCAAAAAACTTTCTTAAGCTAAATAATATCTGGAGATGAAAAAAGAAGAAGTAGAAGCACAGAGAGCGCAACACTCGCGCCGTAAGATCAGTGTACCACCGAATTTTTGACATTGTTCGGTGACCCTGTCATTTGACTTGTTTATTCTCAAGCTTCAACTGTTTCATCCTTGCGTAACTCTTAACCCATCCTCAAAGTTTGGTCCAAACTGTAACAGAAATGTTTAAGTTGATATTGCCATGTGACCTTGACCCTTCAAAATTCTTCTGGAAATAGAATGATTTTCTGTTTGTGCCTAAACTGTTCCACCAAGCTAAGTCTTAAATGAGTTAAAGGCCGAAGATTTGGCTTTGCACAGTAACCTATAATCTTGGCCGACTGTTCTCAAACTCGACCCACATCACCCTTTGCTCACCTTCTACCTTTCATCAGTTTTGCCATTTTTGAGTCATAGAAGAAAGAAGAATATAGAGAAATCGGGGCTTTTGTGCTTGAGCATGTTAGTGTTATGTTTCAACTAGTTTACAAGATGTTTTAAGTATAGACAAGAAGGACGATTAAGGCTTAATGCTTATAAGGATTTAACACCACAATGTTTAGAACTTGTCAATAATTCAATTTGTGAACACATGTGTGGATCGGAGCCCTCTATTAAATACACAAATGAAGTCAAGAGTGAGAGCAGTGGAAATGAGTCATTTAAGAGGAGCCTGTGGAGTCACATGGAGAGACAGACTGACGAATGAGGATATAAAGGAGCATTGTGGTGTGGATGTGGATGTGATAGGAAGCGTTATGAGGAACACACTGAGGTGGTTTGGCCATGTGGAGAGGATGGAGGGTGAAAGACTGACGAAGAGAGTGTATGTGAGTGAATTGGAGGGGGGAAGAGGGAGGGGGAGGCCGAGGATGAGATGAAGGGATGGGGTGGAGAGGTATATGAGAGAGGGGGGTGTGAGTTGGGAGCAGGGCAGTGAAACGGCGGGGGACAGGGCGACTTGGAGGCGATTTGTTTGTGGCCACCCCAAACGGGATTGAGGCGTCTGGCAATAAATAGATAGATAGATAGTTTGTTTTTACAGTTATTCAGTCACCCAGATCTGATAAATACTTTACAGGAAGCATTACGTCACTGGCTTAGGTCTGATTTTTTGTTTATCCCTTTTACTTAATTTAAGTGAGGACTCTACATCATAGAGCATATTCTCTTTCCTCATCTTGGAAATCCTTTGATAATGAAATTAACGTCTGAGTTGACTTTTTGCCAAAAACAAAGGTCTACTTTAATGTGTCATAGGATGGTGAAGGAATTCTTAATCAAGAAACACCCTGCGTCTAGATAAATCACAATTATAGCTAAAGACATAGAATACATTAGCCTCCTTTTAATGATCATGGTATCTGTGATGTTAGAAACAGTCTTTTGAAAATACTGAACCATTTCTGTCGTAATGTTTACAGTCATGTTTCTGAACATTTTTAATGTAGATTCTTTTTTTTTTCCCTCGATGTAAGAATTTTATACACAATGCACTGTATTCGATCAGTGTATAATTATTCAACTGTTCTAGTTGTATAGTTAGATATGTTGATAGCAGTGGTGGGCATCGTTACTCTAAAAAGTAACTTCGTTTTCCGCTACTTCATAACTTAGAAAAGTAACTTCGTTATCATTTACACCGTTACTTCTTTACAACAGAAACGAGAGGTACCGTTACTTCTTTACAACAGAAACGAGAGTTACCGTTACTCCGCTACTCCGTTACTTGTATTAAATAAAGTAAAAAAAATCATTTAATTTTATTATATAAAAGTAAAAAAGGGAAAAAATACAAAAAAGGGTTAAAGGCTGATGATAAAATGATCAGTAGACGTCGTGCTCACTACTCTGAGAGTGACAATCACACTGCACTTAATCTGGTAGTACTGGCACTGGCACTAATGGGTGGTGGCGGCTGGTGGCCCAGTACTGGGATGACTTTGTCCTTGACTTTTCTTTACGTCTTCTATGTCCTCGGCATGCTGGCGGTTGGCCTGTAATTAAAATATAAATATATCCCCAACATTTACTGTGACTTGCACGATTGCGCAAAATAGTTAATGTAAGTACAAAAACATTTAAAAAACAAGTATACCAAAATTCTCTTTTAATCTTTAAGTTTCAATTATTTAACGTTCTTAAATTTTCGCTATATTTTTACCATACCTGCCCTTAGCCCTACCACAATTAGACTTTATTAGTTACTGTTACCCACCATATCAGTGATATCATATCACACCACCACTGCCAACATAATGCCAACATCACTGCCAGCATACTACTGGAGTACCGGCTACCACCAGTACCAACATCGCCACCACAACGAAGTTTCAGGTTACCGATACTTCCACATCTTAACACCAGAACCACTCACCAGAATCACCAGGACCTACTTAGTACCACAGCTACCAGTACCACCACTACCACTACAGTTGTCAATACCACCACCACCATACCATGACATCAGTCAGTCACCACTCAGGCACTCACCACCTACCACCACTACCACTACACCACGACACCACACCAGTGACATCACCTACCAGGCTACCACCACTGCCACTGACCAGCCCGCCAGCTACCACCAATACTGGTTATTAGTTACTAGTACTACCACTAGTCCACCACCACTACCAGCTAGCAGCTACAACAACTACCACTACCGCCATAACCACTACTACCACACCAGGCATCTACCACAATTACCATCTTCCAGTACCACCAGGCACCACCGCTATTGGCCGTTGGTTATTCAAGTGGCCAATGGCGTGCGTCGATACAAATGAAGTAAGAGAAGAAAATGTAACCAAAATGTAACGGAGTAACGGGGTAACGTAATAAAAAGTAACGGGGTAACCGACTAGGAGAATAACGGAAGTTACTTGGTCCGTTACAGTAGAAAATAAAGTAACGAGTCCGTTATCCCGCTACTCAAAAATGTACCTTCGTTAGTGACGGAGTAGCGGAATAACAGACCGGTGCCCACCTTTGGTTGATAGTTCATTAGGGACCTTCGAATTCTAGTGTTCGAACAGACGCTTGTCATACTAAACATCTTTACCATTGTTAAAACCATCTATATCAGTGATTAAGAATCACTCTTTTGATACGAGTCACACTTAAACTATGAATGATTTTAGCATTTTACACAGCGGGAAAAGATAGAACGAGTATGCGAATTTAAAGTATGCCCATTTATTAACTTAAAACTTCTTTAGGAATATATCTACAAAGCTATAAACCATAAGACTGTAACTTATTATTCCATCTCAAACTAGCCTTCGGATGATAATCTGAAGCTTCATGAAACCATTACCGGTATGTACGGCAGTTTTGCTTCGTACACCACCGAAGCTGGGAGAAGGTTATGTAATCACCCGTCTGTCTGTTTGTTTGCTTGTCCACAAAATACTTTAAAAAGTTATTGATGGATTTCAATAAAATTTTGTGGAAATGAGGGTCATAGGCCAAAGAAGAATTTGTTAAATATTGGTAGTGATCTGAGTTCGAATCACCGTTCATGACGGTTTTTTGTGTATGTTTCTCTTTTTGCCCACAATATAACACAAACAAGTTATTGATGGATATTAAGAAATATTGTTGTTATATGGGTCATCAGCCAAAAGAGTTGGGTTGTGATCTGAATTCGAATTCCGCTTCAGGACTTTTTTTTTTATTGTTCATAAGATATATATAAAAAAATTGTGAATGGATTTCAATGAAAATTTGTGGTTACGTAGGTCATGGGCCAGGAAAGAGTTCATTAATTTTTTGTTATGACCTGAGTTCCCCGGTATAGACGCCGGCGGTTGTCTCCACTCTCAGTGTGCTGTCTACTTATCAATGTCAGTTTGTGGTTCACAGAATTCAGTCCTTGCTCTGGTCTCACCTTAGTAGCAGATCCTCTTCTTTGTTGCTTGTTACTATGATTTTCTCATACTATAAATATTCAGCTCTTTTTCTAGTAAAATTTTAGCCATGTTTGTTTTTGAAAATCTTTTGGTCTGATGGTGGGATATGATTTCCCCCAAAACTTGTAACCCTCAGCACATATGATGTGAAGCATAACCCTTTTTTTTTTTTTTTTTTTCTTGGCTGGCTCTGCATTGTAAGATTTCCCTACTGGCGCCTCACGTGTGTGTGTGTGTGTATATATATATATATATATATATATATATATATATATATATATATATATATATATATATATATATATATATATAAACTACTCTCTTCTTTGATTCCGCTCTTCTTTCCTCTATTCCCATCTTCCTCCTTCCTCGGCGCTGGAGAGGTACGCCTTTACGTAGTGACACCGATATATCTGGGTGGTTAAGTTGGCTGAGCGTTCAAACGTCGTCTGCTCCTTCCCTCATCTCCAAAAGGTAGATATTGCATAACCGTATAGGGGTAACTTCAGCCTGTAATCTACTGGGCTGATGTTTCAGATGAACCTCAATTAGCAACTACAGCTGTTAATCTTCTTTTAATAATCTCATTCTTGTTTCTTCCTGTCCATCCTATTCTTGTTTTCTATCTGTCTGTCTGTCTGTTTCTCATCATCATCTTCACTTCGTTCTTCTTCTTACACTTCCATCCCTCCCCTTACCCCTTTCCATTCCTCTCCGTCTCTCTCCTACCCCTCTTCCCCGTTCTGCCATCCGTCTCCCTCACTCTGCCCTATGTTCTTGTTGTTTTGTTGGCTCTGACCCTACACATAATTGCTGCCCACCCGAGGGATTATCGAAATGGAATACAAAATAAAGAAAAAGTGCGGTTGCCACATATAGCATTGCGCTGACTGTACAATACCAGTCATTCTCTGCACCAGTCTGCATGTGGCGGTGTTTATCAGTGTGTGTGTGTGTGTGTGTGTGTGTGTGTGTGTTATTGAAACAATGTGTGAATCATACCCTTAGCTGGTGTAGAAAGATGAGTAGATAGGTTTGGGGATAGAGTGTGTGTATGTGTGTGTGTGTGTGTGTGTGTGTGTGTGTGTGTGTGTGTGTGTGTGTGTGTGTGTGTGTGTGTGTGTGTGTGTGTGTGTAGTGTTTGTGGTTGGATGGGTGAGTAAATCGATGATAGTGTATAGAGAGTTATAAGCACTAGTCTGGATGTGTGAGTAAATTTTATGTGTTTGGGGGTGTGACATGAATTTAATGAATGTTCGTTTGTCACTGTGTGTGAGTGCGTATGCGTGTGTATATGAGGGAGTGTAACTGTGTGGATGAGTGGATGGTCAGGCTGGTGATTTAATCAATGTGGCTTTATTTGATTGCTTACATTTTTATTTGTTTGCTTAAGGAAGAGTATGTAGCTGTTGTTGGCAGTTACAAGTGGATCTGCTTTTATATACATACGCCAAAACTTGTGAATGCATATTAATGTATGTGTGTATGACTTTTGTATGTGTACGCGAATGCCTGTGGCAGCATGCACACAAAGAGAGTGAATGTTAAAATAAAATACAATATGCATAAATCACTACTCCCGTGCTTGGATTTGCATGAATATTTGTCTCTGTGTGTGAGAGCGTTTTTTCCGCCCGTAAAATGTGCTCAGCGCGCGTGCATGTGTATGTGTTTGTGTGTGTGAGTTTATACATGTATGTGTGATCGTATGTGTACATGCATAAGCTCGCGCGCGCGTGCGTGCGTGCCAGCGTGCCTGCGCGTGTGTGTGTGTGTGTGTGTGTGTGTGTGTGTGTGTGTGTGTGTGTGTGTGTGTGTGTGTGTGTGTGTGAGAGAGAGAGAGAGTGTGAGACAAACATTTATTGGGTACATGCATAATTGTATTTCTTAAGTGACAGTGAGTATAATTGTACTTTTCGTTGTAAGTGTCTCTGTGGGTGTGTTTTGTTATAGACGCTAAAGGTATGTTAGGTGTATGGGTGTATAACTTTTGTAACTCTTTGTATGACGATGTGTTTGCCGAGATATATAGCTGTTGTGTAATATAGTTGCAGAATTTCGAGCATAGCTGCTGATAGGGCTGCTGAGAGCCTGTTGTGAACAGATAGATTATTTGCAAGCTTAGCAAAACGTGCTTGTCACATGCTATCACGTGATCCCCCCTTTGTCGTCTCCCAGTAGCCTAGTAACATGCAGAAGGCCATTAGACATTCAGGGGGTAGGATGTACTGTGCCTACTATCTCAATAAATTGTTAGGACGTCGTGGAGGAGTTTCTCAAGCTGAGTTCCTGTGCTTTCCTGCTGTTACTGAACTGCTACTACACACGTAACATGGCAGAGCCGCTACATAATATGCGAATGTGTGTGTGTGTGTGTGTGTGTGTGTGTGTGTGTGTGTGTGTGTGTGTGTGTGTGTGTGTGTGTGTGTGTGTGTGTGTGTTCTGCGATGTATATTCATGTTGCTAAGTAACCTTGGATGTCTGGTCGAGCAGACTCAATAACCAAAGGTAAGCAACCGACCCTTCAGGGCAGTCCCGTGCAGTGAACTAATGTTCCATTGTGGTGAACAGCTTCCCGCCACAAGGAGGCTCGGGGAAGAATGTGCAGGCTTGGTTCCTGGATGGGTGCCACAGTTGTGTCACCTCAACCAGTTACCAGGAGCTCCACAGTAGGCTCCACATCACCCAGTTATTTTTCTATATGACTAACACCCAGGGTTGTAAATGTTTCCTGGGTTACAGGAATTCATTCAATGCAGAGTCACGTAGAGTCGAAAGAAGAGTAGTAAAACGTGACAAAAAATATGGGAGCAACAAGAAGAGGGAATAAGAGACAGAGAAAGAATGATAAAGTGAGGGAAGAAGTAGGCAACACATCAAATGAATGGATGATGGTCGGCACAACCTATCACTTGCCGTATGTGCCATGGATGGGAGTGAATGTTGTGTATGTGGATGCATACAGCTTGATCAAGGATGTAAGTGTGATATCTATCTGTCCGTGACAATCGGCGTGTTTCTTTATATCTACAATAATCTGCTCTTCTGGTGCTGTTTGTTAATGTCCATCTGTCTATATTTATCTATATACTTTTTCTGTCTGTCTGTATGTCTCCCTGTCTGCCCGTTTTTTATATCATGCTCCATCTGCCTATCTATCCATCATCATGCACTGTGCAACTGCAATTTTGATTCACTACAGACTTAATTACATTTATTTTTGAATCGCCTATAACCAGTATGATTCGTCAAAAACCATTCATCAACTGCAAGTCAGTGTTATGATGATGATGATGATGATGATGATGATGATTGTTCCAGTGCTTCTTGCTATTGGTATTTGCGTATATCAGGTCCTCTGCAATGCAGGATCTTCTCCTTGGGGGAATGAGTTACAACCACAATTAACACTTTCCCATGCTACAGCAGTATGAGCTAAGAAGGGGGGGGGGTTAATTAAAAGAGTGCATCTGGTTGTTTAATCAAAACAATAACAAAACAACACCAACAACAACAACAACAATAATAATAATATTAATAATAATAATAATAATAATAATAATAATAATAGTCAGAACTCTGAAACTGTTTCTTACAGTGACCTTGGCCTCACTGGCGAGATTTGGATCATTTTTTCCTCCCAGCAATGGTCCATGCCAGGACACATAACATGGGCCCTTCAGTTTTCTTGCGCAGTATCCGGTTCTCCTGGAATCGTCGGGAGACTGACGTCGGAATAATAATAAATAGTCGTGTGTTTCTATTGTGTACCCACAATAAGGAAGCTTCGCCATGTGGTAAGGTTTGTGTAATATAAACAAAATCTGAGAACAATAAAGTCAATTCTTGTGTAACATTAACAAGGGATCTGACAAAGGTGTCTAAGGACGCATGTGTCTGCTACTGTTTCCTACAATGACCTTGGCCCCACTGGGGAGATCTGGATTTTTTTTTTTTTTTCTATCAGCAATGGCCCATGCCAGGACACACAACCTTGACCTTTCAGATTCCTTGAGCAGTCTCCGATTCTGGAATCGGTGCTAGACTGAGACGAGAATAATATTAATAATAATAATAATAATAATAATAATAACAATAATAATAATAATAATAATAATAATAATAATAATAATAATGATAATGATGATAATAATAATAATAATAATAATAATAATAATAATAATAATAAAAATAATAACAGCAGCGAAAACAATAGTTTCCACCAACGTAGTAGGTGGACACTAATAACACTGGTTTACAAAAAAATATATATATATATCTGAGGCAAGCATGTGAATAGGTGTTTTTGACTCATTTTGATGTGCTTAATTCAAATTTCTAAACAGTTTTGCTCTATCACCTCTAGTTTTTTTGCTTTCACATATCCTGTTTTTTTTTTATTATAATATATATATTTATAATATAATGAGTTTATTTCATATATTAAAATGGCATATTACAGAAAGAAACAAAACAGACACAGAACACTGACAGAACTAAATATTACCATTACTTGGATATAAGCATATATACAAACCATAGTACTACAGACAGTCAGAAGTGAGTTTTTTTTTGGACGATCTGGTGTACTTTGACTCCTTGATGTCGCACAGGAGCATCCAGCAGAAGTCCCCTATCATGCTGGGGTTCCACTTGCCTTGGTAGTTGCTCTCCATCTTAGTAATATCTTGGTGGAACCTTTCCCTATGTTCGTCACTTACTGCTACGAGGTTCTGGGGAAAGAAGTTGAGGTGGGAGTGGAGAAAGTGAATCTTGAGAGACAATCGGCACCCCATATCCAGATAAGCCTGCAACAACTTCTCGACACGCTCTTAGTAATCTAGTGCCCCTGTGTTACCAAGGAAGCAATGGCCGACTGACTTAAATGCTTTCCATGCCCTCAGTTCAAGGTGAGCTTCTCCTCGAATACCTCATCCTTCAGCACCTCTCAGATCTGAGGTCCGACGAAGATGCCCTCCTTGAGCTTAACAGAACTTAGAGCTTGGAACAGAGTGCACAGGTGTTGGAAGGCAGCGCCATCCTTGTCCATGGCCTTCACGAAATTCTTCATTAGGCCAAGCTTGATATGAAGAGGGGGAAGATGCACCTTGTTCATGTCCACCAGAGGATTTTCTTGGACACTGTGTTTCCCAGGCACGAAAGTGCTCCTAGACCCCCAGTCCTTCTGCGTGTAGTGCTTGTTGTGGTGCGCGTTTTAAACCAAGTTCCAAGAAAATAGAACGGTAAATGGATTTTTGGCGAATATTTTAGGTGTAGGCCTACATGTATACATGTACTTACATGTATACATGTATATCTCAAAAACTAGAGGTGATGAGTGAAAACGGATTTCGAATCTGAAATCAGCACCCCAAAATTAGGTTAGAACACCTAAGTTCATGCTTGCCTCAAATATTTTGTAAACCAGTGTAATGGTAGTAGTAGTAGTAGCAGCAGCAGCAGCAGCAGCAGCAGTAATAGTAGTAGTAGTAGTAGTAGTAGTAGTAGCAGTAGTAGTAGTAGTAGTAATAATAATAATAATATTAATATTATTAATAATAATAATAATAATAATAATAATAATAATAATAATAAATAATAATAATAATAATAATAATAATAATAATAATAATAAAAGTAATTCATTGATTATTTCATGCAAGGTAGCCCTAAGGCTGAAAATATACCTGAAAGAGTTAAAAGTAACAATAGTAAACGCGAACATTGCCTCAGAAGTAAATGTACGAGGTTACAGCCAGATTTACTGAGTAAGTTATAAGAACTAGGTTTACTCACGAGGTAAGAACAAACAAAAGCAATACACACACACACACACACACACACACACACACACACACACACACATATTATATATATATATATATATATATATATATATATATATATATATATATATATATATATATATATATATATATATATATATATATATATATATATATATATATATATATATATATATATATATATATATATATATATATATATATATATATATATATATATATATATATATACACACAGTATATATGCATGCTGTCCATTCCAAGACCTTGGTTGAACTGAATTGGTTCAGTGGTTCAAATCCCCACCGAAGGCTTCAGCCAACTCGGTAAACGGTGCTGTGTTGCTAATTCACCTCCCAAACGCCACGCAGCACACTCAGAGTGTGGCTGCATCATATGCATACAAGAGTGTACAAACAGTTAACAAAGATGTTCGACACCAAAAATATAATAAATTTGGTACCACTATGCTAAGTGAAGGGTATGAAGTCTCCAGTAATTCACTGCAAGAGAGCATTGCTGTCGTATATCATATAGTGGTTGCAAAATTGTAATAAAATGATGAAAAGTTATCATACTAAAGGGATATGAGAGAAAACAATAATAGCCTGGCGGAGTGACAAGACGTCGAGACAAAAAATACATAAAAAAAAGTCAAGGCCTATGCACAAAAGGCAGTGACGTCTTACAATTCCTCTCGCTGATGCCCATTGGTGACAGGTACAATCGCCCAGTGAAGTGACTTGCTGTCTGTAAGTATCGGACAAAACTCCCTGGATCTGGGAACATTTCTTTAATGATTTCTATAATTGCCTGCCCTCCAAACTTACTGTATGGTGCTGAAGAAATAAAAGAAAGCTATCTATCTATCAATTGCCAGATGCCTTAATCCCATACAGGGTGGCCACAAACAAATCGCCTCCACGTCACCCTGTCCCCTGCCATTTCAATGCCCTGCTCCCAATTCACACACCCCTCCACACCATCCCTCCATCTCATCCTTGGCCTTCCCCTCCCTCTCTCCCCCTCCACTTCACTCACATACACTCTCCTCCTCAGTCTCTCACTCTCCATTCTCACCATATTGCCAAACCACCTCAGTATGTTTCTCCTAACGCTTCCTATCACATCCACATCCACACAACAACGCTCCTTCACTTCCTCATTTGTCAGTCTCTCTCCATGTGACTCTACAGGCTCCTCTGAAATAACTCATTTCCACTGCTCTCACTCTTGACTTGCATCCCCCCAGCAACGTCCAAGCTTCACTTCCATACGTTAGAGTTGGTATCACAATACTGTCATATAATAACTTTTTCACTTCCATGCTCACTTCTTTGTTTCATATCACCGCCTTGTAGGAACCAGTAACCTTTCTTCCTTGTTGTAAACCTTTCGAGTACTTCACCCTCCAAACTTCCATCCTTACTCATCACACCACCCAAGCACCCAAACGCACTCACACCCTCCATTTCCCCACTATCCAACCTCACTGTACATTCACTGACTTCATCTCTCTCGAAGACCACAACTTTCCTCTTCCCTACACTCACCTTTAGATTCTGCTTCCTACATACTCTCCCAAACTCATCCACCAAGCCCTGCAGCTTCCCCCTGTCTTCACCCAACAACACAGTATCAGCTACAAACAGCAGTATACGGAGCTTCCAAACACTGCCCTCTCTCATTTGGGCCACTCCAACATCCACTGCCCTACCTTGTATCTCTTATAACCCCATCCACACACAGTCTGAACAACCAAGGAGACATGACACATCCCTGTTTCAACCCAACCTTCAAATAGAAAAACTCATTCAGGTCACTATCCATATGAACTGCAGCCTTAGCACCCTCATACATACTCTTCACAGCACTTCCCATCTACTCCATATATTCTTAATACTTTCCACAATCCTAGTCTATCTCACCCGGTCATAATATGCTTTCTCCAAATCCATCAAGGCCGCATACAACTTCTTTCCCTTCTCTAGAAACTTTTCCACTAAAGAACTAAGAATGAATATCCGATCTACACAACTTCTTCCCTTCCTGAAGGCTCCCTGTTCTTCTCCAACTAATTCTTCTGTTATTTCCCTAACTCTGTCAATAAGTATCCTACCTTATACTTTTCCTATTACACTGAGAAGACAAATACCCTATAATTACCAAACATTTCTTTTTCCCCTTTCTCTTTGTACAAGGGAAGAATTATACCTGACTTCCAATCCTCCGGGACTCGACCTTCCTCTCAGGCCAATCTATATATCTTCCACATCCATTCTACCACTGTCTCTCCCCCATGCTTCAGCATTTCACCACACACTCCACCAATTCCTGGGGCTTTCCCCATTTTGACTTTCTTCATTGTTTCCACGACGTCCATCCTATTGATTTCTTCCTGTTTTCTCACCTCCCTCCTTCTCCCAGCCATTCCCTAGCCACTTATACTCACATTACTTTCAATCTCTATGTTCAACAGTTCATTAAAGCGTTCTCTCCATCTGCTCACTTTTCCTCCCTTCTCAACTAGTAATCTACCATTTTTATCTTTCACTCCCTTACCAACTTCGCTGCCACCCTGTCTGACTCTCTTTATCTTTTTCCAGAACATTTTCTTACTTTCCCTCCACTTGACACTCAAATTCCTTCGAAATACCTCATCCACTCTCTTCTCACTTACTCTTATTAATCGTTTCACCTCCCTCTTCCGTTTTACATATAGCTCTCTCTTCCGTCTATCAACTTCTTCCACGCCCCTATTTCTCATCCATTTATTATATGCTCTTTTTCTTTTGTACCACAGCCTGTCTCACCTCTTCATTCCACCATGCTGTTCCTTGCACCCCCTTTCGTCTTCTCTTCACCCCATACACCACCTCACATGCTGCACTTATTTCTTCTGTGAATATCTTGCACACCTTCCACGTCCCCCATCTGCTGCAATTCATATTTACCCAATCGTTCCTCCACTTTCATATTCTGCTTTTTTCTCATCCTCTTGTCACCTTTCCACTCTCCCTGCATCTACTCCTTCCTCCCGTCCTTCCCTTCTTCTATTTCTCTGTTTTACTTGGAAAGCTAATCTTGAGAAAATATAACGGAAAGTTCGTCTATAGTGTTTAAGATTAACCCGCCGCGTGTCGGCTATTTTATCCCTATGGGCCACCCCAGTGCCGGCCATTATTCAACTTTTTTGAGGGGGGGCTATAATGATAGATTTTGATGTGGAAATAACGAATTTCGTCATTAAGATGCTCACCAAGGCTCGGAAATGAGTTTTATTGAGTCCTGCGTACTTATGTACAGGTATAGCTGCTCTCTCATGCTCACCACGTACGTGAGAGAAAGCCGTTTTCTATGTAAGATATACTCAGGTATTTATGCTGGGAAGGTATAGCAATGTTCAGTACACTTTTCTGATTACTTATTACTTCAGCATCTATCACAATTTGCGTGTCTTTCTCACTGTGAATGCATTATCTTACACTTACTTGAAGATAGGTACAATCTGATTTTATTATGTACAGTCCTGGCACTTACAAGAAGGTATTTACAGCTTGACTTCACTATATATTCCTTACACTTACATGAAAATATATTTACAAAATGGCTTCACTGTGTACAGCACTGGGTGAGGCACACAGGCAGCGTGAGGCAGAGAGAGCATGAGGGGGAAAGCAAGTGAGTGTATGGCCTTGACAGCCTGGGGGATGGTAGAGGAACAGTTCCTTACATGCCTGCCAATTTTTACCCGTGAATCTTGAAAAATGCGGTCACAGTGAAGTTTTTTATTTTAAACCATTTTATAACGGCACTTGCACTGGCCATGGAATTATGTCAGACCGTTTTAAAACGGCACTGGCACACGGCAGGATAATAACAATATTTAAATAGTAAGCAATATCTGGTATGTTTGCAGTCACGCCTAAGCGGTCTGCTGCCCAGCGGGCAATAGAATTACATGTGTAATGATCATGCAGTGAGAGGAAGTATATCTTATCATTCTTCATTGTCATGCCCCCCCCCTTTTTTTTCTTACCAACAACTTACTCACCTTTAGTTCTCCTCATTGTCACTTTTGCTTTTGACCACCATCTTTTCCATCTTCTTTCATGAGACAGCCTTATAGATACTATTACATGTTGAAATTTCTTTCTCAGAAAAATCTACTACCCTTTGTACTTTAATTGCCAATCTCCATTTTAAATGCCAAGTTGTAGAAATATACGAATACTAAATTATGATCCTAGTCAGAAAACAGTGCCATAGAAATACTGTTGAACTACACTATCGTCTTTTGCCTCCATTGGACTACGCGAGATAAGCTGCAAAAGACCGAACTTGTGGGCCAGGTTAAGATAAAAGCGTATAGTCGTTCACCAGTAATTTCATGTTTTCGCTAATTTCAGTAGATAATCTTTTTTACCTTTTCTTACTCCATTGTTTGCTCACAGCGCTCATGGTTTAGCATTTACTGCTTTGTTTTCCCATATCAATTTCATCCCACATTTAGATTTAAATGTGGATTAAGAATACGCATTTAGATGTTTATTTTCGTTATTTCATGACTCTTGATTTCGACATTACTTTTAACTTTAGATTTTATTTTATGCAACATTGCCCCCTCAGTCTTGTTGATTTAGAATGTAAAACAAGCGTTACGAGAGTTTCTCCGCATTATAATCCTGAAACCATTGAGAGATAATCTGTGCATGTCATAATCTTTTGCATGGCTAGAGCCTCAACTGTTGTATATTGTAGTTTCCTTTCACATTATGCGAGATATATACATTAACAACACTTAAATATTGATTTTTGTTGTTTACTTAACCACTGTTCTTCTCGGTGTGCCGTTCAGGGAATATAAGTTGGCCGTGGCAGTTGCCAGATGCCACATTCTGAGGGAAATGTACTGGGAATCGGGTCATCACCTCTATGGGCGACTGTACAGCGGTACACGGTGGGACATGTTCATAACAATGTTTCGTCATTGGCTGACGACATTAGTTTGATTGCAGGAGGCATGTTGATACACAGGTACCACCGTACATAAAGAATTATGATGGATAATTGGTAACTAAAGAATGAAACAAATCACTTCCATCTCCCCATCACCACCACTCAAATAAATATATAAATAAAAATATATAAAGCGATAAATGAACTTCTGCAAAATGATGTTATGAAGTGCTAATACACGTAACTTCCTGGTACGATGCGTGTTCGTAACAGTTTTTACCTGTGGCAATATATAGCAGGTCAGTGAGTGGCCGGCGTTCTTGTGCTTCTGGCGGATTTGTTAAAAGAAGGTCGTTGGAGACATGAAAGTGGAATCAAATAAGAAACTTTTGACATGGATAATCCAAATCTGTCACCAGTTGACACCTTAGGCGGCGCCACCTAGCGGCAACTTCAGTAAAAGTGCTTAAATTATGCCTATTGAGACATAAAAGTGGTCCCATATATGGTTATTTGACATGGGGCTTCCAAACTTGCTGTTAGCAGACACTTGTAGCGGCGCCATCTAGCAGTAACTTCAGTAAAAGTTCTTCATTAAAGCCCATTGAGACAACAGTGGTCCCATATACAGCAAGGTTATTTGATATGGAGAATCCAAATTTGCTGTCAGCAACTTTAGTAAAAGTTTTCATTAAAGCCAGTTGAGACAAAAGTGGTCCTATATAAGGTTGTTTAATATGGGGCCCAAATTCGCAATAGCTTTCATCAGCTGGCACCAGCAGTTGTGCCATCTAGCTTCAGAAAAAGTGCTTATTTTCAGCCTTTGAAAGACATGATTATATGGAGAGGCATTTGTCTTTGCATCAACATGGTGCAAGTAAAGCCCCTAAGCCACATCAAACTGAACAAAAGTCTCGTCGCAGGTCCCAGAGCAATTCTACTCTTGTTCTTATCTCGAACATAATCTGTTGCGTGAATTTACCCTTGCCTATAATTTTAGGGCATTGAAGTTCGTATGTCGACTAGTTTGTTTTCTTCACTGTAGGTGTTAATATCTTAGGCGACGACATCATGAGGCTAACATCAGACAGGGGCTTGAATTTTGGAGAGTTCATTATTGGTAAGGATGTTAGTGAAGGCGATATACAGCTGTTCTAATTTGTAAACTTTCTCCTAAGCTAAATGAAATAATCCTCCTTTAGCTGAATAAAAGCTATCACATAAGATAAATAAAATCGTCAGTCCAATACATCTGCAACAGTTTCCTAAATTAAAACGCTGTTCGTGGTGTGCTTTATGAGTCGTGCACATACACATATTTCATCTACCATATGTGGATACGGTGCACTTGTTGGAACACTAGCAGCATTTATCGTGATCTGATATCACCCAAACTCTGACTTCTAAATATCCGAAACTAAAAACATTTACTTTTTTGTTATACAATAACTGGAAGTGTGGTGGCTCAGTCGGTAATGTACTTACTGCACCTTTTAATAAACCTTCCCAAGTCAAGGATATGAACCTAAGCCAAGGTGGACATTTGGCATGGCTATTGGTTGCATGCCCTTACATATGCATGGATATGTTCGCACCCTGTTTGTTCTTCCATTGGCATGTGGAGACTATAACACAATAACAGAGCCATTAAAACGCTCTGATTATCACATGTATCACTTTTCCTACAGACACCCATTACCCATTACCCATTCGTACTTCGCCAGCAAGAGGAGGGGTTAATTATGATCATAACTCGCCCTAAGAGAGAGTTTCATCCTGCAGTAGGCCTAATATAATTATCAGTGGTTTCTGAGGTGGGAGGGGGGGGGAAGTGATATGTAGTATAAGATACCTGCAGAGGTTCCTGATGACGAAGGGAGTGTAGTAAAATGTGATGTGAGATATCTGTAGACTTTCCCATAATTACCTGTGGGATAGTGAGCAGTCGTGAAATGAGTTAGTGTTCCCGTTTTTAGCTGCGAGTGGAAGTGTAATATTACAGGCGACGTCCACAGAAATTGCTTGAGCTTGTACACAACGCCCCCACCGGCCACCCCCTTCAGAGTCTCTAATATGAGTGCATTGTGAGGAAAGAGTAGGATGATGGTTCTCCTTCGTATTGATGGTGCTCTGAATCATGTTGTAAAGGAGATATGGGTGTATGTGGTAGTTGTAGCACAAGACGTAACCCAAAGTTCACCTGAAATGTGAATGCAGCAGACTGCAGCTTAAAAGTGCCCCTCTCCTGCAGTCCACCATCCCCATTTTGGGAGAGAGGAAGGAAGCTGAGGTAGCTGAGCCGCCCAGTTATAGCAGTGCAGGGCGAAAGCGCCCCTCGCCAGTGAATGAGGAAGTGAGCGGTGTTTTGGAGGATATTGAGGCATTGGTAAATTGACGATGATAGTGATGAATTGTAAGATGATACAATGAATAAAAGAATAGTGATAATGATGATGATTATGGTCATAGCAACAATAATCCAATGAATTATAAAATAATAAAAATAATAATAATAAGAAAAAAACAAATACTAGAAACCCTGATCCAAAATTCCCCCCAGCATCCCACTTCTTGCTCTCATACGAAAAAAATGGGAGATATTTTGACCATATAGTTATATACAGTAAGTTTTACCCCGAACATCACACTTTTCATTTTCCACCAGCAGCACGTAGCCACCGATACAGCACCCCATTACAACTCTGATAATTGACACTGAGATGATTTAAACCATTCCTGCTCCTACTACTGTACCATTTTAACCTTAAATTGGCCCAGATTTTCGTCCTTTTCGAGCTTATATAATGCAGGTCAATGTAATAAAAAGACAGTGCGATGGCTCTACATGTGCTCGGAACTATCATCAAATGTTTGTGATAATCTGTTGTTAAGGCTCAGCATTCACTATGCAGAAGCGACAATTTTTTGTCACGTTAAAGGGAAATAAAGTATAGCACCATGGGCGCAGCCAAGAGGGACCCCTCTCCCCATCTAACAAAGTCAACTGTACACGGAGGTAGTGATTTAGACATTTTCTATAGTTTCAATTGCTCATTTAGGTATTGCTGAGTATTTTTGGGGTTGCTTCCTGCATTACTTAACACTAGGTACATTTTAATTACTCAAAATACTATCATCATACTTACCAAGCAGCTGTACCTCATGAGTAATGACAACCAAAATTTAGCCCCCGTCCCCCGAAACAAAATCCTTGCTGTACCCTGCATGGCACCATGAACACTACCACATCCATCACATTCATCCATTTTACCACTCCACCGAATGAATTATTCACTTTCACCGCTGACACACAACCTCCACCACATCCATCCGACAGCAACTTTCGATATCTACCACCGAAAACATGTAAGCCATCCATATTTTAAGTTAGCATCGTCAGCATCTTCGCCACCATATCGCTGTATCCTCAGCTAACACATTTTGCCATTTTCCTCTGCGAACATTATTTTAACCATTACTACCGCCCTGAGTGAGATGCTTGATTATGCCAGTTTTTTCCCCCCACATCATTTCAACAATCACCACCACAGCCACTGTCTCACATTCACAACTACTGTCAGTTTGTTTTCAGCTGATGGAACTGGGTCACTCATACAACTTGCATACAGAGTCATGGTTCCATGAAATTCGATGGTCGTGTATATATATATATATATATATATATATATATATATATATATATATATATATATATATATATATATATATATATATATATATATATCCACTGCAGGACCGGCCTATCCCAACCGAAGTGGGGACGATACAGCCAATGTGTCTCTACCAAGTGGCTTAGGCTGCCTGATACAGACTGTACTGTACAGTATGTACGGTGTGAAGTGCTTGTAAGTGTAATTGTTGTATTGGAGTGGCTTTGGATGTGTGTAGTCTGTGAACCAAGTGTAATCGGCCCGTGCAAGCCAACTGGGTGCAAGCATACTTTTATAGTAGTGTGACACTGGTTCAACCACAGCACCCCTTATGTCCGCCAAGCAGTATGTGGCCAGGAGAACTCTCTCAAAGTTTTTACCTTGGAGGGGCACGAACCCTCGCTCTCCAGTGTGCGAAAACGCACACTTTACCACTGTACCACAGAGGCTCCATATATACTGTATATATATATATATATATATATATATATATATATATATATATATATACAGAGAGAGAGAGAGAGAGAGAGTACAGTAGTAGAGTGTGCGTTTCGCACGCTGGTGGACGCGGGTTCGCCTCCCGCCAGAGTCGTAAAAACTTGGGAAGCGTTCACCGAGCCACTGACCGTTTTGGCGGACATAAGGGGTGCTGTGGTTGAACCAGCGTCGCATACTAATATGCTTGCGCCCAGTCGGCGTAAGGCGGGCCGATTACACTTGGTTCACAGCCTACACACACATCCAAAGCCACTCCAACAGTGCAATTACACTCACAAGCACTTCTCACCCTACATACAGTCTCTACCAGATAGTCTAAGCCACTTGGTAGAGATACATCGGCTGTATCGTCCCTGCTTCGGTACGGATAGGCCAGTCCTGCAGCAGACCTGAACAGTTGATGATATATATATATATATATATATATATATATATATATATATATATATATATATATATATATATATATATATATATATATATATATATATATATATATATACTGTATATATATATATTTTCACCACACTCCTCATTTTACGAACTGCTGCTTCCTCACCTTATCTAAACTACGTCCACCAACACAGCAGAACCGCCTCTCTCACCACAGACAAGCAACAACCACACCGCCCTTTTTATCACAAACAAACACTTTCACCACAAGAACCATAGCAAAGCTACTGGCCATCACAACCATTTCCTCTTTCCACAGGGCACTGCTCCCACCACAACACCCACATCCAAGCCACTCTTTTCACCAGTAGAACCTCCGTCATAAGTGTACTTTCACCACAAAAATCAAAGTCAAACTGCCTCATGAAAGCAGCAGCCAAACAACCCCCTTCACCCCCACAACAACAACAACAGCAACATCAACAATAACAAATACACCACAAAGCAGTCACCACAGCCAAGTATCCACTGATAACAATGA